>NW_022196900.1:98127439-98148200 GCF_008632895.1 Mastomys coucha
ATCCGCCTGCCTCTGCCTCCCAAGTGCTGGGATTAAAGGTATGGGCCACCACTGCCCAGCTCTTCACTTTTATAATAGAAAAAAAGTCATGACAAATATACTTTGGGATTATTTATTTTGCACGTAGTGCAAAATAAAACCCAGAGTTGTCATGCATGCCCTTTGAGCTCTGCCCTCAGCCCAATTAAATGATTTTTTTTTCTTGGAAGTCAGCATCTGAATCAATTAAGGGTTCCTCTGAAATGTTAATACTTCACTACCATAAATCACTATGTACAATAAATCCCATATGAACAAAATGGTAATGTTACTAACATCCATTTTAATAGATCCTTTTCTTTTTTTTTCTTCATTTTTTAATTTTTATTATTATTTAATTATCTTTTGAGCAAGTCTGGCCTCCCTACCAATTGCCTCTGCCATTGCTGGGATTAATGGTATTTTACTGCCTCATTTATTCTTTAAAACCCGAAAAGTAGTGTTAATCTTCATATTAAAAACAAAGCAAAACAACACAACAGCAGCAACAACAACAACAAAAAACAAAAAACAAAACAAAACAGGGAAGCCAGGCAGTAGTGATGCATGACTTGGGAGGCCAAGGAAGGTGTATCTCTGAGTTTGAAACCAATAATGGTTTACATCCAGAGATCCAGGACACCCAGGGCTACACAGAAAAACCCTGTCGGGGAAAAAAAAAAAAACTAAGGAAACTCTTTGCCGAAAATGACACATATTAACCAAATACCTTAGATCTAGCAAATTGTAACATTTAAACTATCAGGAAGCAAACAATATAAGTAATGAAAATCAGGGCTTTTGAAAATCAGGGGCTTTTGATCAATTCAGAGAAGATTATCCAAGTGTAGTTGATGGAATATTAGAAATAAAAATATCAATTACAATGTGGTTAGCTGCTCATGGAATGTGCTGACATTTCTCGGTTTTAGAGTTTTCAGCTCCTCTTGGAAAACTGATTCGAGTGTGAAGGCTGCAAAGATGTCTCAAGATAATCTTTTTTTTTTTTTTCGAGACAGGGTTTCTTTGTGTAGCCCTGGCTGTCCTGGAACTCACTCTGTAGACCAGGCTGGCCTCGAACTCAGAAATCCTCCTGTCTCTGCCTCCCAAGTGCTGGGATTAAAGCCACCGCCGCCCGGCTTCAAGATAACTTTCTTTGAAGAGCCTAGATGAATTTCAAAATACTTTTAAACACACACACACACACACCACACAGCCACTCTGAGTTATCACTTATAATTTCACTGACAAAATGCCCTAAGTAGGGACTGGATAGATCTCAGTGGTTAAGGGCACTGACTGCTCTTCCAGAAGTCGCAGGTTCAAATGCCAGCTCTCACATGGCAGCTCCCAACTGTGTGTAAATTCAAGATCTGGCAATCTCACATAAACATACATACAGGCAAAACACCAATGCACATAAAATAAAGGTAAATAAAAAACAAAAACTGTCCTAAATCTAGTGTGTTTTCCCCATCTCTACACATCTGAATTTTAACAGAGCCTTTTTTTAAAAAAGAATTCGTCCTAAAAATATTGCACTGACAAGACATTTCCCTTTAAGATCAGTTTGGTATTTGCAGCACCTGGCAAAGGGACCAGCCTAGCTCAGCCAGCCAGAGCTACATAGTGAGACGCTAACTTAAAAACCAAACAAAAACAAAACAAAAATTGTAAAGGATATTTCTAGAAATCCTATAGAAATAGTTATTCAACAATGTAATCCAAAAAAAAAAAAAACTTTTTAAAGGTTTTAGGACACTTTAAAAAAAACTATCTGCTTTATTTTCCTACTGGAGGAAGAGTGATTTGAAAGACCCTATTAAATATCATAATTTCTGTTCAGAAAAACGTGCGGCAGGGACTCTCCAAATGTACAGAATGTCTAACTCAAGTGTTCATTTGCAACCCGTGTTATTACAGCTTTCCACACTAACAGTTCCGGGAGGAACCGGTCACCAGCTCCGGGTTCCCACCGGGAAGGCAGATCCGGCTCCGCCCAGAGCCCGGTCGGCTGACCTCACCGGGGTCAAGGGCGCTCACACACCTGCGGGCCACCCTGCCACCCGCGCACCATGCGCCACCCCACCCCGGGGAGCAGCAGGGCCAAAGGCAGGCTGGCGTCCCCAGATATGGAGCTGCCACAGCCAGCGTGCTTTCCTCACGAAGGCTGCGGGCTCACACCCCGTGATCCCACACCTTTAACCCAAGAGGCAATCCTCCGGCTGCACTTCCATCTATGGGTTCAAACACACGGGTTCCATGACCGATGGGGGTTTTGGCTTCCCCCGGCCCCCGAGAACCCACAGCCCTGACAGTCATTCCCACTACACTTCTCGGGAAGCGAGATCGCGGTCACTATGGTGACCAAGGGGCGAGCCCCTGGCTAAGGGAACCCGAGCGGCCCGGCGGCCTCCGCCTGCCCACGCAGCCGGCAAGGGCACCTTCGCCTCGGCTATCCCGAGCGAGAACAACGCCGCAGCGCAACCCCCGGGGCCTGCAGGGTCTGCGAGTGCAGTCGGGAACGTCTCCATCATGGCGCGGGAGAGGGTTGAAGAGCCCAGGACCTCGGCTTTGTTTAGCTTTTCTCCAAGCTGGGGACCCGTTCCCGAGACTGGGGGTGGAGAAAAGGACAGGGCAGGACGAGGGAGGTGCGCAAACACGCTTCTCAGCGCGGAGCCAACGCGGGGAACAGCACGCGGCCGAGCTGCGCACGCGCGCGGAAAGGCCGCCCCTTTCTCTCCCTGCCCCCCTCCCAGCCCCTCGGAGGAACGGGAGGTGGCCCGAGTGCGCTTGCGCGACTCGCGGAGGGAAACGTTGGAGGGGGAGGGAACCCATCTATTGTGAGAGAGGACCGCCCCCCGCGGGGCCGCGCGCGCCCGCGCCACTCTCACACTCTCACGGGCGCGCGCCTCGGCCTCGGCCAGGGCGCCGGGCGCATGCGCCGGGGAGGTGAACGTGGAGGGTGGGGAAGGCCGCGGAGCGTGCCGCTCCTGGCTGGGAAGTTTCTGGAAAGAGGGGTACAAAGGGAACCCGAGGGGATGGGGAGAGAGAAGACCGCGGAAAGTCCAAAGTACACGGCCTTAGCAGAGCCCACGACCGACGACACCCTCCCATCCAGGGAGGAAGCATGGGGACAGGGAAGCGGCCTGGGAGACGCGGAATGGCGGGGACATTTGAAAGATGGAGGCGGAGGCGCCCGGACGCGGGGCTCCGATGGATAGGACCCAGCGTGGCGGGCGAGACGCTGGGCTAGGGGGCCCTGGGGCCAGCGGGGGTGTGGCGCGCGCCCGAGCTCCTTTCCCTGCGGCTCGAGAGGGCGAAGGGCGCATGGACAGCGTGGGAAGGAACTCTGGCCGCGGCGACGGCTCTCCGCTCCGCGGCCCACCCGGCTGCCATTTTGTACTGCGGCCGCCATTTCGCGCGGCCCGTGGGCGGGGGAGGGGCGCGGCTCGCGGTAGGCGGGGCGCGGCCCTGGTCCCTTTGTTCTTCGCCTGGGGTCCGGGGACCTCTCGGGCTCGGCCGCCTGCTCGCTACCGCAGCGTGTGAACAGGGAGAGGCAGCCCCCGAGGCGTGCGGGGTCCCGGAGCCCATTGGAAGCAGGGTGTGTCCCCATGCGGGGGATTACGTCCTGCGTGGGGAGACTTGGACCGCCACGGTGGGAAGCGGCTACGGGCGCCGCATCCTCCACCTCTGCAAACAAAGTCAAGTTCGGTCCGGAAACTGACAAAGGTGCTCGGACTCCGAGGAGCGAAGCACCGGGAGGCGGGGCTCGTGCAGCCCACGAGGTGGAGGAGCATTGAGAGCTTGGCTTCCATTGGCTGGCCCTCCAAGCACTGGGCTTGCCGGGCCCATTCACTCTGACCCAGAAGCCTGAACAATAAATATGCTGCGATGGCTTTCTTCTGTCGACATCAACTTCCACTTAACTTATTTTCAGGAAACCTTACGAGTTTATAACAACAATAAAATACGTGCCTGGCATCGATCACCCTTTCCCATTCTGAAAAAGCCATTGGCTTCTTAGGGAATATTTTAATGCGAATCTTGGTTGTGTGTAATGCTGAAAATTCTGGCACTTTTCTAGCAAAGCCAGAAAATTTGAAAAACGCTGCTAAATTTGACTTCCAGTTTTTTGTGCAGTTTTTTTCCCCCCTTAATGGTTGACGTGGTTTTTCTTCAGAACAGCCTGGTATCATAAAGGAACCAGCCCATCCTGACTCATCTATTTGTGTCTAGGCTACAGTAAACCTCTTTTTTTGTCTTCTCACTATGTATAATTATGACGACTGCTTATGTTTTCTGTAATAGTGGGGTAAAGCTTATGATGACAGACTGAAAAGGTTAAAAACATTGTTGAGGGAACCCATCGGGATTTTGATGACTGCCAGACAAGAGGAATTTAGAGAGGCTTTTAGATTTCAAATTTCATGAATAGGTGGGCTTGGTAGAGTTATAAAATTGTATACTATGTCTTTAAGATTACATAAATAGTCTGAAAACTTTAGTAGTGATTACTTAAAATATGTTGTCTTTGTCGTGTTTTCTTATCTTGTAACCAAATAAAATAATCCAAATCTTTATTTGGTTAGTTAGTTTTCGAGACAGTGTTTCTCTGTGTGGCAGCCCTGGGAAATTAGTGAAATCTTACCCTAGGAAGTTAGAATAATACAGCAAAGGAAATATACTACTAACTGATGCTTTGACACAGAGAATGACTTCCCAGCGCTTCACTGTACAGACGAGGAGGCTCTGACTGGATGTTTAATTCTAAGTCCTTTAGAATTTTTCATTGTTTTTGAGAAAGACTCAAGTAGCTCAAGCTGGCCTTGAACTCAGTTTTGTAGTTGAGGATAAATTTGAACTAAAGATCCTCCAGTCTCTGTTTTTTTATTATACCCAAAGTTTTGTTCTGTGGGTTTTATAATTTATGTGTATATGTCCTTTCGTATTGGAAAAGGATTGTGGGCCTCATGGAGCTGGAGTTATAGGCAGGTTGGTACCACTGTCTTGAGCAAGGATAGAAAGAGAGTCATAACCACTGAGCCATTGCCACATCCGCTGTGCCCAGGTTCTGTCTGTCTGTCTGTTAGAGACAGGTTTCTCTGTGTGGCCCTGGCTGTCCTGGAACTCACTCTGTAGACCAGGCTGGCCTGGAACTCAGAAATACGCCTGCCTCTGCCTCCCAAGTGCTGGAATTAAAGGCGAGCACCACCACTACCTGGTTGTACCCAGGTTCTTAAGACAGTCCTACAGAGCAGAAATGCTGTGTCCTTTAACTCATGCCTTTGGATTTTTTTATTTCATTTTTTTTTTTTTTTTTTGCATTTGGTGAAATTGTGTGTGCTTTGGAACATTAGAAACACTTAGGTTCCGTGCTCGCTTAGGCATCACATATACTAAAAAAAAAAAAAAAAATTGGAACGATACAGAGAAGATTAGCATGGCCCCTGTGCAAGGATGACACGCAAATTTGTAAAGTGTTCCATTAAAAAAAAAAGAAGAAGAAAGAAGAAAAGAAAAAGAAACACAAGTTTCTCCTCATTGTTTTAGGAAAAGACAACTTTTCATGCCAAATCAGACAAGAGGAGAGAATTTAAAATTCTAGCAATAATAACCTTTCTCTGATCAAATTAAATGAGCTTTTTTTAGAGATTTTAGTAATATGGGAAGTCCTTCAAAGTATTGTTGGCAGCAGTTATACTCGTACACACTGTAATAGGTTTTTTCCCCTTTGAGACAAAACATTAAGTTAGTAGTAAAATGCTTCCCTGAACTTCAGAAGTACTGGAAGTGAAGGAATAATCCTGTAGCCAACAGTCTAATAGAAAGAGTCCACTATGTTTGTCCTCCAGTCTGAGTGCAAGTTGGTCATCCCTAGAGCAAAATCCCATAGCTTCAATAGACTAGTAGATCTGTTATTCTAAACAGCAGGCACAGTGTGTATGTATGTCTGTGTACCACTTTTGTGCCTTGTGCCCATTGAGGACAGACTGAAATCAGATCCTCTGGAACTAGAGGTTAGAAGGTTGTTAGTCTCCTGACAGTAGTAGATGCTGGCAATTAACCTCTGGAAAAGCAACCAGTGCTCTTAAACACCAAGCCTTCTTTAAAAGCCAAGATTTTAATTCATCTCATTTTATAACTTTTGAGCATCTACTGTGTGCCTGGACCTGCTGGTGCTTTGAATACACCAGTGCATAAAAATACAAGGTTTTCTTACAGAGAGTCTCCTAGGGGAACTGTGAGGAGGCTACAAACCAACAGAAGAAAGAATGAGTAACCAAAAGTGGCCTGGGGGTGTAGCTCAGTGGCTGGGTGCAGTGCTCACGGTTCTGGGTCTGATTCCCTGTATCCTTCCCCCACAAATAATTAGTGCTAGTGTGAAGAAAACAGGGTGATAAAAGATAATGTGTGCCCTAAGTGGTTTTTAGGGTAAACCTTATCAGCTAGTACATATTTATGCAGGAGCCCAGGGAGCAGTCCTGTGGGTAGCTAGGGAAGAGTTCCTAGTCAGAGCCTTCAAGTGGGAACATAAGCAGCTCACAGAAACAGTATGACAGAGAAAAAAAAGTGTGGAAGAACATGTAGGAAACAGTGGATTTGGGAAGGGGGGTTGACATGGAGATATTGGATGCTACAACTTAGGGGCCTCAAACTCTCCCTGTAGTGAAGACTGACCTTGAACTGAGCATGCTAACTTTACCTCCCAAGTGTTGGGATTATAGATGTGGGGGCTGGAGAGATATGGCTCAGGGTTAAGAGCACTGATTGCTCTCCCAAAGGTCCTAAGTTCAAATCTCAGCAACCACATGGTGGCTCACAACCATCCATAATGAAATCTGACAACCTCTTCTGGAGATTCTGAAGACAGCTACAGTGTACTTACATATAAAAAATGTTTAAGCCAGGCAGTGGTGGCGCATACCCTTAATCCCAGCACTTGGGAGGCAGAAGCAGGTGGATTTCTGAGTTCCAGGCCAGCCTGGTCTACAGAGTGAGTTCCAGGACAGCCAGGGCTACACAGAGAAACCCTGTTTCAAAAAAAAAAAAAATGTTTTAAAAAAAAGGATTATAGATGTACACGGCTACACAAGG
Source organism: Mastomys coucha (assembly GCF_008632895.1). Taxonomy (NCBI): domain Eukaryota; kingdom Metazoa; phylum Chordata; class Mammalia; order Rodentia; family Muridae; genus Mastomys; species Mastomys coucha. Next base: position 98,134,556 of record NW_022196900.1, read on the forward strand.
CTCTCAAGCAATTTCCACACATGTATATATGTCCTTTTACATATGTATCAAATATGTTGTGTGTGTATATGTTTCATATATGGGAAAACTCATGTTTCACTGAATGAGGGAACATTCTGAGAGGTGACATTCATTTTGTCTCTTTTGTTTGTTTGTTTGTTTGTTTGTTTGTTTTGGTTTTTCGAGCAGGGTTTCTCTGTGTAGCCCTGGCTGTCCTGGGACTCACTTTGTAGACCAGGCTGACCTCGAACTCAGAAATCCACCTGCCTCTGCCTCCCAAGTGCTGGGATTTCATTTTGTCTCTTAAAACATCATAATTCTCCCTCTCAAACTCAGATGGCACGGCTGCTCCTATGTCATGTCTTTTGGGACCACCTTTTCCTCTTGGCTTTTTGAGACAGGGTCTCTCTACAATATCCCTGGCTGTACTGGAACTTGCTATGTAGACCGGGCTGGCCACAAAGTCACAGAGATTTTCTTGCCTACTAAGTGCTGGGACTCCCTGCCCACCTTTAGGACGACCTTCATAGTCATCCTTTGCCAGCTGTAACTGGAAGGCATGGAATGTCCTGTACTCACATGTAAACACTGGGAAAACCATGAACGTTAGACATACAAGGTTGTTGTGTAACTTGTTATCTGCCCAGAAGTCTGGGAGCGGGTATAGTTATAACCTAGTGACCTTTGAACTATTGGTGTGACTTAGTTCACATCAGCTTTTCCTCCATACCCTTACATGAGCTCATCAGTCCATAGAACCTATCTTTATGGAAGATGGCACATGTAGTAAATCTACAGAACTCATGAGTATGGAAGATGTCTTGTGTGTACTTTACAAAGACTTTCAATATAGTCAGGTCTTAAGCTTAATTAAATTAATTAACACCAGGAAGTTTTCCATCAAATTGTGCTACGATTAAATATGCCTAAAATAAACTACTCGAGGTCAGACATCTGAGGTTTGAACTGACACCAGCCACTTCGTCTTATGGAAACAAACCACCTTCCCATCTCCTGTGAATCGTTACTCTGCTGGCAGTGATGGTCACAGAGATGCATCCCCCCACCCTCACACCATTGTCTCCAACATCTTAGGCTTGGCTGTATTTGTAAGTGTGTGTCTAAATAAGTTCTCCCTGAATAGGTAGCACTTAAAGGGTGGGAACTGAGTGAGCTCATCAACGTAGAGAGAAATAAAGGGAAGAAAGGAGGCCTAGAGCCACTCCTTCTGAGGGGTATGGAAGATGGGGGATCAGCAGAGCTGCCTGGGAGGAGCCACAAGTGACAGTCGGGGCCAGTGAGTCTGCTGAAAGAGAGGGCAGAGCAGCATCGGCTGTGGAACAACACAGAGAGATTGTTACCCAGAAAGAAGGATGCTGTTGAGCATAGGGAAGGTGATGGCTTTGACTGACATGTGAGGAAAGGTGTGGCAATGAGTGAGGCAGGCAGAGACTCCTTCACTGGGATAAAGTGAAGGGAAAAAGTCATGGGATCATTTCATTGGAGAACCGAGAGGACCTGGAACCATGCATGGGTGGGCCACTCAAAAATCTCTAACTACGGCTTCAGGGGATCCCAGCTTCAGGGGATCCCATACCCTCTTCTGGCTTCCGAGGGTACCTGCATGCATCCACCAATACATATGCAACAGACACATATATAAAAAGAAATCTGTAGACATTTGGCTTGGTTTTGTTTGAAATAGGGTTCCACTATAATAGGCCTATATAGACAAGGCTGGCCTTGAACTCATGCCTTGACAGAATTCCAGTCTGTTGGGATTATAAACATGTGCTACTATCCCTTGTCATCACCCCACCCCTACCCAACTAAGTTTCTCTAGAAAAGACCTACAGAGGGGCTTGGAGAGGAAGAGGCCAGAGTCTGTGATACTTGGCAGTGCCTTCAGTTTCAAAACAGCCTGTGCACCAAGCATAGGAGCCAGGCTGGAAGGAATGGTCCACCCTCAGAATAAGGTCTAGCTCCACTACACATTTGCTTGGGTTTGGTGTTTTTTGTTTGAATGTTGTTGGTGTTGAGACAGGGCCTTATTATGTAGCCCTAGCTGTCCTGGAATGCTGGCAAGGCTTAGGCTTCAGAGATTCTGAAGTTCAGAGGTACTGGGTTCACAGGTGTGTGTGGGGGGTGTGGGTGTGCGCACGCACCAGGCTTTTTTTTTTTTTAAAGGACCACTTCTGGAGGGTGGGAAGGTGACTCCGAAAGTGCGAGTGTCACAAGCATGAGGATGTGAGTTGGGGTGCCCAGCAGGCAGAGCAGCTCTCATCTGTGAACCGCACTGGGGAAGGGGCAGAGGGAACTGGAGGAGGAAGGGCAGTGCTGGTGAATATATTGTAGCTCACTGGCCAGCCAGTTTGATGACTTGAGAGATCCTTTCTCAAAAAATTTAGAAACGATGTGGAGACACACACCTTGAATCCAAGCACTGAGGAAGCAGAGGCAAACAGATGTTTATGAGTTTCCAGCCACCTGCACACACCTTGAATCCAAGCACGGAGGAAGCAGAGGCAAACAGATGTTTGTGAGTTTCCGGCCACCTGGTCTCCAGAGTAAAACTCTGCCTCAAGAAACAAACAAGAAGTAAGAGTGTATCAAAAATGAAAACGAATACAAAAACAAGCAAAACATGAAAGTGTGTCACTGTCAAGAAAGATTCCTGACATGAGCCTCTGGTCACAGACTTGGCTGCACACAACCGCTCATTCCCACATGAACATCACATCCCAGAAAAAGAAAAACCGCTTCTTTGTCCAAGTGTGCGCGGTGCGGGATGTGGTATGATACTCTGTTTCAAAGTGGGGTGGGGGGGGAACCCAGGCCTGGGAGATGGCTCTGTGGGCGTGGTGGTTTGAATAAGAATGGCCCCTATAGGCTCACTGAAAGGCACCATTAGGAGGTGTGTCCTTGTTAGAGGAAGTGTGAGCTGGGGGAGGGATTTAAGGTTTCAGAAGCCCAGTCCCGACCAGTGGCTCACAATATCTCCTTGCTATATGCAGATCCAAATGTAGAACTCTCACCTATTTCTCCAGCACCATGTCTGCCAGCATGCCACCATGCTCCCCAAAATTATGACAATGAACTAACGTCTTAATTGTATGAAGGCCAGTCCCAATGAAATGTTTTCCTTGTAAGAGTTGTTGTGGGGCTGGTGAGATGGCTCAGCGGTAAGAGCACCGACTGCTCTTGTGAAGGTGCTGAGTTTAAATCCCAGAAACCACATGGTGGCTCACAAACATCCATAATGAGATCTGACGCCCTCTTCTGGTGTGTCTGAAGATAGCTACAGTGTACTTATTTCTAATAATAAATAAATCAGGGTCTTTTGGAGTGAGTGGGACGACTGGAGCAGGGTTGACCAGAGTAGAGGTCATAATAGTCAATTCCCAACAACCAGATGAAGGCTCACAACTATCTGTACAGCTACAGTGTGTACTCATATGCATAAAATAAATAAATAAATCTTTAAAAAAAAAGGGGGGGCTGGCGAGATGGCTCAGTGGGTAAGAGCATTAACTGCTCTTCCGAAGGTCCTGAGTTCGGATCCCAGCAACCACATGGTGGCTCACAACCATCTGGAATGAGATCTGACGCCCCCTTCGGTGCATCTGAAGACAGCTACAGTGAATTGGGCCAGAGCGAGCGGGGCCGGAGTAAGCGGGGGCCAGCAGAGGTCCTGAGGTCAATTCCCAGCAGCCACACACATGATAGCTCATGGCCATCTGTACAGCTACAGTGTACTCATACCCATAAAATAAAAAAAATAAATCTTAAAAAAAAAAGATTTATTTAAAAAAAAAAAAGTTGTTGTGGCCGGGCGGCGGTTGGTGCACACCTTTAATCCCAGCACTTGGGAGGCAGAGGTAGGTGGATTTCTCAGTTCCAGGCCAGCCTGGTCTAGAGAGTGAGTTCCAGGACAGCCAGTGCTACACAGAGAAACCCTGTCTTGAAAAACCAAAAAAAGGGGGCTGGTGAGATGGCTCAGTGGGTAAGAGCACTGACCACTCTTCCGAAGGTCCTGAGTTCGGATCCCAGAAACCACATGGTGGCTCACAACCACCCGTAACAAGATCTGATGCCCTCTTCTAGTGTGTCTGAAGACAGCTACAGTGTACTTACATATAATAAGTAAATAAATATTAAAAAAAAAAGAAAGAACCCCCCCAAAAAAAGAGTTGTTGTCTCTATATAGAAATCTTTTTATATTGTCTCTTTATTGAAATCAAAACCCTAACTAAGATAGTCCCCATAGGCTCATAGATTTGAATGCCTGGTCATTAGGAGGTGGCACTATTAGGAGGGATGTCCTTGTTGGGAAAGGTGTGGCTTTGTCGGAGTGAGTCACAGGGCTTGAACTTTGAGGTTTCAAATGCTCAGGCCAGGCCCAGTGTCTCTCTCTTCCTGCTGCCTGCTGATTTGGATGAAGAACGCTCACCTACTTCTCCAGCACAGTGTCTGCCTGCATGCCACCATCTATCCCACCATGACGACAATGACCAGACTCTGAACTGTAAGCCAGCCTCAGTTAAATGCTTTCCTTTATAAGAGTTGCTGTGAGCCCGGCAGTGATGGCAAACGCCTAAAATCCCAGTACTTGGGAGGCAGAGGCAGGCTGATTTCTGAGTTCGAGACCAGTCTGGTCCACAGACTGAGTTCCAGGACAGTCAGGGCTACACAGAGAAACCCTATCTAAAAAAATACAATAAATGAATGAATAAATAAATAAATAAATAAATGAGTTGCTGTGGCCAAGGTGTCTCTTTGCAGCAATAAAAACCCTAACTAAGTCAGTGGGTAAAGGTACTAGGCTTACCTGAACCCACGTAAGCATCTGGATTTTGTGGCAGGCATCTGTAATACCATTACTCCTATAGGGAAATAGGAGGTGGAAACAGAAGTCAGCTAGCCTGGAATATACAGCAGCAGCAATAGAAATGAGGGACCTTGTGTCAGCAAGTAGAAGGCAAGAGCTGATTCCCCAAAATTGTCCAGTGACCTCCACAACGATGGTATGATATAAGAACATGTGAGGGCCTCTCCCCTCCTCCCTCCCTCTCTCCTCTCTCTCTCTCTCTCTCTCTCTCTCTCTCTCTCTCTCTCTCTCTCTCACACACACACTAAAAATTAACAAAAGCCTACTTCTTTATTAGTTGATTCAAATGTAATCCTGCTTCCGGGCTGGAGAGATGGCTCAGCAGTTAAGAGCACTGACTGTTCTTCTGAAGGTCCTGAGTTCAAAACCCAGCAATCACATGGTGGCTCACAATCATCCATAATGAGATCTGATGCCCATTTCTGAAGACAGCTATAGCGTACTAACATATAATAAATAAATCTTAAAGGAAGAAAGAAAAAAGAAAACCCTGCTTCCTTAAAAGGGTCAAGAGAAATATTGAAAAATGCTAAAAGATTTATGTCCTTTTGCAAAAATAAGAAAAAGAGAAAGAAAGAAAAACCAAAACAGAACAAAACAAAACAAAACAAAAAGCCCATGTGGTATCGATTATATTGGGGAATTGAAACCATTTCTGCAGATAACATCCCAGATGTTTTTCTTTCTTTCTTTCTTTCTTTCTTTCTTTCTTTCTTTCTTTTCTTCTTTTTTTCGAGACAGGGTTTCTCTGTGTAGCCCTGGCTGTCCTGGAACTCACTCTGTAGACCAGGCTGGCCTTGAATTCAGAAATCTGCCTGCCTCTGCCTCCCAAGTGCTGGGATTAAAGGCATGAGCCACCACTGCCCGGTCCCAGATGTTTTTCTAACCATTGGTTATTTGGCCTTCTGGAAAAACTGGGCAGGTTTTTGGTTTCAGAGACAAGCTCTCTATTTAAATTAATTTACACATATTGTGGTCTTTATGCTAAACATCCTTGCATAATATTCTGCATTTACTGAAATAATTTTGCTGGTACAGATTTGTTAAAAAGCATAAAGCTAGAGGCAGGCAGATTTCTGAGTTCGAGACCAGCCTAGTCTACAGAGTGAGTTCCAGGACAGCCAGGACTACACAGAGAAACCCTGTCTCGAAAACCCAAAAACCAAAAACCAAAACCAAAACAAAAACAAAAAACAAAAAAATAAAAAGCATAAAACTTGTTAGGATAAGTTGGAATGTAGCATACTGAGGTTTGGTGTTTTGCTGTGTGTTGCAATGCCTGGCCCCCAAGGCCTGGTTGCCCCCAGGGATGAGAGAATCTACTACACATATGCAAGTGATGCTGTGACCTGGTTCCTCCAAGTTATCCCTGATCCGTGATTATAGATGCCTACAGCCTATAGCTCAGCAGAAGAGAGATAGGTGTGGTTGGGGGGTCTGAGGAGGCCATGAAGAAGAAAAAGAGAGAGGTGGAGAGAGAAGAGACCCTTGAGGGAGGTGAGTCATGAAAACATGGCCATAGGCTGGGCAGTGGTGGCACACACCTTTAATCCCAGCACTTGGGAGGCAGAGGCAGGCAGATTTCTGAGTTTGAGGCCAGCCTGGTCTATAGAGTGAGTTCCAGGACAGCCAGAGCTACACAGAGAAACCCTGTCTCGAAAAACCACAAAAAAAAAAAAAAAAAAGAAAGAAAAAAAAGAAAAAAAGAAAAAGAAAAAGAAAGAAAGAAAAGAAAAGAAGAAAAGATGGCCGGGGCTGGAGAGATAGCTCAGAAGTTGAGAGATAGCTCAGAGGTTGAGAACACTGTCTGTTCATCCAGAGGTCCTGAGTTCAATTCCCAGCAACCACATGGTGGCTCCCAACATCTATGAGATCTGGTGTCCTCTTCTGGCCTGCAGGATACATGTAGGCAGAATGCTGTATACATAATAAATAAATAAATCTTTAAAAAATTAAAAAAAAAAAGAAAGAAAGAAAACATGGCTACGAGGCTGACCAATTGGAGTTAAGAACAGCCCAGAAGGAACATGGCGAGTTATAACTCAGGGTTAACGATAGGGAAATAGACATAATAACATAGAGGGTAGATATCTGTCTAGCTGTAGTACATTAAAGGCTTATTAGAAATATAAAAGTTCTGTGCCTTTTATCTGGGAACTGAATGATCAAAGGTGGAGTAGAAGCTCCAGAATGATACTAAATAGTAGTCCCAGCAAATATCTGTAATTCCAGTACTGGGAGGCTGAAGCAGGAGAACTGCCAAAAATGCGAAATAATTGGTCCTTCATAGGAAGCCCCTGTTAGAGAGAAAGAGCGACAGAGAGAGAGAGAATAAAATTGAAATGGCAGGGCTGGGAATGTACCTCAGTGCCAGAATTGTTAAAAAGTTATTGATTTATGCTTTACAGCCCAGCAGCTCTGAACTGGATCCTCCTACGGTAGCCTCCAGAGTACTAAGATGACAATCTCCAGCCTCCAGATACCTGGTTTGGGGTTTGTTTTGTTGTTTCAAGGTACAGTTGTCTTGCTACATAGCCCAGGCTACTATCAAACCTCTAGGAACAAGAGATCTCTCACCTCAGCCTCTGCAGTAGTTGTAACTCTGAGCATTCATTTGCTCTGAATGGAAATATAAGGAATACAATAGATTTGCACTGCATAGGAGCAAAGGGGGCTGACCTGAGTGTGAGCGAGTGGAAAGAGGTAACTCCTCATGTCCTAAGGAGAAGGAGCAGGCCTCAGATGGAGATGGGCTGGCTATGTGAAGGAGCTGGCCTCAGATGGAGATGGGCTGGCTATGGGAAGGAGCTGGCCTCAGATGGAGATGGTCTGGCTATGGGAAGGAGCTGGCCTCAGATGGAGATGGGATGGCTATGTGGAGGAGCTGGCCTCAGATGGAGATGGGCTGGCTATGTGGAGGAGCTGGACTCAGATGGGAGTATAAAGAGCTCGCTTATGGAAGGCTGGAAGCAGGATGCATTGAAGCAGATGTGGATGAGTGAATCCATGCAAGAAGTGCCACTAATTGGCTAAACCAAGAGTCCCGATGATCATGTGTCTTCACTCTTACAACTTCAGCGGCCAGTCAGCAAAGATGGCCCATTTTATAGCCCTGGGTGGGTTATGTAAGTGTTTTTGGCTGTGTTTCCGTGTGTTTTATTCCACACGAAATGATCGTGTCCTAGACCAATGCCTGGCAAACAGTGCTTACTCATTAAATATTCATTGGATTCTAGAAATGAATCCATTATCTGTGCTGCCTAGCGTGAATAATGCCAGCAGCACCACGGAGAGTAGAACAGCCAGCCTGAGCGACAACACGAAGTGTAAGGCTAGCAGTCCGGGTTACGTAAGACGCTGCTTCAAAAAACCAAGAAAAAGGAGAAAAAAGCCGGGCGGTGGTGCACGCCTTTAATCCCAGCACTTGGGAGGCAGAGGCAGGCGGATTTCTGAGTTCGAGGCCAGCCTAGTCTACAGAGTGAGTTCCAGGACAGCCAGGGCAACACAGAGAAATCCTGTCTCCCAAAACCAAAAAAAAAGAAAAAAAAAAAGAAAAGAAAAAGAAAAAGAAAAGAAAAGGAGTAAAGGCCAGAGTGATACACCAAAATCCCTGACTTCCTCTTCTGACCTCTGTGGGTTCCCATGTACACGTGCGCACACACACACACACACACACACGCGCGCGTACACACGCGTACACACACGCGCGCGCGCGCGCACACACACAGTCAGTGCATTCCCACGTCCTGCATTTAGGAGTCTCACTGCTAAGCTCCGCAGGCTGCTTCCTCATCTGCCGAGGCTTTACTCTTCTGACAGCTATGCTTAGGTCCTGAGCAATCCGACCCGAGAAGCGACTCAGGGCACCGTTTTCCAGTCCCTTCCTTCCAGCATCGGAGAATAAGACGGTATACAATTAGCCAAAATCACATGAGAGGGTTCGGTGGAACAGTTTAGGATTAAATTTAGGAACTGAGACATTAGGAACTCTTTGGGGTTCCCATATGTGTGGCAACACGGGGATGCTTAATTAGACTACCTGCTGTTACCCAGCACCAGGCCTTTTAGGATTAATTAGAAACAAACGCCCAGTTCTCAGAAAACTGCAGAAGCCAATTGCAGACTGAGGGAAGACGTTTGCTGAGTAATGCTGACGGCTCGCCTTCCTGTAAAGCCAGAAGCCCGGTGTGTGTTCTAATTGGCCCCAGCAGATTTTTCTAGGCGATCGTGTAATGGTGAAGCCAAGCATTTAGCCTCTGGGGATCTCGGCTATTTACTGTGAAATTTCTCCCCACCACCTGATGTGAGAGTCTGCCTGTACTGGTTTCCTGTGGCCCAATTCTGGGTCACGTTGTAAGGCCGTGCCCACGTGATCTTAACCTACTTTGTTTCCCCTGGAGCCTCAGCAAATAACAGCTGCGGCAACGCCCACAAAATATGGCTGCCCTCAGAGCTATACCAGTTCACCTTGCTTTGTGCACGGGGCACCTTTTCATCGGAAGGACCTCAGCGCCTTGGCGAGCATTAATTATGCTCTACAAACACCTCACTGATTAACGGAGCTGCAAGCCCTGCCAGCCCCGTTCTGATTGGACATCTTCGAATGCATCTCTTCTGCCCTCAGAGGAGGGGACAAACCCCGATCAGGAGCCTAGCTCCATTCACCTGCCTACCGTTTGCCTTTGCGCCCGCCCGTGAGAACTCCTAGCCCCAGCTGCGTGCGTCCCCAGGACTCTGCTGACAAAAGTGTCTGTGGGCGCCTCTGAAAGCCCGGCCTGGCTTTTGCCGCTGACTCGGCTTCTTTGCTTTTAGTCGGGCTAAATGTCTTTTGTGCTAGAATTCTCTTGTCAAAAAGAAAAAGAAAAAGAAAAGAAAACCTTTGGATTTATACTAGCGTGAATGCGTGTGCCGTCATCACGGGCATTTCCAGCCCTTCTTTCTCTTTCCCCCTCCTCTCCGGACAAAACACCATACTCATTTTTGTTGCCATACAGGGTGGACTTTGGACTCAGGCTGGCTAGTGCTGCCCTCTGGAGGTAGCAGATGTACCTGCGGGAGGAAGAACCCAGGTAGCATAGGTCATTGTCGCGACAATGCAAGAAACTTTTGTTCTTCTGCTTTATGCTTTTGTTTTGGTTTTTTGTTTTGTTTTGTCTTTAAAGATTTATTTAGCCGGGCGGTGGTGGCGCACACCTTAAATCCCAGCACTTGGGAGGCAGAGGCAGGCGAATTTCTGAGTTCGAGGCCAGCCTGGTCTACAGAGTGAGTTCCAGGACAGCCAGAGCTACACAGAGAAACCCTGTCTCAAAAAACAAAAACAAAACAAACCAAACAAAAAAAGATTTATTTATTTTTTTATGTATATGAGTACACACTGTAGCTGTACTGATGGTTGTGAGCCTTCATGTGGTTGTTGAGAATTGAATATTTAGGACCTCTGCTTGCTCCGGTCCAAAGATTTATTTATTATTATACACTGTGTATTATTACAGTACACTGTAGCTGTCTTCAGCCATGCCAGAAGAGGGCGTCAGATCTCATTATGGATGGTTGTGAGCCACCGTGTGGTTGCTGGGATCCAAACTCAGGACCATTTGGAAGAGCACTCAGTGCTCTTACCCACTGAGCCATCTCTCCAGCCCCTATGGTTTTGTTTTTTCGACAAGTTTTCAAGGGTGATCTGGAATTCCCTGTATAATCCAGTAGTAACCCTAGCTAGCCTCAGACTTGAAGCAGTTCACTGACTTCAAACCCACAAAAGCTGGGATTTCAAGGGACAAACCACAAAGCCCAACTCCACTCTTTTTCTGGTTTTTTCTTTTAAGATTTGTCATTTTATTTTATTTCATGTATGCATGCACATGGTGCCCTCAAAGGCCAGAAGAAGTTATCAAGAGCCCCTGAAACTGGAGTTACAGCTGTCAGCCTCCAGATGGGACATAGAAACTGAACCTGGGTCCTCTGCAAGAGCAGCAGGTGCTCCTAACCACTGAGCCACCTCTCCAACCCTGTTTCTTTGTGTGTTTGGTTTTGTTTTGTTTTTAATTATTGATTTCTTTTGAGGCAGTATCTCTCTACATAACCCTTGACTTCCCTGGAACTCACTCTGTAAACCAGGCTGGCCTTGAACTGAGATCCGCCTGTCTCTGACTCCCAAGTGCTAGGATTACAGGCCTCTGTGCTACCACCGCCCAGCTGGGTTTTTTGTTTGTTTTTGTTTTGCTATTAAGAAAAAAAGGTAGGCCAGGCGGTGGTGGCGCGCGCCTTTAATTCCAGCACTTGGGAGGCAGAGGCAGGCGGATTTCTGACTTCGAGGCCAGCCTGGTCTACAGAGTGAGTTCCAGGACAGCCAGGGCTATACAGAGAAACACTGTCTCAAAAAACCAAAAAAAAAAAAAAAAAAAAAAAAAAAAAAGAAAGAAAGAAAAAAAGGTAGATGCTGCCAGACTTGAGGACACACTTTTATACTGCTACCAGAACTTGCTTGTGGCTCCAGCTGCAGGGAATCCGATTCCATTTTCTGGACTCCAGAGGACAAGGGGACCTGCACTCCTCTGGAGTACTGGGTTTAGAGGTGTGCACCACCCAGAAATAGACTCATATGGTAAAAATAAATTCTTTCTCTCTCCCTTAGGCAGGGTCTCATTTTGTAGCTCTGGCTGGCCTAGAACCCTCTTAAGAGACCAGAACTCACCATGTTCAGCTTGCCTCTGCTTGTATTTGATTGAGGTCGGGGGAGTCACCGTGGGGAGAGGGCGTGGGGGAAGAGAAAGAGAAAAGGCTCAAGCACACACGGAGAAAGAAGAGGAGGGGAGAAGGGGGTGGCACCAAAATGATCTCTGGATTGTATAGGGAGGAGCTTCCGGGGGAAGGGCAGCCCAGCCCCTGGGCTGGAAGATTCAAAGGTAGGGGCAGGGTCTGCCAGGTTGGAACTGAGGGATGCTGGGAGAACCTGGAGGCCGGGTCTGCTTTGATATGTAAAATATATACTTCAGTTCTTGTCACAGGGCCCCAAACTGAGCAGCTTCTAAAGTGTCTTCCATCTGCCTGGCGAAAGTAAATATATATAAAAAAGAACAAACCCAAGAATAAACTCTGTCAGTCTTCCCCCACCCGCCGCCGCCTCCCTGTCAGAGGACGCTTGATCAGAAGTCAATTCAAAGCCCTCCGCAGCTAAAAGGTGCAATTGAGACCAGCCTAAGTGATCTAAGACCCGGTTTCAGAATCGCCCCCGGGGCTAAGACGCTGGCACAACCGCAGCAACCAAATGAAGGCAAGAACGCCACCACGGATACCTGTGTATCCATGTAACACCACCACCTAAGCATGGCATATGGTGGGCAGCAGGGGGTGTGTGGTGGGGCTCACTGGGGCTGCCAGGCTAGCTCCAGGTCCAGTGGGAAACCCTGGCTTCCTCCTCTGACCTGTACTGACACAGGAGCGCGCGCGCGCGCGCGCGCGCGCGCGCACACACACACACACACACACACACACACACACACACACAATTAATCAATGTAAACAACCACAACATTCCTGTCAGCAGTTTCATGCAATTCTCTGCCTCTAAGCCCGACTGATTTTTCTGTGTTCTAGCTCAAAAAGTGTGACTTCTCTGGACACTGACCAAAAATGCTACAAATGTTGCCCCACTGTTCTGGACTTGGGCTTTGTTTTCTTTGAAGACTCCTCTTCGTGTCTTCCAGCGTCTTGCAGACTTCCATTGCTGATTAAACAGGCCTGGCTTTCTCTCTTTGCTCCCTCCTTCCTCCCAAGCAATTCTCTGGAGATTGGGGGGTGGGGAAGGGGATGGGGGGAAAGGCTCAGCAGGTAAAGGTGCTTGCCTCACAAGCCTGTTGACCTCAGGGACTCACCCAGAGGTTGGAGGAAAGAGCCAACCCTACAGGGCTGGCCTTTGACCTCTACAACATGAGTGTGTGGTTCATAAACCCTCTCTCTCTCTCTCTCTCTCTCTCTCTCTCTCTCTCTCTCTCTCTCTCTCACACACACACACACACACACACACACACAGAGAGAGAGAGAGAGGGGGGGGTGGGGAAGAGAGAGAAAAACTAACATTTTTAAAGATGTCAAATTCATTGCTTAATCTGTCCTCCAAACCAGGCATAGCCATGCACACATCTGTAAGTACAGCACTCAGAAAGCTGAGGCAGGAAGGTCAAGAGTTCAAGACCAACCAATAGCTCATGCTATAAAGTTGCTAAGCGTAAGCCTAAAGCTATCCTGCACAGCCATCGGCAAACCCATGGCTGGGAGAGCCGAGGCAGGAGGATTGCTTCCCGGAAAGCCTGGGCTGTAGTGTGAGACTCTGGCTCAAAAAAACAAATAGCCAGGCATGGTGGCATCATGCCTATCATTCCCGAACTTGGGAGGCAGAGGTGGCAGATAGCTGGAAGTTCAAGGCCAGAGCGGGAGCCCACCAGGAGCTTCACAGAGTCTCTTGCTGTGTTGGTTAGCGGCCTCAGGGTTCATATTGGCTGGCAAGCTCTCTCCCTGCCCTTCAGTGGCAAGGTAGCACTTGCTACCACCCAGAATCTCTTTGGCTGTCACTTGCGAATCAAGGGATCCACCCTCTTATTAGTAACAGCTGGCTCAAACCTTCCACCTTTCCTTACACCAGATGACGTAGCCTGTAGCCTGATTTAGTAAATCGGAACTCAAGGAAGTGTGTATGTGGGTTAAACCATACACCTCCTTTAAAAATACTTTTCTTCTCGACAGGTGTACTGGCACACA
>NW_022196900.1:98148210-98152587 GCF_008632895.1 Mastomys coucha
TTTTTCGAGACAGGGTTTCTCTGTGTAGTCTGTCCTGGAACTCATTCTGTAGACCAGGCTGCCCTCAAACTCAGAAATCTGCCTTTCTCTGTCTCCCAAGTGCTGGGATTAAAGGTGTGCACCACCACTGCCCAACGGGAAAGGACTCTTTTTTTTTTTTTTAAGATTTATTTATTTATTATATGTAGGTACACTGTTGCTGTCTTCAGCCGCACCAGAAGAGGGCGTCAGATCTCATTACGGGTGATTGTGAGCCACCATGTGGTTGCTGGGATTTGAACTCATGACCTTCTGAAGAGCAGTCGGTGCTCTTCCCCGCTGAGCCATCTCACCAGCCCCCAGGAAAGGACTCTTTAAAGGCAAATGCAAGTTCCGGTATCTTGTCCAGCGCAAGCCCTTTAACAGAAAGAACCGGGCCGGGCGCTGGTGGCTCACGCCTTTAATCCCAGCACTTGGGAGGCAAAGGCAGGCGGATTCCTAAGATTGAGGCCAGCCTGGTCTACAGAGTGAGTTCCAGGACAGCCAGGGCTACACAGAGAAACCATGTCTCGAAACAAAACAAAATAAAACAAAACAGAACTATGATACTCCCCCAGTCCTAGGGTGACTTGTGCGGAGAGCACAGGAATGAGCTTTTTGGTTTAAAATGCCTGGTGCTGCGATGTTTCCAGCCAGCGCCCACTGGGACTGTAATCCGCCCATTGTGATTCAGCTCCTCCCGCAGTTCTTTGAACAAGTGAATGACGAAACCTCAGCTTTCCTCACCTCTCTTAGAAAAGGCCACAAAAAAGCCAGATTTTGGACCTCTGGTGGGCATCTAAGCTTTTGCGGGTTGATAAGAGGTTCAAAGTTATCATCGAAGCCTGAGGCCAACCTGGGCCACACTAGACCTTGTCTAATAGTAAGAAAAAACAAGGGGCTGGAGAGATGGCTCAGTGGTTAAGAGCACCGACTGCTCTTCCAGAGGTCCTGAGTTCAGTTCCCAGCCACCACATGGTGGCTCACAACCATCTGTAATGGAATCTGACTCCCTCTTCTGGTGTGTCTGAAGACAGCTACAGTGTACTCATATATATATAATAAATCAATAATTCTTAAAAGAAAAAACAAAAGAAAAAAAAAGAATGAAAGCAAAAAAAGTCTAGCAGTATTTATGCCCCTGAACAGCAGCTAACAACCTGTGGGGTAGGAGGATGCGAATGACCCTTTCATCTAAGACCGTCGCAAAACCCTTTCATCTAAGACCGTCGCAAAACACAGGTACAGTACAATTCAAAGCAGTAGCAAAATTAACAGTTATAAAGTAACAACAACAATAATTTTTCTGGTTGGGGGTCACCACAACCTGAGCAGCTGTCTTAAAGAGTGGAAGCATTGGGAAAGCTGGGAACCACTGGCCTAAGCTGATAATCCATCCACTTTTAGGACCTGTGAACCCAATGGAGTTCACTCTTTTGGGAAAAGGCCAAGTTTGGCTCTGGGGAGGTATCAGAGCCAACAAGTAGGTTTGGGGAAGAGTCCTCACATTGCCCAGAGCCCCAGGATGGAAGGCCGGGATGGGAGTGGCTTGTCTAGTGTCAATCCCCTAGCCACCCCCTCCTCAATCCATTAAGGAACTATATGGGGCCGGGACTTAGCTCTTGGCATGCTCCAGGCATGGCCTATGGTGCAGGAATAGTTTTTAAAGTCTACCCTAGTTGGGACTGAAGAGATGGCTCTGGGTTGAGAGCACACACTGGTATTTTGGTTTTGTTTTTTTTGAGACAGGGTCTCATTATGTAGTTCAAGTTGGCTGGCCTGGAGCTCACAGAAATCTACCTGTCTCTGCCTCCTGACAGCTGGCATCACAGCTGGCCTTCCTTTACCCATTTTTTTTTTTTCCGAGACAGGGTTTCTCTGTGTAGCCTTGGCTGTCCTGGAACTCACTCTGTAGACCAGGCTGGCCTCGAACTCAGAAATCCACCTGCCTCTGCCTCCCACATGCTGGGATTAAAGGCGTGTGCCACCACTGCCCGGCTAGCCCACTATTCTTTACACACACACACACACACACAAACAGTACCTCTTAGAATGGAAGCACTCCAGGGCTTACTATGAACTTGTACTTATTAATTCCTTCTAGACACAGACATACAAACAGTCCAGACACAGTGTACAAGACCCAGGACTTTGCCCTTTCTTCCCCTGAAGGCTCAGAGGACGTACCTTGGCCTTTTCTCTCTCAGGCTTTGGCTCCATTATGAGTGACCATAAAAATCTGAGCCTTCAAAGACAAACCCCACACTGGCAAGTGACCACCACATGTATTGGGGATTGGATCCTAATGCTTTGAAGTAATCCGGCCCCCCAGATCAGGAATCTGTGTGTCCGAATGCCGAAGGTTCTTGTACCCAGTTGGTTTTTAATCAATCAATAAAGAGCTGGGCAGGTAGACTGAGGCAAGACTCTTAGATTTTCGCAGGCCAGGAATGGAAAGGAAGGAGGGAGACGGATCAGATTTAGAGCTGCAGAAGGAAAATCATCCAGAATATAGGTGAGAAGGAACGCGGCCCTGGAAGGGCTACCCAGAAACATCTTGGCAGCAAAGATAAAATACAGACTTAGAGGCCTTTGAGCTCGGAGTACCAGAGGGAAGTGTGTGCTAGCTTCGGGGAGGTTAGAACTGCCCAGCCTTGGGGCTAGTCAAGGCATATTCAAAATTAACTGGTGTGCGCTTGTGTGTGCGTGCTGTGTGTGTGTGTGTGTGTGTGGTGTGTCTGTGTGTGTGGTGTGTGTCTGTCTGTCTTTCATTTGAGAATCCAGACAGTTCTTGGGTGGGTATGCAAGTGGGACCCGTCAAGTGCACAAAGTGGGTTAGATAAACTTACCCACACACACAGCACTGGAGGAAGAGAGCCAAGAATCCACATGCTTCTGGCTCTTTTCGGCGGCACACACCTCTGATCCTGCAGTTGGGAGTACTTGGGAGTAGGTCATCCTGGTCTACAGAGCTCACGCGCGTGCGTGTGTGCGTGCGTGCGTGCGTGCGAGTGTGTGTGTGTGTGTGTGTGTGTGTGTGTGTGTATTTTATGTGTTTGAGTGATTTGCTTACATGTATGTCTGGGTACCACATGTGGCTTGCTCAGAAGTATATCTCAGCTCCTCTGGAACTGCTGTCACAGATGGCAGTGAGCCCTCACGTGGGTGCTAAGAATCAGACCAAGGTCCTCTGCAGTAGCAACAAATGCTCTCTTAACTGGTGAGCCATCTCTCCAGCTCTTCTAGCTTTTTAAAAATTACACCGTAAGCTGAACAGTGGTGGCACACACCTTTAAACCCAGCACTCGGGAGGCAGAGACAGGCAGATCTCTGAGTTCGAGGCCAGCCTAGTCTACAGAGTGAGTTCCAGGACAGCCAGAGCCACACAGAGAAACCCTGTCTCAAGAGTTGTTTTTGTGGGCTGGCGAGATGGCTCAGTGGCTTAGGACACTGACTGCTCTTTCTAAGGTCTTGAGTTGAAATCCCAGGAACCACATGTTGGCTCATGACCATCTGTAATGGGATCTGATGCCCTCTTCTGGTGTGTCTGAAGACAACTACAGTGTACTCACATGAAATAAATAAACCTTAAAAAAAAAAAAAGATTTGTTTTTGTGAGTGTACACACAGGTGTGTGGATGGGGAAGGGTGCGCCGTGGTGGTGTGCCTGTGGAAGTCAGAGGGCAACCTGCAGGAATATCATACACGAAAGCCTAGAGTAGGGAGGCCTGGGAATGGAGTTGTTATATGGGGTCATCAGCAAAGCCTCATGTAAGGGAGCAGGTAACACGGGAGAGGTAATGAAGGAGGCTCACCACACATTTGAGCATAGTCAGTTATACATTATGAATTCCAGGCCAGCCCTACAGGCTTTGTCCAGGCCAGGGCTACTTAAGGAGACTGTGTCATAGCAAACAACAATAGGGCTGTCCTCCAGATGATTCATGGATAAAAGGAGTTGCCACAAAAGCTGACGCCCTGAATTCTGTCCCTGGAACCCACATAGAGGTTGAAGGAGAGAACTCACTTCCGAAATATTGACCTCTGACCTTTATCTGCATGCCCTGGCATGCCTGTTTACATACACACACACAAATAAACTATATATGTATATATGGCAGATGTGTGTGTGCATGTATACATATGTATCATATAATTTGGGAGTCTGGGAGTGTGGCTCAGTAGTAGACTTGCAAGAGGCCTTGAATTTGACTCTCATCAGCACTAAATAAATAAAAAAGAGGTTTATGGGGCTGGAGAGATAGCTCAGTGAAGGTCAGCGCTAACCATTACCTACCGTGAAAACGACTACAAATTTCCGGATCCGCCTTTTCTTAAATCAATCAGAGCTCTGTATCC
>NW_022196900.1:98153000-98179193 GCF_008632895.1 Mastomys coucha
GAGTCTAGTCGAGATGCGGTATCTGGTGTCAGTTGGAATTCTTCTGTGAAGACAGCAGGGCTACCACAGCTCAGTGGAAGAGCACTGACTGCTCTTCCTAAGGTCCTGAGTTCAATTCCCAGCAACCACATCATGGCTCACAACCATGCGATGGGATCTGATGCCCTCTTCTGGGGTGTCTGAAGACAGTGACAGTGTATTCACATACCTAAAAGAAATACATCTTTAAAAAAAATAGGTTTAGCCGGGCAGTGGTGGGACACACCTTTAATCCCAGCACTTGGGAGGCAGAGGCAGGCGGATTTCTGAGTTCGAGGTCAGCCTGGTCTACAGAGTGGCAGGACAGCCAGGGATACACAGAAAAACCTTGTCTCGGAAAAAAAAAAAATTATGTGTCTATTCTAAGGACTTCAAGGAATAAAGAAAAAGCAGAAGAGGCCCCGGGAGACCCTGCAGTTCTACCTTGTGGTGTACACTCAGGAGGTAGGAAAACATTTATCTACACAGGAAACCTGCAGTGAATGTCTACAGAGGCTCTCTCCACACTGGCCAGCTGAGGGAACCGGCCTTGTTGGTCAGCTGAGGAGCGGCCAGGCAGAAGGGACACGTTCTTACAATAGGGTATCACTTCTTCACAAGAGAGAGGAGTGACACTGTGCTGCGTGTCACAGTGTCACAGAGCTGCTTCAGAGGTGGCTCCCTCTCTTTCAAGACCAGGTCTAGACATGGAATCCTAGCTGGCCTGAAACTGGCTTCAAATTTGGAGTGATCCTCCTGCCTCAGGCTCCTGGAATGCTGTGGTTAAAGGTATGCACCATGTCTAAGAAACAACTGTTTTCCTGGAACAGGACTTACAGACAGTTGTGAGCGGCCATGTGGGTGCTGAGAATTGAACCCTGGTCCTCTGGAAGAGCAGCCAGCACTTTAGACTGCTGAGCCACTCTCCAGCCCCATCTATCATCCTTACAGACATTGATCTCGTCTGGAAAAAGACAGTTTGAGTTTCCAGCAGGGCTGTGGGCCATCACTGATGTCCACATGACTCTCTGGGTCATAGTTCCTAAGTCACCTCTCTCCAAATTCCCGAGGGCAGATGTATTCATTCCACACATATTTGCTAAGGGCTGGCCGTGTGCAGGCAGCTCTGTGCCTGCTGACAGTTGAGACAAACAAACCTGTCCCATGCCGGGGGAAGGAGCTAATGTTCCGGACCTGTGACTAGAGACTGCCCCTCCTTCCTCCTTCGTGCTTTTCACAGACTGACCTCTCGGCCCAGCACGTCCCCTTCCTCTCAGCACCAACCCACTCCCTTACTTTGGGTTATTTCCTCATTCTTTTGCTATCCCAGCTGAGGGAATCTGCCCTCTGGCTACCTTCCCACCTACCCCCGGGGAAAGCTTACACGTCTGTCTTCACACAAAGTGATATGTTTCCCCAGGATCCTGGGTCCAGGAGTTCCCTGGTCATTTGCCCTGCCCTTCAGCCAATTTTTGTTCTAGTGCTTGATGCGATTTCTGGCATCGTACCAGCAGAGTACCGTACCAGCCACCTGGAGAGAGTGGAAGGACACAGTCAGGAGGAGGAAAGCCGACAGAGCTCAGGCCCAGGAGGAGGCAGCTCACTACTTCCTGCAGCCTCTCCTAGGTGGCAGGTCAAGCCTGACTCAGACTATGGAGGAGCCAAAGTGGAAACTTACCAGCCTCAGACTGAGGGCGTGGGGGTGCCGGAGTGCTGTGCCGATGTGGCCTCCTAGTCGGTGCCCAAAGGGCAGATGGAGGAGAGGAGTCCAGTAGATGCCACTCCCATGCAAGCTACTCCCCCCTCCCACCCCTGACTTCCCCAGGAGTCCAGGTTGTGTCTGCCTCCAGAGAGCTGGGGTCAAAGTGCACAAGGAGGGAGGGTGAGCCTTGGACCCAGTGACCACTTCCTCTGGGGCAAATGGCTCTCACCTGGTGGAGGCCACTGTCCCACTTCCCAGGACAGTAGTACCAGGCTGTCCATTCCTAACTCTGACTCCAGTTCATCTGTACAGCTCCATTCCTCAACCTTCCCACCTCCACAGGCTGATGTTGTCTGTACGTGGGTGTTGGAAGGTAACAGGCTGTGTGGGAGGGGTAAGGAGAACCTCATAGTGGAAGTCTGGACGCATAGGTGTGGCTCCTGGCCAGTGGGGAGGGAGACTTCTCACCTCTAAAGTCTTCTTTTTCTTTCAAGAAAGGGGCTCCCTATGTAGCTCAGGCTAGGCTGAAACACACTACATAGAGCAGGTTGGCCTCTGGCAATATTCCTCTTGCTTCTGAATCCCAAGGGCTGGGCTACAGGCGTATGCCACCATGCCTGGCTTTCATCTCTAAAATTCTGCCAGGCTCATGCTGCTCCCCATCTTGCCACCGCCCACCACTTTTTGGATTTGGTGAGATTGCCTGTCCTGTTACTGCCCATTTTCCAGAACAGTCAGCTGTGTACTGAGCACCCTCTGCAAGCTAGGCTTTTTGCTCTGCTGTTTCCCTCAAATTCCATGCACACCTCTTTCTCCTGCCTCCCTTTTCAGGGTACCATGCTTCGGCTCGCTTCTACCCCATGAGACTGAGCTCTCTGCCCAGCACTGCCCTGCCTATAGAAGGAGTCATCCTGAGATAGGAACGTTGGACATAGTAGCACAAACCTGTAATCCCAGCACCCATGAGTCAGGGGAAAGAGGATCAGGGGTTCGATGTCACCCCAGCCTCCACAGCTGGAGTTGGAGGCCAGCCTGGGCTACATGAGACCCTGTCACAACAAAATAGATGAGAAGCAGACACGGGAAGACCCAATGGTGAGAGGTCACAGTGGCTGAATTATCCAACGGTGTCACCCAGAGGGAGCCCTTGCCTCCTTGTGCAAAGGACAGGCTTGGGTGACAGTCCCCTTCGGGAGGCCAAGATTCAACGCCTTCCCCAATGTGGCTTGTACCCCAAAAATGGGGCCTGTTCCTGTTGGTAGGACTTCAGGTATCCTGACTAAGAGCTTGCCAGACCCTAAGTCTAGCTCTAACCCTGGGGAAATATGGCTGCCTTTCTCCTGACCTTCCAGCCTCACCCAAAACAGGCATGTAGGAACTGCCAGTTATCCCGGGTTCCTCCACTCAAAACTTAGAGGTTTTCTCAAGAACAACGAACAACAGCCTCCAACCAGAACTCTACCTTGTCCCTCCCACTCAGAGTACGACTGCCCTTCCTCAGTTCCTCCCGCCTTCTCGGTCTTCTCAATGCTCTTTAGCTCTTTCCCAGGCTGCCCTGCGGCAGGGCTGCCTACTGGTCATTTTTAACCGTTACCTACTTCCTCTAGGTGACCCCCTGAAGAAACTGTCCGTAAAACACCTGTTAAAGGAAGTATTAAGTGAATTTTTTTTTTCCAGGCTAGCTCATTGGTAGAACCTAGACTCTCACAAGACCCTGGTTCCAGCCCCATAAAAGGAAGGAAAAAAAATTAAGAATTCCTGCTCGTTGTGAGCGGGTTGGGTAGGAGTTGCCATCAGCTCCAAGAGCATCCATACAGCACATTTTAGATCAGGTGTAGAGAAATTCCTGTGCTAACAGACATCCGTTTCTCCACAAGGGGAAGGTTGTTGGGAAACCTACTCAGACAGGACAGGATTTTTACCCACCTGCCTTTTACAGAGGTATAAAACAGCTCACAGACAAGGGGGAAGGCTGGAATCCAGCACCAGGAAGAATGTGCTGGGTGGACAGCTTGTAGCTTCTGACCAAGGCCCAGGCATTTTCCACACAAGGCAGGTCATGAAAGGGTTCAGTCCACGGTCCAGCCTCTGAGAATTGGCGTGACTCACACACACCGGATGCCAGGCCTTTTTCTTGGGGAGAAGACGACGGCCTTGCATTTCTAAAGTTCAAGGGCTGAGCTAAGCTCCCGCAAGGACCGAGCACATAGAATGCTTCCCTTCTCAGGGCTGAAAATGCGGCTCTGGAATCTCCAGCAGCCGCAGCAATACACGCATGCGTACAAGCATGCACATGCGTGGACACACGGGTAGGGAGGTGGATCACAGGTAAAGGCAGTTGGTACCAAGTCTTTTTTTTTTTTTTTTTTTTTGGTTTTTCGAGACAGGGTTTCTCCGTGTAGCCCTGGCTGTCCTGGAACTCACTCTGTAAACCAGGCTGGCCTCGAACTCAGAAATCTGCCTGCCTCTGCCTCCCAAGTGCTGGGATTAAAGGTGTGTGCCACCACTGCCCAGCAGCACCAAGTCTTAAGACTGCCAGAATTCACTGGCGGAAGGAGAGAACTGATTTCTGCAGGTTGTGTACACACACACACACAGAGACACACACACACAAACATGCACATGCAGGAACAGATGAGCTGTGGCATGCAGCCTCCCCCCCCCCCCCCCCCCCCCCGCAAATAACTAAATGCAAAAAGTCTTTGTGGGGTTGGAAAGATGGCCCAGTGGTTAAGAGCACTGATATATCTTCCAGAAGACCCAGGTTGGATTCCCAGCACCTACCACTCACAACTGTCTGTAATTCCAGTTCTACACAGGTATATACATGCAGGCAGAATACCAATGCACATAAAATAAAAATAAGATAAAATCTAAAAAAAAAAATCTGTTTTTATTTTCATGTGTATGTGTGTACTTGCCTGTGAGCTCACCGATACCACATGGGTGCAGTAGCCTCCGAAGAGGGTGCTCGCTCCCCTGGCACTGGAGTAGATGTTATATGAGTGCCCGGAACTGAACCCAGGTCCTCTGCAAAGGCCGCCTGTAATCTTTATTGCTGAAGCATCCCTCCAGTCCTAAAAATGAACAATCCAGCAATCACAAGACACAGAGTAGGAGCTCCAGGAGAAAGATGAGACGAGGGACCTAAGCAAGAGCTCTTCGTCCAGAGGACCCAGGTTCAAGTCCCAGCACCCACTTGGTGGCTCACAGTGTCCTGTAATTCTTTCTAGTGTTAGGGGCTCTGGTATCCTCTTCTTGTCTCTCAAAGCACAAGGTGCATAGATATGCTTGCAGGCAAAACACCCATACACATAAAATAAAAATAAATTAAAAAAATATAATCAAACAACCTTCAGGTTTTTGTCCATTTATTTATTTGTTTGGGTGTTTAGAAATACGGTCTCATGCATCGCAGGCTGGCCTCAAGATTCTACAATGAGCCGGGCGGTGGTGGCGCATGCCTTTAATTCCAGCACTTGGGAGGCAGAGGCAGGTGGATTTCTGAGTTTGAGGCCAGCCTGGTCTACAGAGTGAGTTCCAGGACAGTCAGTGCTATACAGAGAAACCCTGTCTTGAAAAAAAAAAAAAGATTCTATAATGAGCTTGAAGTTCTGATCCTCCTGCCTCATCGCCCAAGTACTGGACTACAGTCAGGCACTATCAACCCTGATTTATGCAGTGTGGGGAATCTGAACTCTGACAGTCAGGCATTGTGACAGAGCCTTTGCCCACTGAGCCATCTTGCAGGCCTTTTTTTTTTTTTTTTTTTTTTTTTTTTTTTTTTTGTACTTCAGGTAAACCTGGTACTTACTATATCCTTAAAAATATCCTTAAACTACCTCCACTTCCGGGACTTCAGCGTGCCTAGGCCTGCTCTGCCATCGCCTAGTCCCTTCTGAAGGTCGGCCTGGTTGAGTAGGCAGTAGCAGGCCCTACTGGAGGGGCAGGCACATGCTAGTGAGGTCATAGTCCAAGCACCTGGGTGTGGTCTCAGGCGAGAGGGACCCTGGCACAGGACCATGGGCAAATTCAGGGCTCCCCTGCAACTCCTGATGGCCCTTTGTTCAGAGTCCAAGTTCCCAGGTGTCATTTTTGAGTTTCTGGGCGTCCCCTCCTAGCAGGTGAGAGTTTGGGCCAACGAGGCGCTTAATCTCCGCTGCTGCAGGTCTTCTTCCGAGAGGACGCATTCCTGAGACAGGTGGAAAAGTTTCATGACCACGTCACTCTTTCGCGATGTTTTCTCTCTCTGCCTCTGCGGGTGAACGTGCCGGATGAGCATTCTGCTCGGCTGATGAGAAGCCAGAGAACCTTGGCACCCAGTATCAACGCGCTGGCTCATGCTGCCCCCTAGCGGCTGTACGCCACAGCCACATCTGCCTTGATGGAGCCCAGAGCCTGAAGCTTGCTAAGTACTGGCTGGTTTCCCAGGACCCCCACAAGCGGGGGAATGCATGTCCCTCACAGGAGTCCCGATGCACGTCACCACTTTAGCAGCTTCCCTTTAATTCATTCATATATATATATGTATGTATACATTAATTATATATATATACACACATAAACACACACACATATTTGATACTGGGGACAGAAGCCAGTGTCTCAAGTACATGCTAAATGTACTCAAATCACTGTGCCACACCCTCAGCCACCCATATATTTAAAACAAAGCCTCATGTAGCTCTGGGTTCGATTCCTAGAAACATAATCCCAGCATACAGGAGGTGGAGACAACGGTTATGACGTCAAGGCAATTTGGGACTATATAGTTATTCAAGGCCAACCTGGGATACTCAAGACATTATCTCACTCAAACAAAAGCCAAAATGAAACCAACTCCCCTCACTCCAGACAAAACAAGACACAAGGAAGGAAAATATGTTTAATTTTTCTGTGTGCACCTTAGAAGTTACAAAGCACAAAAGTGATTTTTTTCCTACTTTACATTTTATCTCTATTAGATGTGTGTGCCTGTATGCACAGGTATGTATCTTGGTATGCATGTGTAAACCAGAGGACAACTTATGGGAATTGGTTCTCTCCTTCCCTGTGGGTCCAGAGACAGAACTCCCGCCATCAGACTTGGAGGCAAGTGCCTCTACCAGCTGTCATCTCGCCAGCCCTAAAGTGAATTTCTTTAAAAGGAAAAATGGTCTAGGTGCAGCCTCACAGAGGCAGTGGTTTTGGGCAGCCTAGCTGTAGAGCTGAAGTGGAGGGCCGGGAGGTACAAAGGGGTGACCAAAGAGATGTGACTTTCCCTGGCCTCCTTATGGTGTGGGTGTGTGTGTATTTGTAGAGGCCACGGCCCCAAACATCTGGAGGCTCAGCCCCAAACTTGACTTGTTCCTAAGCAAATCAGAGGCACTTAATCCAAATCTGGGAGCCACTCACAAGCTCACAGCAGGGTCCGGAAGCAAGTGGAAGCTGCTGACCCTCATCCCTCTCCTCCTCAGCCCAGCTCAAGTCAGCATGTACTCCAGAGGCAAGAAGCCTGGATCTCCGCTACCTCACGTTCCTATGCATTTATGGTTTATTATTATTATTATTATTAGTTTCTGAGACAGCGTCTCTGAATGCGGCCAGGGCTGATCTGGAGTTCTATGAAGTCTAAGCAGGTCTCAAGCTTCTGGTGATTCTCCCAAGCGCTGGGATCACAGGTGTGCACCACCAAACCCACAGTTTGTGTTTTTAAAAGATTGTAGCTCTGGCTGCCTTCAAATGCAGGGATCCACGTGCCTCTGCCTCCCAAGTACTGGGATTAAAGGCGCTTGCCATTAGACATGGTTAAAGACTGTTTTTTTTTTAAATGTATGTGTGTGTGTGCCTGAGTGTAAGTGTATATACCACGCGTATTCAGGTTCCAGGGAGGCAGCAGAGGACGTCAGATCTCCTGGAACTGGAGTTACAGGACAGGTAGTTAGGAGCCTTCTTGGGGGTGCTGGGAAATGAATTCTGGTCCTCTTAATCACTGAGCCATTTTGGCAGGCCCCCACCCCCAACCAAGGGAAGGTATTTACTGATTTTACCCCACCAAAAAAGAAAAAAAAAAAAAGAAAAATTAAAAGAGTCCTCTCCCCCAAATTTTGAATTTTTTAAATAGAACCTACTCTGTAGATTAGACTAGCCCAGAACATAGAAATCCACCTCCCTCTGCATCCCAAGTGCTGAGATTAACGGTATGTTCTACCATGTCCAGCACAGATTTATACATTTTCAAAAAAACTACTTTTTGGACTAGCAAGGCAGGAGCATTCAAACAACTCAGCTCTATAATCTAAGCTGAGCAGGTCTCAGCACCTTCTGCTAGGCATCCTGGTCAGAGACCTCGGCATCATCCCGAGACCTGTCTCCCCTCTGCAAACATATCAGGGTCCCAGTCTGGGTGTGAGGGGCCTCCTGGTCAGTGGAGGGAACGTCCGGAGGGTGCCGTGTACTATGAGGCAAAGGCCCCGTGTCTCAGGCCCATGCATTTTTAGAGCAGTGTGCTGGTGCCCAGTGAGGTTCAAAGGGAAAGTATGCAAGAAAGGTCAGGAGGGGAAACCAAGTCAGGGAAGGGCCAGCCTTTGGGACTTCTCAGTGGCACCCGGCAGCACTCCGCTTCATATGGCAGGGCTTGCAGAAGAGGTGGTCGTTGAGCGGGTAGCAACCTTGGTCGGTAGGCTCCACAGACAGGAGGACACTGCAGTCCTGGAAATACAGAAGCATGCGTGTGGGTGTCTCCAGGCCTGGATCCTGCCAGCATCTAGCTTTCCCAGGGAACCTCAGCCCCTCCCCCTCCTTCTCTCCCCTTTCTCCTCATTTAAAGATAAGATCTTAAAGCTGAAGCTGGCTTCAAACTGTGTAGCCAAGGATGACTTTGAACTCCTGATCCTACAGCTCAGGCTTTGTTTTGAGACAGACTCCCTCCACACATCCCAGAATGCTCTGGAAAACTCAAGTCTACCCCCGGCTGGCCTGATCTCCCAATTTTCCCACCTCAGCCTCCCAGTGCTAGGGTGACAGGTGTTTGCCACCATGCCAGCTTCAGGTGTTTTTTGCTTTTTTTGTTTTTCGTTTCTAACTTAAATGGAGACTATAAGCCATCTCCCAAGACTGTGGTGATTTAGTAAGGTGATGCGTATGACAGTCTTTTATAATTAAGAAGCACTTCCCAAGCCGGGCAGTGGTAGCACACGCCTTTAACCCCAGCACTTGGGAAGCAAAGGCAGGCAGATTTCTGAGTTCAAGGCCAGCCTGGTCTACAGAGTAAGTTCCAGGACAGCCAGGGCTACATAGAGAAACCCTGTCTCAAAAACAACAACAACAACAACAACAAAAGGCACTTTCCACTTCTAAGAATGCCGCCACCCTTCCAACAACCTTAATAAAAGACTCAGACCAGGGGCAGTAAGTGGAGACCCTCTTCCCTCATGGGAAAATTGGAACCAGAGTTTGAGATTTATATCTGTGGGTTGTTTGTTTTTAAGGGTCAGTTTAAGATAGGGTTAATGTAGAGGCCGCACTGAAATGTAACTTCCTGGAGTTCAGATCCTGACTGACCAGGCAGCCTCCGTCAAAGTCACCGTGGGCAGGAAGTGGGAGTTATTTGCTTTGCCAAGCTTCAAGGAGCGCCTGGTCCTGGAGGACTCTGTCAGGGCACTGGAGGAGCTAGCAGCACTTGGATCTTCCTAATTGGTCTTTCAAGATACATTATCAGCTAGATGGACCTTGAACTCAACTGACAAAGTCAGAGACCAAAGAAAGCGATCGGCTTCTCTCCCAAGGTCCTCCTGGCTCTGCGTTATCTTTTAAAACAAATAAGAGTGAATAAATGTTTAAAATTACTCATTGGCTGGCTGAGAGGCCCGGCCCTGACTCTCCATGCAGGTGACACACAGAAACCTACCAAGGTGTCTTTATCAACAGAGCATAGAAAGCTTAGAGCTATGGGGCTGGCAGGGTCGGGGAGGGAATGGGAGGTGGGGAGGGCAATTCTTGGCACCACATGGCTGGACCGACTACAATCCCTGCAGGGTCCAGGCAGAAGGAAAGAATACAATCCCAAGATTAAGAAGGTCGAGATGGCTGGGTGCTGGTGCCAGTGCATGCCTTTAGTCCCAGGATTTGGGAGGCAGAGGCAGGCAGATCTCTGTGAGCTCAAGTCCAGCCTGGTTTACAGAGTTCCAGGACAGCCCAGGGCCACACAGAGAAACCCTGTTTTTTGTTTGTTTGTTTTTTCCAGACAGGGTTTCTCTGTATAGCCCTGGCTGTCCTGGTACTCTCTTTGTAGACCAGATTGGCCTCAAACTCAGAAATCCGCCTGCCTCTGCCTCTCAAGTGCTGGGATTAAAGGGAGAAACCCTGTCTTGAGAAAACAAAATTGTAGTCAGGGCTACCCCATTCTGATCACAGGCCCCTGTGGAAGCACTGTCTGGCACTTCCTGTACCAGCTCTAAGCAGCCTCCCATTGCAGCCCAGGGAGTCCCTTCCCACAGCCTGAAGTGTTCACCAGACCCTCCCATTCCCTGCCCCATCATCTCCCACCCCTTAAGCCTTCTGCACCCTAGACACACCTAGAACCTTCCATTTTCTGAGTCTTCAGTGTTGCTCCTCTAACAGTAGATCACCCCCCAACCTGCTTTGTCTCGCCTCTCCTTCCCTCCCCTCCTTCCTTGTGTGTGCATGTGTGTACATGTGTGCCTGGGCTCCTGTGTGGGGTACTCCTGTGCAGGCACACAGTTGGAGGATAACTTCGAGTGTCATTCCTGAGGACTGCCTGGAACATCATCAAGTAGGATGGGCTGGCCTGGCCAGAGCTCCAAAGACCAGCTAGCCCTTCCCATCTCAGCCTTCTTGAGATCACAGTTATATGAGATCACAAGTATGTGCCTGGCTTTTACATGGGCTCTGGGGATTTGAACTTGGGTCCTTGTACTTGCAATGGATTTAGTTATTGTTATTGCTTTCCTCTCTATGCAATTGACAAACTCATCCACATAAGACGGATCTCATATAAGAGGCTAAATACTCTCTCCTCTAAGAAAGTACCTTCCTTCCCTCCCTCCCTCCCTCCCTCCCTCAGGAGGGGTCTCACTCGTGTGTTCTAGGCTGCCCTCAAACCCCAGTTCTGCTGCCTCAGCCTCCCCAGCACTGGGATTCACAAAGACCACAATGCTGTGCTGTAAAAATTGTTTTTGTTTTAGTAGACTACACAGACTTTACACAGATTCTACCACTGCCCCTTTCCTCAAATCCTAGTTCCATTTTTTTATTAATTTATTCATTGCACAGGCATTTGTGGACATGCTTGTGCCACAGCAGTGCAAGTGGACACCAGAGAACAACCTGCAGAATTTGGTTCTGTCTTTCTCTTTAAAAACTTATTTTAGCCAGGCGGTGGTGGCGCACGCCTTTAATCTCAGCACTTGGGAGGCAGAGGCAGGCGGATTTCTGAGTTCGAGGCCAGCCTGGTCTACAGAGTGAGTTCCAGGACAGCCAGGGATACACAGAGAAATCCTGTCTGGAAAATAAAAAAATAAAAAAAAAAATAAAAAAAAAGTTATTTTATATGAGTGCTCTATCTGCATATACTCCTGCATGCCAGAAGAGGGCACCAGATCTCATTACAGATGGTTGTGAGCCACCATGTGGTTGCTGGGAAATGAACTCAAGACCTCTGGAAGAGCAACCAGAGCTCTAAACCGCTGAGCCATCTCTCCAGCCCCAAAGTTGGTCCTTTCATTCTACCTTGTGGGTCACAGAGATTGAATTTAGGTAGTCAGGCCTGGTGGAAAGCACCTTTGTCCACTAAGCCATCTCACTGGACCCTAAAGCCCATTTATACCGGCTTTTACTGGAGCCCACTAAGGTCTGAGCCTGCCCAGCATCCCTTTCTCTCTGAATGTGGTAGCCAAAACCTGTTCTGAGGCCAGGTGTCACCAGGTGCACACTCTAATCCTACCACAGAGCTGGCAGAAGCAGGAGGATCTTTATGAGTTTGAGGTCAGCCTGGTCTTTGTAATGAGTTCAAGGCTAGCCAGGGCTACATAGTGAGTTCTTGTGTGTGTGTGTGTGTGTGTGTGTGTGTGTGTGTGTGTGTGGTGGAGGGATGGACAGACCTGTTTCAGGGGTTCTGTTTTCGGGCCCCAGGGGTTGTCAGTCCTAGCACATCATCAGCTCCCAGACCCTGTGATAGGCTCAGGCGATATAGTACCTTCACCTGCCAACTTGACACAGCTCAGGGTTCTCTCTCTGTAGGAGTCTCAGTTGGGGGACCGCTCAGATCAGATCAGCCCGTGGCAGGTCTGTGGGGACGTTCTCTTGATTGCTAATTGATGCAGGAGAGCCCAGCTCACTGCAGGCAGTGCCATCCTGAGGCAGGGGACCCTGGGCTGTGTAAGAAATCTTCCTGAACAGATGCCAGAGTGAGAGGGTTTGGGCCTGTAGGCAGCATTCTTCCATGGTTTCTGCCCTAGGTTCCTGCTTGGATTTCCCTTAATGATGGATCTTTCCCTCAACCAATCTGCTCTTGATTATGGCACTTAGAGCAACAGATCTATACCTGGCCAACCAGGAGCTTTCCTGGAGCAGTATGCCCTCCCACAATGGGGTCTACTTTTGGGGCTTCTAAGGATGTAAACCTGAGCCAACTGTGCCCATGTGCTGTGCCAGCACTCAGAAAAGAAAGTAAAGGCAGGACCAGGAGGCAGAGTGATAGCCCAGGGCTATCATTTGCTAACGATGCTGTCACCACCCATCCTGGAACACAGTCTCTCCAATAGTAATCGAAGTGAGCACACGGTGAATTCTGATATATAGCCGTGTGTGGTTGGTTTGTTTTTTGTTTTTTGTTTTGAGACGTGGTTGATTTCTCTGTGCTTTCCTGGCTTGTCCTGGGGCTTGCTCTGTAGACCAGGCTAGCCTCAGAGATCCGCCTTCCTCTGCCTCCGGAGTGCTGGGATCAAAGGCGTGCGCCATCACCATCCCGCTGGACACGTGTTTTTATCTCCACATTCCCCAGTGTCTGCTGAGGGCAGAGAGCAGGAGAGATGGCGGCGCTGGGCTGCCCACAGCCACAGCAGTTCACCTCAGCTCCACTCACCTCACAACGGTAACAGTTCTCGTGGAAATTCCTTCCCATGCACTCGATTTTGAAGGCGTCCTTCCCGTCTCGGGGGATGATGGGATTCTCACAGATGCTGCACACAGGGGCGAATTTCCTAGACAGAGGGGAAGCACACGCAAGCAAAGTCAGCTACTCACACAAACAAAGGAATCAGCTGGCTGAAGGTGTGAGGCTGCAGTTCACCCCTCCCCGCCCAGTGCCTCTGCCCCCGAGGTTGCTAGGCGATCGCATCTGCGGCAGCCAATGATGTCTACCCTTCCCAGCAGGGGTGGGAGGAGGGGTCAGTGCCATAAATCCAGCTTCCCAGTGTGCAATTAGCCAGAGGCCAGTATTTGCCTGGGAAGTGTCGGACTGAGATGAGTGTTGCAGACCATCCATTATCTTGTACTTTGCTTAATTTAAAAAGAAGAAAAGTCCCAAGTGCTGGGATTAAAAGTGTGTGCTACCACCGCCGTTTATTTATCTTTCAAGACAGGACTTTACAGTCCAGGTTGACCACACATGTGCAGTATCGTGAAGCATGAACCACCATGCTCCATCTCTTTATTTTCAAATAGGGGCAAAGCATGAGTAGTCTCCCTTATATATACATATATATACACATACATATACACATATATCATATATATACATATATATGTGTGTGTATATGCACATACACTTCCCATCTCTCTACTTCCCAGGAGAGAGGACATGACCTAGGGTCTGAAAGCAAGGTCCCTAATCAAGTCCTTTTTATTTTCCTATAAAAGTTAGTTTTATAAATTAATTAATTTATTTTTATTTCACATACACTGGTGTTTTGCCTACATGAATGTCTGTGTGCGAGTGTCAGATCCTCTGGAACTGGAGTTACAGACAGTTGTCAGGTGGGTGCTGGGAGTTGAACCCAGGTCCTCTGGAAGAGCAGCCATTGCTCTTAACCCCTGGGCCATTTCTCCTGGTCCTGTAATTTTTCTTAAGACAGGGTCTCATATAGCCTAGGCTAGCCTTGAACTTGATAGGGTAGCCAAGGATGACCTTCTGACCCTCTGGAATGCTGGGATTACAGGTGTGTTTCAGCACAGCATGTTATGTGGTGCTGGGAAATGAAACCCAGTATGTGCTAGGCAGGCACTCTATCAGTTCCCAAATCAATTCCTTAAATGGAAGCTTCATTTCACCTCGGGAACTGTGTGCCTCAGTTTCCACTTCTGCTAAAACGTACTCTTTCACTGTACTCCCTAGCCATAAAAAGCCTGAAGATTAGACACATGTGGCGGCAGCCCTCAAGAGACTCGGAGAGGCAGTCAGATCTCTGTGAGTTCAAGGCCAGCCTGGTCTGTTATACAGAGTGAGTTCCAGGACAGCCAGAGCTGTTACACAAAGAAAGAAAGAAAAAGTCTGAGGATTCCGTGGAGCACCTCAGATGAGGAGGGGTCTGTCCGAGCTCAGGGACTCAACGCCTCCAGCACACGCCCTGTGAATTAGGTGGGGAAGCTAACAGGCTTCAGTCAGCACAGGAGAGAGAGAGTACTGGCCTGGCCCTGCCGCCCCGCCCCGCCCCGCCCCGCCCTGGCCACTCCCAAAGCCCCACATTGTCCTTCCTACCGGTAGAAGTCAGCCACACAGTACACCTGGTTCTGGTTGTCCAGCGCGAAGCTCTCATCGCTGATGCAGCGGGCACAGGTCACGCAGGTGAAGCAGGGTGGGTGGAAGGCCTTGCCCAGAGCCCGGATGACCTGCTCTTGGACCACCTCTCCGCACTTGCCGCACTTCTCCAGAGTATCCTGGGGCAGAAAGCCTCTGCTTAGGCCAACCCACAAACCTGCCTGAACCAGGGCGGGTGTCGCCCGCCCCCTCTGTCTTTATCTTTCTATCTTTCTTTCCTCCCTTCCTTCTTTCTTCAGAACTTCAGTACTAGGGACTGAAGTCAAGACCTTTGGTGTGCCACATAAGCACCCTGCCACTGAAGCACGTGCTCAGCCTGGAGACTAGCTTAACAAAATTTTCACACACACACACACACACACATGCACACTCACACAGACACAGACACACACACAGACACACATACACATGCACACACAGACACAGACAGACACACACACACTCACCTCACACAGACACAGACACACACACAATTTTTTGGCTGGTTTTGAGATAATGTAGTGTGTCATGTAGGCCAGGTTAGATTATGTAATTAGGTACGACTGTGAACTCCTGAATCTCCTGCCTCTACCCACAAGTGTTTAGATTTCAGGCGTATGCTGCCATACCCATACCCAGCCCCCTTAACAAATCCTTACACGTTCAACACTACTACCAATGAATGGTATCCCGATTCTTTGCTTTTTTTTTTTTTTTTTTTTTTTTTTTTTTTTTTTTTGAGGCAGGGTCTGCCTCTATAACTCTGGATCTTTAACCTCTTCATCCTGCCTCAGCTTTCTGAATGCTCGGAACACACGGACACCATCATAGCTGACTCATTACTCATAAGTTGGGGAGGAGGTCTCAAGATCACCCTCCCCTCTGTTTCAGTCTCAACCCCACCCCCAACCCCTAAAAGCAGTCTGGTGTGATGGCACTCGCCTTTAATCCCAGCACCAGGGAGGGAGGCAGAGACAGGTAGATCTCTGAGTTCCAAGCTAGCCTGGTCTACCAAGCGAGCTCCAGGACAGCCAGGGATACACAGAGAAACCTTAAAAAGCAAAAAACCAAAAACAACCAAAAAACAAAAACAACCCCCCCCCAAACAAAGACAAAACACTAAACCAAACCAAACCCAAACCAACCAACCAAAACTAAAAAGGCAAGCAAATGCTACCTCCTCTAGAGCCTGAAGAGCAAGAAGAGGAGGTATCTTGATTTGAGCTTAAGGAAATTGATTTTTGAGCTGATAGCCCCCTTAACTATGAGAAAGAAATATGAAGTGTTTGAAGGCACCAAACTGTTCAATTGTTTGGAATGCTCTCCATCTGCCCATGAGGCCTGGGCTCCAGGGGGCGCTGTAGGGAGGTGGGGGAGCCACTGGGAGGCAGGACCTAACGGCGGTCCATGTTATTGGGGTACAGTACCGTCCCTTCCTCTTTGTTGTTTACTGGCCATGAGGGAGCCATTTTGTCCTCCTGAAGCCCATACCATGATGAACTGCCTCACCACAGGCTCAAACTGGCAAGGCCATCTTACTGGGAACTGGAACCTCTCAACCAAATACATCTTTTTGGCTTCGCTGTTGCTATGGAAACGGATGCAAGCATTAATAGCAGCCACAGGAACCTAATCCTGCTTGGTTAAGATTTCTCCTTTCTGAGTCTCAGCTTCCTCAGCCGTGAAATGGGTTCATGGTGTCCAATCTCTTAGGAGGTCTGTAAGGGATCCAATGCTCTGCGCTCAGTGGGTGCAACGGGGGCGGGGGGGTACATGCAGGGGAGTACCTGGTAGCAGGGTTCGCACAGCGGGCGCCCATCCTTCTGGTAGAATCTCTGCCCAGCCAACTGGCGACGGCAGGTACGACAGGTGAAACACTGGGCGTGGTACTGCCTCTTCATGGCCTCAACAGCCAGCTCTCGAGGGGACACGGGCTTGTGACAGAAACCACAGACATCTGGGGTAGGGGAGACGGAGGCGGTCAGCAAGCCCAGGAAGGCAGTATCCAATCACCACCCGGGATATGATGTCCCGGTGTGTCTAGGGCCCAGCCTCAGAGGCTTCCTCAACTGATAACTTAGGGTCTATTTATTACCATAGGCATCACACAGGACGGTGAACAGTGTCTGGGAAGCTAAAATCAAAGGCACAGTACTGGGGGCCAGGATACACACCTTTTTTTTATTGTTGTTATTTTCAGAGTGGGGTGTCACTATGTAGCCTTGAGTGTCCTGGAACTCATTAGTTACACCAGGCTGGCCTCAAACTTAGAGAGATCTGCTAGCCTCTATGCACAGCTAGTGATGCACATCTATAATCCCAGGCTAGCCTGGTCTACAGAGAAAGCGGGGAGAGAGAGAAGAAAAGAAAGGAGAGTTGGCCTTGAGCTTATCATCTCCAAGAGAGTTCAGGGGACTGTGGTGATGACAACACCCAGAGGATCCGGATTGTCACGATCTTTATGTAAAAACTGAAGTCAAAAGAATGCTAAGAGAGGAGCTGAAGAAATGGATAATTGCTTAAGCACACATACTGCTTTCCAGAGGACCTGAGTTCAATTGCCCCTACCCACATCAGTCAGCTCACACCTACCGGCAAGTCCAGGGATCCTCTTCTGGACTCTGAGGATAATGCATTCACGTGCACATACCCATTTAGACATACACAGGCACACATAATTAAAAATAGTCATTCTCCTAATTTACAACATTTCTACACTAATTATAATTTCAGGTGAGAATAACATTTTAAAAAATAGGCTTAGTCAGGCAATGGTCACACTTTGATCTTGCCACTTGGGAGGCAGAGGCAGGCAGATCTCTGAGTTCGAGGCCAGCCTGGTCTATAGAGTGAGTTCCAGGACAGCCAGGGCTACACAGAGAAACCCTGTCTGGAAAAAAAAAAAAAATGGCAAAGCAAAATCAAAAGAAACCCTAAGAGATTCTGATGCTGGGTCTAACGGCTCATACTTGTAATCTTAGCACTCTGAAGGCTGATGTAGGAGGACAGAATTCCAGGCTAGCCTGGGCTACACTGTAAGACTGTACCTTTAAAAAAAAAATCAAACTTAGGAGGCAGAGGTAGGCAGATTTCTGAGTTCAAGGCCAGCCTGGTCTACACAATAAGTTCCAGGAAAGCCAGGGCTACACAGAGAAACCCTGTCTTGAAAAACCAAAATAAATAAATAAATAAATAAATAAATAAATAAATAAATAAATATCAAGCCAGGCAGTGGTGGCACACACCATTAATCCCAGCACTTGGGAGGCAGAGGCAGGAGGATTTCTGAGTTCGAGGCCAGCCTGGTCTACAGAGTGAGTTCCAGGACAGCCAGGGCTACACAGAGAAACCCTGTCTCAAAAAACAACAAAAAAAGAAATAAAAAACAAAACAAAAAAAATTTGTGAGTGGCAAAAATGTATCGTTGTAACAATTTTGGGGTTTTGGTTTCTTTGAAAAACACAAAAGCATTATGGGAATGTTTTCATTTTGCTCTCAGGTGTGCTTTGACTGACCGAAGCAGCTGATTATGATTTGCCTCCAGCTCTAGCAGAGGTGTGATTTTGCCAGTTGTTTCTATGCCGGGAATTCTGGGAACTGTTCAGAGGGTATATAAATGCTAGGGCCTCTAGTGATAGGTTGTTGCTGTGTGTGCTTTGTTAAGTAGTCTTGCACAGAGAAGAAATAAGAAGAAATTGGAGATCCTGACAGTAAAAATCAAACTTGTCCCAAGGAACTCAGAGTCGGGCTTAGCGCAGGAAGTAGTGTAACAGTAAGGTCACCCCCTTTCCGACCCCTGACTGTATTCAGAGACCTCTTTCCTTTCCCCTCTATCCTTTCTCTCTTACCAACTGTTGGGGTGTAAAGAGTAGAGAAGGGTGGAAGAAAGAAGAAGCCACAAAGTAGCAAAAAGATAGCTACAATCTACCTTAAGTCAAATGATAAATAACAAACTTAGGAAAACATTTGCCCTCTGTCTCTCTACTTGGCCCCGGAAGGAGGACACTTGACTAGACTCAACTGTGTCTTCAGCGCCTGGGGCAGAGCTCTGAGTAAGCACTTCCTGGCTACAGTAAACAAGGCACACAAATGCTGTAGAGCCTTCTGGAAAACAGCTGGAACTTGCTGGTGGGTGCACGTAGGCTGGGATGACTAAGGAAGGTGATTTGACAAAAATACAAAGCTTAAACCACCAACCTTTTTATAGGTTAGTTCCTCTTCTAGGAATTTACCCCAGAAAACCCCACACACAGTGAAATAACCTGGTGAGGTGACTCAGCTCGGTGCATTCACGGTGAGAAACCATCTACAAATCCATCAGGAGGCGGCTGTGTAATCCATCATGTCTATGTTCCTGAGGAATGTCACACAGCCTTAAAAAGGGGTGTGGGGCTAGGAGCCACTGCATATTCTGATGGGAAACGCGCTCAGAGATGACTTGGAAAACCAGCAACAAAGAACAGCCGCAAAGCTCAAAAGGCAAAATTAGAATATTAGAAACTGTGTGTGTGTGTGGGGGGGGGTTGAGGGTAATGGAGAGGAAGAAAAAGGTGTCACTGTGTAGCCCTAGGTGGCATGGAACTTGCTATGTAGAACAGGCTGGCCTCGAACTCAGAAATCTGCCTGTGTCTGCCTCCCAAGTGCTGGAATTTAAGGCATGTGCCACCACCGCCCAGCTGAAAAAGAATTTTTAGAAGACCATGTCTACAATCTTGACAGTCAGGAGGCTGAGGCAGGAGGATCTCAAGTTGAAATCCAGATCTGGTTACAGTGAGACCTCAAAACAAACATGGATTAGTGATGTTCAGCCAGGACTACACAGAGAAACCTTGTCTCAGAACGGAAGGAAGGTAGGAAGGTTAGGGATGTAGTTTGGTTAGTTAGTGTGGATGAAGTGCCGGCTTCTATCTACAGTACCATATGAACCAAGCACAGTGGCACACACCTGCAATCCTAGCACTCAAGGGGTGAGGCAGGTGGGAAAAAGGTCATCCTTGACTACATATCGAATTCAAGGCTACCCTGGACTACATGTGACCCTATCTGAAAATAATCATCAACCAAGCAGAAGCAAGCACATGGCTGCAATGGAGATTCAGTGGTTACACGCTATATAGACAACCTGAGAAACCCTATTCTCCCACACTTGCCATGAGAAGCCCATTCTGACCCCAGGAGAGCTGGAGAGCAAATTTGCAGCCATACCTGTGGACGCTTCTCTCTCTGGAAGAGTGACAGGCTCTTCTGGAGGGGGAGGCAGCTCCTCTTCCGAGGGTCTGACCTGAGCAGGTGGAGGCTGGGTAGAAGATCCCTTGGATGGAGCCTGGTGGGTGGGGATGCGGATGAGGAGAAGGGAGAGACGGTGGGGATCCTACTACGTCCTCCCATAGATCCTCCCATCTTGACTCTTTGTCTGGAGGGTTTGCACGTATGATTAGTCCCATTTTTTTTTTTTTTCCAAGACAGGGTTTCTCTGTATAGCCCTGGCTGTCCTGGAGCTCACTTTGTAGACCAGGCTGGCTTCAAACTCAGAAATCCACTTGCCTCTGCCTCCCAAGTGCGTAAAGTGATTAAAGGCGTGCACCACTACGGCCCGGCGATTAGTCCCATTTGACAGATGAGGAAACCGAGACTGGAGAAGCAAGTGCTCAGCTTTTATAGCTCAACAGGAAGGTTATGGTAGCAAGAGCCAGAGCCTTCCTGCTCTGTGCCTGGGGCTCTCTCCGTCTCTTACTCAAGGATTCTCTCTCCCTTTGAACTCTCTCCCCAATCTTCTTTCTTCCTTTTAAAGATGTATTTATTGTATGTATGTGAGCACACTCTAGCTGTCTTCAGACACACCAGAAGAGGGCGTCAGATCCCATTACAGATGGGCATGAGTCACCATGTGGTTGCTGGGATCTCAGGAAGAGAAGTGGTTAAGATGGCTCTTAACCACTGAGCCATCTCTCTAGCTCCTTCTTTCTTCCTTTTAGTTCCACATAGGGTCTCAGGCAGTTGCTTAGACTGGCCTTGAACTTACTTTGTAGCACAGGCTACGTCTTGTGATCGGCCTGCCCCAGACCCCTCAGTATGTGGAATTACAGCCCTGCACCCAGGACCAGTTTGACTCCTGTTTCTAAGGACATCCTGGGTGTGAAGTGTCCCAACCAAAGGTTAGAGGTAACAGAGACCTTGACCCAGCACACCACTCACGTTGACCACCCGGTCTATGAAGGGCAGGGTGATTGGCTTCTTAGGCAGTGTGGAGATTTGGGTCAGAACTAAGACACGTCCTGGAGCAGAAGGGAACAAAGGAGCTGGGGGACTTGTCTCACCAGGGACTCTGAAAATTCCACTTTCTACCAGCTTTGGAACTCGGAAGGGCTTTGAAGACTGATAGCCTTCAAGTGGAAGGAACCAAAGCCACTCCACTTAGGTAATGCTGGGGAGCTCCCCACTCCCTGGCTGAGGAGGCTTGGAGACACTCGTAGTTTACCTGTAGTGGGGGTGGAGGTGGGGGTGGAGGCAGGTGCAGTTGCTCCAAGTCAGAAATGAGCGACGTCCCAGGCAGGATGGGAGGCTCCTCTTCTGGGAGAGGCAGGTAGGCAGAAGGGGGCGGTGGAGGAGGCGGGAGGTCTAAGTCCTCATCATTCAGGGAAGGAGGTGGGGGGTAGCATCCTACAAAGGGAAAAGAGATGGGTTGCCCAGAGTCCCACAGGGCGTGAGGCAGATCTACTCACCCAGAAGGCCAAGCAACAGTGGGTAAAAGTTCAGGTCTGGCTCCAGTCCACCCTGAACTGCTGCTGTCCCTGGCTTGCTGTGGGTCCTTAGGCAAGAGCATCAAGTCTTTGAATCTTAAATTGCTTCTTTGGAAAGTGAGCCTCAAACCCTATGGCTCTTGTCAGGGGGATGACGGACAGGTGATGATTTGGTTACATTGAGCAGCTGACCCAAAGCCAGAGCTCAGATGTGATGGGCACCTTCAGGGTGGTATGGCCAAGACTGTAGCCAAGGCTGAGAAAACAGCCGTGGGTTGGGCTGATAGGACCCTCCTCCCTTTTTGGGGGAGCGGGGAACAGCATCTCTCTACATAGCCCTGGCTGTCCTAGAACTCACTATATAGACAGGGCAGCCTCAAACTCGTAGAGCCCCACCTACCTCTGTCTCCTGAATACTGGGATTTAAGTGGGACTCTGCCACCCCCAGCTCTCTGATGGAGGCCTCACACACCGCCAGTGGGATGTAAATTAGTCTAGCCAATATGGAAGTCAGCCCGGGAGTTTCTCAGAACCCTAACAATTGGGGCTGGAGAGATGGTTCATTAGTCAAGAACACTTGCTGTCTTACAATTACTCAGGTTGGGTTCCTAGCACCCACATGGCAGCTCACAACTGTCTGTAATCCCAGAGGATTCAATGCCCAATTCTGGCTTCCAGAGTCATTAGGCATATGTATAGGCAAAGCACACATATACATGAGTAAAAATAAACATATCTTTAAAACAAACTCAGAGCTAGATGTACTGCAGCACACTTTTTGATCCTGACACTCAGAAGCAGAAGCCAGTGATCTCTGTGAGTTCAAGGCCAGACTGGTCTACAGAGAAAGTTCCAGGACAGCCAGGGGTTTATAAATAGATACTGTCTCAAAAAAGCAAAACAAAACCAAAAACCAAAAAAACCACACACACACACACACACACACACACACACACGCACACACGCACACACACACACATTAAGATAAAAACCTAACAATATGCTGCTTACTGCTCTTACAGAGGATCTGAGTTTAACTCTCAGCACCATGTCAGGCAACTCAAAAATCACTTTAGCTCCAGATCCTGCGCCCTCTTCTGGTCCGTGGGGGTACTGCACACACACTTGCACAAACCCACATACAGAGAAAACCCACATGCAAATGTATACATATATACACAAATAAAAATAAAGTAAATCTGGGGCTGGTGGGGTGGCTCAGTGTTTAAATGAACTGGCTATTCTTCCAGGGGTCTGGGGTTCAATTTCCAGAATCTACATGGTAGCTCACAACTGTCTATAACTCCAGGGTGTCCAGTACCTTTTTCTAGCACAGGCAAACATGCAGGCAAACACATCCATACACATAAAATAAATACATTTAAAAAAAATTTTTTTAAATGGGGGCTACAGAGGTGGTTCAGTGGTTAGTGACTACTGCCATTGCAGAGGATCCAAGCTCAGTTTCCCAGCTCCCACATCAGGAGGCTCACAAGCAGCCGTAACTAGCTCCAGAGGGGCTCACCTCGGCCCTCCATGAATGCCTGCACTCATTTGAACACACATACAGGACACCTGTAC
Source organism: Mastomys coucha (assembly GCF_008632895.1). NCBI lineage: Eukaryota > Metazoa > Chordata > Mammalia > Rodentia > Muridae > Mastomys > Mastomys coucha. The sequence goes on from NW_022196900.1 coordinate 98,175,778, forward strand.
ATAAGTAAAAATAAAATAAATATAAAACCAAAAGAACGCTTTGAATGAAAAATAGTGTTTGTTTGTTTGTTTGTTTGTTTGGTTTTGTGGTCTGGGGATCAAAGCAAGAGCTTCATACTGGCCAGGCCAGGGGTAGAGCTGAGCTACAGTGAGTGCCAGCCTGAGCTACAGTGAGTGCCAGCCTGGGGTACAGCTGAGGAGGTGCACTGTGGCTCGGCAGCCTTGGGATCAATCCAACGAATGGAAAAGGATGAGGAGAGAGAAAGAGAAGTTAATTACAAGATGCTGGGAGGTGGTGGCCCATCCCTTTAACCCCAGCACTCAGGAGCCTGAGGCAGGCAGGGATGGACACTATTAGGTGTGGCCTTGTTGGAGGAAGCGTGTCACTGGTGGAGGGCTTCCAGGTTTCAGAAGCTCATGCCAGGCCCAGTGGCTCACAGTCTTCCTGCCACCTGCTGATCCCCATGTAGAACTCAGTTTCCTCCCAGCACCATGTCTGTATGCCTGCGTGCCACCATGCCTCCTGCCAGGACAGCGATGGACTGAACCCCCAAAGCTGTAAGCCAGCCCCAGTTAACTGCTTTCCTTTAGAAGAGATGCTGTGTTTGTGGTGTCTTCTCACAGCAATAGAAACCCTTACTAATATAATCTCTCTCTCTCTCTCTCTCTCTCTTTCTCCCATACACACACACACACACACACACAAATTAAATTAAATTTGCCAGGCGGTGGTGGTACACACCTTTTTTTGTTTGTTTGTTTTTCAAGACAGGGTTTCTCTGTGTTGCCCTGGCTTTCCTGGAACTCACTCTGTAGACCAGGCTGGCCTCAAACTCAGATCCACCTGCCTCTGCCTCCCAAGTGCTGGGATTAAAGGCGTGCGCCACCACTGCCTGGCTGTAAAGACATTTTCTTCGAAGCCCAGCGACCCTAGTTCAATCCCCAGGTCCCAAATGAGGAGCGGAAGGAGAGAAGTCACATGGACAAGCTGTGCACCAATCTCCTTGCACAGGCACATGCACACAGCAAGAAAGAAATCACACACACAGCAGGCCAGCAGCAACGTCCGCAACTAGAGTAAGAGTAAGAGTAAGAGTAAGAGTAAGAGTAAGAGTAAGTAAGGGTCTTCCAGGCCCTTGGAGCTCATTTCAGCCTCGGCCTTTGCATCTGTTTCCCATGTCCCCATCCAGCAGAGGCCTCAGAGGAGCCACCTCAAGGAGCTCCCCACAGAGTCACTTCTCCACCTTGATGGCACCAGGCTCCATTATGGTGCTTGCTCTCTTTTTTTTTTTTTTTTTTTGGTTTTTCGAGACAGGATTTCTCTGTGTAGCCCTGGCTGTCCTGGAACTCACTCTGTAGACCAGGCTGGCCTCGAACTCAGAAATCCACCTGCCTCTGCCTCCCAAGTTCTGGGATCAAAGGCGTGCGCCACCACTACCCGGCTAGGTGCTTGCTCTTTTGACATTTGAAAAGATTTTGCCAGTTCTTAGTGTGCATGTATGTATATGTGTGTGTGCGTGCGCATGTGTGTATCTATCTGTGTACACACATGTGTCTGTGTATATGGGTGTATCTGTGTGCATGTGTGTATCTGTATCCATGTACATGTGTGTGTATGTGCATATCTACGTGCATGTATATCTCTCTCTGTGTGTGTGCGCGTGTGTACGTGTGGAGGTCAGAGGACAACTTGCAGGAGTTGATCTGTCTGTCCATCTTTGGGTAGGTTCCGGGTATTGAACATAGGTCCTTACACTTGTCCAGCGAGCAACTTTACCGGCTGAGCCATCTTGCCGGTCCTGTACTAATGCTCTTAATTTTCATAACTATACTTTGAAGTTTTTCTGTGACATATTACATTTATAAGGGTCTTATTGCTGAGAAACTGAGGCACAGGGAGGCTAAGGGACCTGCAACATCCCAGAGCCGAGAAGGAGATGAGTCAGGCGCAGGCAGCTGGGTTCCAGAGTCGGCCTGGCACTCGGACAGCGTTTGATGAATGAGTGGCCCCTCGCCTGCCCTTTCCTCTCTGCCTTGGTGCTAGTTCTGTCCTTGTTCCTTTAGGGACGCTCTCTTACCTCCATTGGAGAGCTGAGGTGGAACGCCAGAGAGTGAGGCATTGGTCCTGCCAGGGGGCGTCCAGGTCTTGGGGCTCCTGCCCACTGCAGCCCCAGGTGTCTTTGTGGGAAGGCTCTCCCAGGGCCGAGCGGGTTGGGCTTCACAAGCTGCCTGGCGCACTTCCTCAGTCACGGCTACGTCTCGGCGTGGGGGTGCCAGGGTGATGAAGACAGAGGAGGCCACCCTCTTCTCAGGCTTGGAGGCCATGATCAGCTCCTGTTGGGGTTGGGAAGAGAAGGGGTCCAGGTTATCACAGAGCACCCCACTGGCCACCAAAGAGCTTGTCTAGAGCCTCCCATCTCCCACAGACAACCTCACAGTACTGGTAGGCCCAGTCTAACGCCTGGAGCCCACCAGAGAGAGACCTGAGGCAGGAGGAGGGTGTGGTCTGGGCCAGCCTGGGTTGCAGAGTGAGGAGGGAAGGAAGGAGGAAGTAGGAGAGGCAGGGGTAGCCTTCAGATAGACTAGGTGGGCAGGGCACAGGGGCTCACACACTCTGAAGGTCGGTCACAGGCTCCAGAGCAATGGACAGCCAGCCCTGCAGGATTCAAATCCTCTTCCCTGGCCACCTCCTTCAGAACCCAGCCCAGGCCGCTGACAGGCACAGGCCCCAGTACCCGCCCACAGCCCCTCCCTTACCTGAGGGGTACTGATTTCCTACTGGAAGACAAGGTCCAAAGTTCAGGCCAGCTCCACTGGAAGAAAACAGGATCTTAAGAGAGGCTGGATGTGGAAGAGACAGGATGTGCTCCATCCCCATGCTGCCCGGAGCACCCAATGACACATCATCTTATTTTGTCAGTGAGGAAACAGAATCGAGAAGTCAACTGCCTTGACCACTCTGTTCCCTTCTGCCCACTCTATCCAGTCCCAAACTGTCACATCCTTGACACAAGGTGTGTGTGTGTGTGTGAGTGTGTGTGAGTGGTGTGTGTGTGGTGTGTGTATGTGAGGTATGTGTGGTGTGTGTGGTGTGTGTGTGTGTGGTATGTGTGTGGTGTATGTGTGTGGTGTGTGTACATGTGTGGTGTGTGTGTGTGTGGTATGTGTGTGGTGTGTAGTATGTGTGGTGTGTGTATGTGTGCATGTGTGTGTGCGTGTATGTGTGTGTATGTGTGGTGTGCGTGTGTGTGGTATGTGTGTGGTGTGTGTGTGTGCATGTATGTGTATGTGTGTGTGAGTGTGTGCGCGTGTGTGTGTGTGTGTGTGTGTGTGTGGTGTGTGTGTGTGTAGTGGCTGTAACCCTCATCTTCCCAGAGCACAAATCTGATTGTTTCTCCCCTACTTAGAAGCTTCTT
>NW_022196900.1:98179572-98181034 GCF_008632895.1 Mastomys coucha
CCAGGCTGGCCTCGAACTCAGAAATCCACCTGACTCTGCCTCCCAAGTGCTGGGATTAAAGGCGTGCGTCACCACTGCCTGGCCGCTTAGAAGCTTCTTAAGACTGGGTGGTAGTAGTGGACCTTTAATCCCAGCAGAAGGAGGCAGAGGCAGGCGGATCTCAGTTCAAGGCTAGCCTCGGCTATAGAGGGAGTTCCAAGACATTCAGGACTAACCAAAGAAACCCTGTCTCAAATACACACACACACACACACACACACACACACACACAATAAAAGTTTTTAAAGCTCCCTATTATCTCAGAGGAATAAACTTTAAACTTCTGTGGCCTCGCCCTCTCTCAGCCCCACCCATCTCTCTGATTTGGGGATGGGACTCAGGGTCTTGCACACACTGGCTCTGCCACAGAGCCACGCCCCAAGTCCACCTCAAGTTCTTTGAACCCTCCTAGCCCTTTCTTTCCTGTCTTTCTCTGTTGGAGGATGTTCCTACAGGGTTAATTTTAACTCTCCCAAGGGTCCAGTTCAAACCTCACCCCATCCACGTAAGTGTCCCCTGACTCCCACCCTGGGGCGATGTCTGCTTCCTCGTGCTGGGGACAGCTTCTCATTAGGACTTGCTGGCTCATTATGCAGGTGTCTGATAACCCTCCGGTAACCTTGCCTGCGGTCAGTGGTCTGCATCAAGAGCCAGAGAGCAGCTGAAGCACACATCTGGGCACAGGAAGCGGCTTCATGCTGGGAGGAACAGGCGGCTCCTGCAGGTGGCACAGGAGGGTGACCTCGGTGGGTCACTTTGGGTGAACTGGCCACGTCGCACCAAAGTCCTCCCTGGCACCCAACCGTGGTTCCCTAGCTAAAAATGTGCCTCTTATCTCCCTTCCTGGCTGTGTGTGTGGGTCACCGTGACTCGACCCTGAAGGCCAGTCACAGGTGCTTAGGGAGGTGTATGGATAGTCTCAAGCAGTGAGGTTGGACAGTGGGGAGGGGTGACAGACCCAGAGACCCTAATGGGATGTGAATCCCACATGGTTACTCACAGGTCTCCCTCTGATTCTTTTTTTTTTTTTTTTGGATTTTTGAGACAGGGTTTCTCTGTATAGCCATGGCTGTCCTGGAACTCACTCTGTAGACCAGGCTGGCCTCGAACTCAGAAATCTGCCTGCCTCTGCCTCCCAAGTGCTGGGATTAAAGGTGTGGGACACCACGGCCAGGCTCTCCCTCTGATTCTTAAGGTACATCGGCTTCCTTGTACCCCCTGCCGGCTGACAGAGACAAATGCCAAGAAAATGGCTCTGGGGGTGTCAGGCTTGGTGGCACATGCTTTTAATCCCAGCATACCATAGGCAAAAGACAGGGGGAATCTCTGTGAGTTGGAGGCCAGCCTGGACTACATAGTGATTTCCAGAATAGCCAGGGCTACATAGAGAAACCCTGTTTCCCAAAAGGGTAAGATCTTAAAA
>NW_022196900.1:98181157-98191687 GCF_008632895.1 Mastomys coucha
AAGGCCAAAAAAAAAAAAAGAAAAAAAGAAAAAAGAAAAAAATGTGTATGTGTATGTACACACACACACACACACCCCTCATCATCATCATCATCATCATCATCATCATCATCATCAGAAATGATGGCGCATACTTTTAATCCTAGCACTTGGGAGTCAGAAGAGCAGGCAGATCTCTTCTCTTGTGAGTTCAAGGCCATCTTGGTCTACACAGCAAATTCCAGACTAGCCCAAACAAACAAACAAACAAAAGCCAAGAATGGTAACGCGTACTTGTAACTGTAATCTCAGCACTCAGGAAACCTGAGACAGGAGGCCCATGAGTTCAAACCCAGCCTGTGTTACACAGTTACACCCTACTTCGACCCCAGATATTTATAAAGGGAGAGCTCAGACTTCAGACCTCAGCTGCAGGGAGCCTCTGTCACGTGGTCCCAACAAGAGTTCGAGTGGATTTCCTTGGCCCTCCAGCAGACTTGGAATCCTTTCAGAGAACCCAGCAACCTGAAAGTCCTGAGGCATCCTTGGGTTTTTTCTTCCTCGGACTATACAAGCCTTCTCCACCCCCTTCTCAAGCTCCACCCCTCCCCCCAAATAACCCAATCCAAACCAGTTTCTTGCGGTCACCGCATTCTAGGCGGGTCCTCTGAGACAGGCTGTGGCTCTTCAGGAACCCTCCTCCACCTCCTTCCCCTACTCTGACCCCCATTCCATTCTCCCTGCTTTCTCGGAAACATCCAGCGTGGAGGCCAGATGTTCGCAGCTGGGCAGCCATACTCGCCCTTCACGTTGTCATGCAGCAGTGAGGAACCCGGGGATGGAGCAGCGCTGGGGATTTTCAAAGCCCTGTCAGGTCCCTTAAGGAGAGCATGCTGGCGCTTCCCTTTGGTCCCACTACCCCTGAGTCCACCCAGGAGGGGGTGGGGTGGGGGAGCATTGTATGACAACTTCCCAGCAGACCCTCCACCCCCATCCTTCCTCCCCCGGAGGGCAAATCAGACACCCAGATCCAGTTGGGTAAGCGGAGAAAGTGGGAACAAAGGGAAAGAAAGTCATTTCCTGTCAAGAGGAAGGAAGGAGGCTGAGAGCCGGCCAGCCAGCCAGCCAGGGCCGGTCTTAGGCTGCAGCCCCTTGGAGGGGATGTGCTGGCGGCCTGGATAATCCTTTGCCCGCACTCTAAAGCCACCTCCGAGTCATTTCTAAGCATGGCTCTTTCACACAGACCCACTAAGCAATCTAAGTTTAGGGCTAGAATTAAACTTTGCTGGAAGTGGGAGAGTGTATGTCCCCCACTGACTCCCACAAGACACCTTGCGATCTCGGAAGGCTAAGGGTCTCTCACTCTCTTTTCTACACCAGAGAAAGGAAGAGGCGCAGAACTCGGATCTCCCAAGCTACCGGTCTTTTGTACTGGGCGACCTTGACGCGATCACTCAACCTCTCTGGGCTTGGCTTTTTATTCGTCAAGTGAATAGAAGTCGGCCCTGGAGGGTGGTTGAGAGGAGGACATCTGGACATTCAGCCCCAGAGAGGCAGGCGGAGCCCTGCGGCTGGAGGACAGTGGTCTCTATTGTTAAAAGCTGGAATCTGGGCGCTGCCCAGCCTCTCCCCCTGGGACCTCAGGTCTGGGCTGGAGATGGGGGAGTAGCTGCGCACACCTTGGGGATCGCCCATTTCCACACCCCAAGACCTTCCTTTCCCTCTCCAGACTGGAGCTAGGAACAGGGTCCTGGAGGGGCAAAAGAGCTCGGGAACTCTGCGCCCTGGCACAGCAGTAGAGCGGGACAGTTGGCCGGGTCACCGCTGTGACTATAATTCGATCCATATGCCGGACGCTGTCCTCTTTGTGCGGGAGCCTCTGCCCTGCCCAACCCGTCCCACTGCAGAGCAGAGACATGACCCCCGTGCAGTCCCCGCACTCTGCCTCCCAGAGTCCCCAATGGCTGAGATTCTGGAACACACAGGGACAAGACACCGTACCCGCCCCGAGCCCCCCAGCCGAGACGGGCTGGGTCCAGTACAGTGGCCGAGAGTTGCCCATGTGGCCACCTGAGGTTGACCCTGCCCGGGGCGCACAGCCAGGACCCCCACGCCGCACCCGCTTACCTGCCGCGCTCCCCATGCCCCGGCCTCCGCCGGCGCTGCGCCTCCGCCCCTTGCTCCCGCCCCAGCCTCCCTCCGCCCGCCGCCCCGCGCGCGCCTTACCATAAAAGGTGACGCTCGGGGAGGGGGCGCGGGCTCGCCCTACCTGCCCCCCCACCTGTGGCCGCGCCCCCTCCCTTTGTTCCCACCACTCCTCCCCTTCCCTGTGGCTCCTCCTCCGCTGCCCACCCCCTCGGTGCACTGGGGAGGCTTGGGGCAGGCGGGGGAGTGAGATCCTTAGCCACCCTCGCTCTAGGTCACCTGGATGAGCAGCCCCACCTGCCTCAACTGGTGGAGAGGGGTACTTGCACCCGGACTGACTCTGAAATCCTTCAGGGTCACAAATTAGGCTGGCTAGCCGCCTGGCCTGGGACTGTCAACCCCTGTTTCTCTAAGCCTCAGTCTTTAATTCCTAAAATGGGGTCCGCACTGCCCACCTCTGCAATTTGGCCTAGAGTTAAAGTGATAATGCTAATATATATTGGCGTTGCGGGGCTTATTCAAAGAATGCCTGGGGGAAGGGTCTTCGGAGACTCCAGTGAAGCAAGTCACCTGGATCTACTGTCCTGGGCTGTCACTGCCTGTCTGAGCCTATGAATCCTTCTACAAGGGGTCTCAGGTCCTGGGATGAAAAGAGGCCGCTACAGGAGACAGGGGAAACAATCAGGTCACCTGTTTGCTTCCTGGCCCTGTTCCTGGCCCCTGCAGAAGCAGAGCCCAGGGCCCTGGGGCCTGGATTGGGGCTGCTCTGGGCGGCTCAGGTCCCTAGAGACCTGACGACATCGCTGGGGAAAGGAATCTGGGTCTGATTCCCAGGCAAGTGGATTGTTCTTTTGATTAGAGGCACAATGGGGGACTGGGCAGGGGAGAGCTGGACCCAGAGTCATGGGGGGGGGGTGTAACCGGGCAGGATTCTGCCCCCTTCTGCAACCCGCCCCGCCCCACAACCACTCCTGGGGTGGTCCTGGGATTGCTGCGGAAGGAAAGTGTCACAGTGGGATGCCTGGGTACTCAGCTCCATCCATCCTCCTCCCCACTAAGCCCCACACCCCTGAATGGCCTCCCCAACTTTTGCCATTGGGTTTTTCCGTTTGTTTCCTACCACCAGTGTGGAGTTACAACGACAGTCACTACAGTAGCTGCCATTTCTAGAGACTTCCCTTGTGTCCCTTTCAAATCTTTCATCTAACTCTTCCAGGGTCCCACCCCACAGACCAGACACTGAAGCTGGGGAGGATCGAGGCTTATGCAATGGGCACTGGACAAGAGAGTGCCCCTTAGGCACCGGATCTGCTAGTCCCAGAGGCCGGAGCCCTGCCACCATCCCCAGATGAGAGCCAAGGATGGAGCCCAGTACTACACAGAGGCTACCGGTGCCCAAGGCCCCCTGGGTGCGTTCCCAACCTGGCAATGGGGCCTCTGGTCTGCGGCAGATGTGCAGGGTCTTAGAACCTCTGCTGAGAAAGGGGGCGCCACTGAGTCAAGATGGTACTGATCTACCCGCTTACCCCTTGGCTCCATCCTGTGGGACAGTGAGACGCCACACCGAAGGGTTGACTTGGGGCCTTAGCCAAGGTCAAAGGGATTGATCTAGGAGCCAGGCTTTCCACATGCATAGTCTAAGGCAGCCTGGGGGTCTAGCTGCTACCACTCACCGGCTGTCCTGTGCCCCTGGCCTCTCTGTTCCACCTCCTGCTGCTGCTGCTGCTTCCAGTTGGGGTATTGTCCTGGTTAAAAGTCGCCTGCACCAGTCTGGGTATCAATGACACCGATAGGCAGGTGCCAAACTTCCTGCAATGGAAACCCAGGAAGTGTGCTGGCCGAGAATACACGCCCTCTGTCTGCCAGCTCATAGGCTCTGCTCCCCTCCTCCCTGCCTGCCTAGCTCAGACCAGCTCTCTTCCCTCCTCAGAAGTCCCAGTAGACAAGAAGAGAGTCCTCTACTAGGGCCATGACTGCTGAGACCCTGCAGGTAGAAGGAGAAGGGCTTAGGGACAAAATCCAGGCAGTGGGTGACCTTTGCTGCCGTTCAGACTCGTCTTTGGGGAAGGATAGCTTGCTTGCTTTCCACAGCGGTGGAACTGAGGCCCTGTAAACATGGTCTGGGCACTGGCTACCTGGTAGGGAGTGTCAGGAGCCAGTAGGAACCAAGCCTGGCCATTAATCCTTGTCTGGATGGGGGATTATGAATGGGTTGTACTAGGACCGAGCAGAGACACAAATGGTGAGGGGTAAAGACAAGTTAGGGCAACAGTTACCAATAGTGGCGTGTGCTAGGATGGAAGGTCAAGGGACGGAGACAGAGAGGTGGCAGGTGGGACGGCATCTCTGAAGTCATAGTTACGCTGTGGTGAGGGACCGCAGAAGCATGGGCCAAATGAACTCTTAGTCATCTGGTACTGACTGACCTTGAACAAGCATCACCTCCCAGTTTTATTTTGGATAGGGTCTCCCTATGTAACCTTGGCTGGACTGAACCCAGGATGATCTTGAACTCACAGAGATCCACTTGCTTCCACCTCCTGAGTGCTGGGATGAAAGAGTGCTGCCGGCACACAGCACAGGGAGGGACAGCCTTCCCTCAGTAGGAATGTCAGAGCCAGAGACACAGAGTGAGCACACTGAGGGTCTGTTTATCATTGGTATCCTCCTATGGAAGGCCTGGGATTCCCATATCATTCTTGCCTAGTTTCTGGAGCATTCTGCTCACTGCATCTACAGCCCAGCAAGATCCAAGGACTTGGACCAACTGATTGGATGGTGGGAGGGAACTGTCCTCCCCTTGGGAATAGGTCATAAGCTCTCAAGCTCCCTGAGCCACGTCATGGACCTTGGGCCTGGGAACTAGGGAGAATGCCCCTGCAGCTGTCTCTCCTTGGTGAACTTGTTGGGCTAACCCAGATCCAACTGCCTGGCCTCAGTTTGTTCTCCCCAAACCTGTTAAAGTTACATTTCTGGGTCAGATATGGTAGCACATGTGAGCATGCATAAAGTGTGAGGGCCTAGTGCGTGGCAAACAGTCATAGGAAGGTTCTGGCCTCCCCATCTTCCTGCTTGTCTGCCTGAAGTTGAAGGAGGCTGGATTTCCAGAACATAGTTTCACAAATTCCCAGGTAGGCAAAGGCAGAGGGGCTGCAGTAGATTGGACTTGAGGGGTAGGGATGGGCTGAGCACATCCCAGTATCATTACTCCTGAGTGACCTTGGCAGCCTGTTTGACCTTGGGCCTCACTCTCTTGCAACTCCAGTCTGTGGCCTTCTTGTAAGTAATGGGGAAATTGTAGATAACGTGTGGGTAGATTTATGTCAACACAAGCTAAATGCATCTGAGGAAATAATCTTTATTGGGAAAATTCATAAGATCAGGCTGCAGAGAACCCTGTAGGACATTTTCTTAATTAGTGATTGGTGGGGGAGCACTCAGCCACTGTGGGTGGTGCCATCCCTAAGTTGGTGGTCCTGAGTTCTATAAGGAAACAGGTCGAGGAGCTAGCTAGCAGTAGCACATGCCTTTGATCCCGGCACTCAAGATCAGCACCCAGGCAGAGGCACTCGGATCTCTGAGTTCGAGGCCAGCTTGGTCTATAGAGTGAGTTCTAGGACAGTCAGGTCTATATGGAGAAAGTCTGTCTTGAAGAACCACAGATAAATAAAGCAAATAGGAGGCTGGAGAGATGGCTCAGTGGTTAAGAGCACTGACTGCTCTTCCAGAGGTCTTGAGTTCAATTCCCAGTAACTACATGGTGACTAATAACCATTCGTAATGGGATCTGATGCCCTCTTCTGGTGTGACTGAAAAGAGCTAAAGGTAGGGATGTGGGTTTATAGGGGACCCCGGGTTTAGTCCAGCTTTGTCTTCCCTAGTGCTGGCAGGGCACCTGCCTTCTTTTGGGGGGACTACCCCTTTTACTCTCAGTGTCTGAGGTTCCAGTAGGATTGCCACAACTTCCCTGGTTATGGAGAGTTGGAGATAAAAGGGCCTGGGATTGCTGAGTGGCAGTGGCGCACACTCTTGCTCCTAGCACTTGGGAGGCAGAGGCAGGCATATCTCTGTGAGTTTGAGGTCAGCCTGGTCTACAGACCAGGACAGCCAGGGCTCCACAGAGAAACCCTGTCTTGACACCAACCACCCACGCACCCAATGCCTGGGATCTAGGAGGCTTATGGACTGACAGTGAGACTCCACGCAACCCTATGTGATTCTGTCTCATCAGGCAGGGAGGATCATCTTCCTTGTCTTGACTGTGAAAACAAACTTAATCCCTCTGCTTTGGGGGCCTGAGCTGATTCTGGCCAAGCTTGCCCAAGCCTGCCATTTCCCACAACTCCTGAGCTGGTGAGCAGGGCTCTTAGACTGAGGGTGGGGGAAGCGAGGGATGGATCCTTGAGCCTCAAGCCTTCTTCTCTGACCCTAGGCCTCACCAGCCAGAGCCCCTCTGCCAACAGCAGGGAGGTAATCCTGGCCTCAGTTTCTCAAAAGGGTCCTCATCTGTTTTCTTGCGCTGAGTCCCTGTCCCCTCACTAAAGCCACCCCTCTCTTACTGAGAATTATCCCTCCCTCTGTGGCATACCAACCCTAGAGTTCCCAGTTCTGTAGCCTGTATCTGACATGGCCCTGCTGGCATCCCCAGCTCTCTGAGGCCCCGGGGCAAATTCATTGTGAAGGTAAGTAAGCTCATGTCAGGCTGTGCTCGCTCACTTGGGTGAGCTCCTCAGGGCTGGGAGTTGCGTAGGGTTTATGGAGGATTGTGGACAGAGAGGGCAGCCAGCACTGCCAGGAAGCATGCCTGGCCGACAGCCCAGAAAGATGTCAGCCGAATGGACCCCAGCACCCTGTCTATAATAATTAATGTGCTTTCCTTTCTCTAAATAAACATTACCCTTTTGTAAGAAGTCCATGTTCTTTTCCCCCAAACGTGTGTGTGCATGTGCATGTATGTGGGCATGGGTAAGTGTGTGGGCATGTGCATGTGTGTGGGCCTGCGTGTGAAGGCCAGAGGTTAACCTGGAGTGTCAGTCCTTAGACACCATCTCCCTCATATTTGTTTTTGTTGTCATTTTTTTTCCCCCCAAGACAGAGTTTCTCTGAGTAGCCCTGGCTGTCCTGAAACTCACTCTGTAGACCAGGCTGGCCTTGAACTCAGAAATCTGCCTGTCTTTGCCTCCCAAGTGCTGGGATTAAAGGCGTGCGCCACCATTGTCCTGCCTGTCTTGGTTTTGTTTGTTTTGTTTTATTTTTTTTCTTATTCAGCCACCATTGTCCCGCCCATCTTGGTTTTGTTAGTTTTGTTTTGTTTTTTTCTTATTCACTTTACATCCAGCTCACTGTCGCCCTCCAGGGTCCCCACACACAACACACAACACACACAAAACACACACAACACACACAACACACACACAACACACAACACACAACACACACACACTTGTTTTTGTTCTTTGAGACAGTGTTTCTCTGTGAAGCCCTAGAATTCAACTCTGAGACCAAGCTGGCCTCAAACTCAGAGATCTGTCTGCTTCTGTCTCCTAAGTGCTGGGATTAAAGGCTTATTCCATTGTTGTCCGGCTTAACACCCGCCCCTTTTTTTTAAATGGCAGGTTTATACTTTAAGACTTATTTCTAGGGCTGGAGAGATGGTTCGGAAATTAAGAACACTGTCTACTCTTCCAGAGGTCCTGAGTTCAATTCCCAGCAACCACATGGTGGCTCACAACCATCTGTAATGGGATCTGATGCCCTCTTCTGGCCTGCAGGTGTACATACAGGCAGAACACTATATACATAATAAATAAATCTTAAAAAGTTATTTTTCTCAAAAAAAAAAACAAAAAAAAAGTTATTTTTATTCACATTTTTATTCATGTGTATGGGTGTTTCAGGGTGTGTGTGCCAGGGGAACTGGAGTTCCAGGCCTTTGTGGGCCACCTGCCATGGGTAGGAACCAAAGCATGTTCACCTACTGAGCCATCTCTCCAGACCTCCCCTCTGGCCTAGAGCTCATTAAATAGCAGTTTTCCCAGCATTGAGATTACAGCTGTGCACAGCTGTGTTGACCCTTAGCTCTACTGTCCACGAAAGCTCAGATTCACCTTGTCTCTAGGCCTTACAGTCCACTCTCTCTCTGGACAGGCCAACACTGCTGGTCTCTGACTGTCTCCCTCTCTGCATAGCCCTTCTGTGGCCCTCCACTGCTCCTGAGGATACCCTGAGCCCCTTACATGGTGTGCGTGACCCAGGCCCTGCTCACAGGCTCCTCAGACACCACTAGAGACCTAAGACAGGAAGCTCTTGACCACACCCTCCCATTGGCCTGGGATCCTTTCTTCTCCATGGAGCTGTTATTCCAGGTGCTTCTGTGTCCCTGCAACATCAGGGAGAGGAAATCTGTTGACAGTGAGCGTCGGATTCATGACCTCTCTCTGCAAATCCCACCACTGCCCCCCACCAGGGAGCTAAGATCCTCAACTTGAGCATCCAGGGCCCTGCCCTCCTTCATGGCTGTCTCTGCCAACTCCATGGTCTGTGAGGTCTCCACTCTCCCAGCTCTTTCTCATCACAGAGATCTGACCACGCCACCCTCAAGGCTGGCGTGTCCTTCCCATGGCTTCTGCTTTTGTACATAACTCTTTACTCATATATCCCCCTCCTCAATGAAAGCACTGTGGAAGGCAGCTCTTGGCTGCTCCAAGGACTGTGAGGTGTTTCCCCTTGAGTGAACACCCACCCCCACCCTACTATAACACCCTCATTTGAAGTGTGTGGGACTCTGTGACTTGCTTATAATAGGATCTGGTAAAGCCAGTGATGTTACTTTCACTATTGAGTTATGAAGAGTTGGAGGCTTCTAGCCTTCCAGGTCCCCCTCCCTCCCTCCCTCTGTCCATTGCTCCCTTCCTCCCTCTCTCCATCCCTCCCTCCCTTCCTCCCTCTCTCCATTCCTCTTTCCCTCCATCCTTCCCTTCTTCCCTCTCTCTACCCCTCCCTCCTTCCCTCCATCCTCCCTCTTTCCTTCTCCCCTCTCTCCATCCCTCCCTCCTTCCCTCCATCCCTCTTTCCCTCCCTTCCTCCCTCTTTCCACCCCTCTCTCCCTCTTTCGCTCTCCTTCCCTGACTCTGAAGGGAAGGAGCCGCTGGCTTGTGGTGACATCCGTGGAGCAGGAGCTTGAGGGAGGAATTTAGGAAGTCTCTGAGTCACAGCTGACCTCTTGACCACAGGCTCTGAGCTAGAGAACATGGCTGAGCTGCACAGAACGTCTGACTCATGGAGGGCATGAACTGACAAGTGTTCACTGTCTTAAACAACTACATTTTCTCTTGGGGGGAATCTGTTACACAGCTGCAGCTGACAGATACACCTTCCGGGCCCCTTAAACACCCACCCATCAATCTTCCATTCTCTAAGCCAGCTTCCTCAGCCGCAATAATTGTCACCTGATACCACACTGGCTTGTCCCTCTCTGTCGAGGATGACCTCCCTGAAGTGAGAGCAGCGAGCTTATCACAGCTCCCCTCCCAGCCCAATAGAGGCTGACTCCTTACAGGTACTCTGGGCTGATCTGCTGGTTACAGATGCAGAAACCCAGAGAGGCATCCCGGCACTCCCAGGAAGGGGTAGGAATGATGACTCAGACCTTTAATCCCAGCACTTGGGAGGCAGAGACAGGCTGATTCTTGAGTTCGAGGCCAACCTGGTCTACAGAGCAAGTTCCAGGACAGCCACTAACTACTCTGAGACACCCTATCTTGATAAACAAACACAAACAAAAACAAACAAGCAAAAACCAAAACTGTCTTGTCAGAGTTGCTATTGCTTTGCTGAAGCACCAGGACCAAAAGGCAGCTGGGGAGGAAAGGGTTAATCTGGCTTACACTACTTGTAGCCACCCAGTAGCCACATGTACGAATGGATTTTCTGGAATGGGGTCAAGGTCCTGAAAAATAATTTTGGGGTACCGGAACTGCGGGAAGGGTTTGTAAAAATTAGACAAACACATGGCTGTTTCAGTCTGCCATCTTTCATTCAATTCTCCTTGTTACAAGCAAACAGGTAGAATAGGTAAGGCAAAAGCCCTGCCCCAAGTTCGTCAGCAACTTAGTCCAATCAGCAACTTCTTCTTTAGTCTCTGGAGGCGGTACTTCTGGAGTAACTGGAACTTGGAGAGAGGTGTGGCAATTAGCAGGAGGTGGGCAGAGAGGTGTGGTTATCTGTGGCAGGGCGGGGTCTGAAGAATCTGCCCTCAGCTGAACTGGTCACAACTACTTGTGTATTCAGTCCATCACTGAAGGAAGCCAGAACAGGAACTCAAGCAGGGCAGGAACCTGGAGGCAGGAGCTGAGGCAGAGGCCATGGAGGAATGCTGCTTACTGGCTTGCTCAGCTTCTCTCTCTC
>NW_022196900.1:98191697-98192012 GCF_008632895.1 Mastomys coucha
TCTCTCTCTCTCTCTCTCTCTCTCTCTCTCTCTCTCTCTCTCTCCTTTTTTTTAAAGATTTATTTATTTATTTTATGTATATGAGTACACTGTAGCTGTACAGAAGGTTGTGAGCCTTCATGTGGTTGCTGGGAATTGAATTTAGGACCTCTGCTCGTTCCGGTCAACCCCACTCATTCCGGCCCAAAGATTTATTCATTGTTATTTTTTTTTAAGATTTATTTGTTTATTATATGTAAGTATACTGTAGCTGTCTTCAGACACACCAGAAGAGGGCGTCAGATCTCGTTATGGATGGTTGTGAGCCACCATGTG
>NW_022196900.1:98192151-98201105 GCF_008632895.1 Mastomys coucha
CCCCCCCCCCCCCCCGCTCCTCCCTACCATGGTTGGTTTTAATGTCAGCCTATCACGAGTTAGAATCACGTGAACAGGGAGCCTCAGCGGAAGATCTGTCCTAGTTACGGAGTGTGGGTAGCCACGTTCCGATAGCCTAGATAAAAAGGGAGATTGGTCACCTTCTGCTCCCTTGGACACCAAGTTCACCAAGTTGTGCCTGCTTCCTGGGATGAAAGACATGCCTCTCAGCATAACATACCGGGCTCCTGTTTTAAATTTTAGAAGAATTTGTTTTACACTTATTTATTGTGCACAGGCACTAGCCTGCCCAGCAATTGTGTGGAAACCAACTCTCTTCTTCCTCCAGGCCTCAGAGACTGAACTCAGGTCATCAGGCCTGGGGCAAGCTCCCTTACCAGACAGGCTGTCTCACCACCACCACCGCCTTTCTATTTCTTTCTCTCTCTCTCTCTTTCTTTCTTCCTTTGTTGTTCTTCCTTCCTTGCAATCCTTCTTCTTTCCTTCCTCCTCTTCTTCTTCCTCCTCCTTCTTTCTCCCTCCTCTTCTTCCTCCTCCTCCTCCTCTTCCTCCTCCTCCTCCTCCTCCTCCTCTTTCTCTTCTGTTTGGAGACAGGATCTCTCGCATCTCACCTGGCCTTGAACTTGCTCACTCACTGTGCACCTACAGAATAACCTTGAACTTCAGATCCACCTGCTCTCGTCTACCAAATGCTGGGATGACAGGTATATGAACCCATGCCCAGTTTAAACAGTGCTGCGGATCGAACCTAGGGCCTTCTGTGTGGTGGGCAAACAGTCTACCAACCGAGTCCCAACCCCAGCCCTTTTTTTGGGAGTGGGGAACTCATACATCCGAGGCAAACACCATACCACTGAGCTACATCCCCAAGCCTGGGTGACCAGATTTTTAAGACTCTTGTCAGACACAAAATAAGTTTCTTAAGTTTCAGAAAAACAATTTGATAAGAAGAGAAATCTCTCCTAGCCCACATGTACCAATTCTTGTTTGGATAATGGTCCCTGTGCCCATAAAAAGGAAAGGACAGCTGAGTCCAGTTCGCTCCCAGAGATTGCCAGTATTTTCCCAGCCAGTCTGTGAGCTGAGACCAGAACGCCTTCCAGGACAAACAGCGGGTTTTGTTGGAACCCAGAGCCAGTCTGGGTCTGGCGGATACTGGCTCTTCGCCCACCAGATGACTCGTTTCCTCCAGACAGGACAAGTTGAGAGGTGGAAGCCAGATCACACAGCGGGGGTATTGATATTATACTGAGCAGGGCTTTGCTGCCTTCATCCTGTACCGGATACCACCGGGTCCCCTTGGCTTCCACTCGTCCTGATTGCAGCCCTGCCCTGGTTGGGGAGGAGAGGAGCAGAGGCCAATAGCTCTCAGGGGGTGATGGTGGTCTTTTTGTTTTGGGCTTAGAGACAGGGTCTCATGTAGGTAGCACAGGCTGGCCATGCAGTTGGGATGTAGCAGAGGATAACCTTGAACTCCTGACGTTTATGCCTGTACTTCACAAGTACTGGATTGCAGGTGTAAACCATCATACCCTGATAATGCAGTGCTGGGGACTGAACCCAGGGCTTCGTGCAAGACCTTTTCTAACCAAGTTACATCCTCATCACACTCAGCCTGTAATGGTATTTGGAGAGGGGAAGGATCTCAACAGAGTCTATGGTCCTCGAGAGCCTTCTCCAGACCTCACCATCTCCTGCACAGGCCACTCCCACACAGACCACTCCCACACAGACCACTCCCACACAGGACACTCCCACACAGGCCACTCCCACACAGGCCACTCCCACACAGGCCACTCCCACACAGGCCACTCCCACACAGGCCACTCCCACACAGGCCACTCCCACACAGGCCACTCCCACACAGGACACTCCCACACAGGACACTCCCACACAGACCACTCCCACACAGGACACTCCCACACAGGACACTCCCACACAGGCCAGCTCTATGGCCCCAGGGAGGCCTCTTAGTGGATCGGGCATCTTGGCTCTGTAGGCCTCCCCTAGTAAAATCCCCACAGAACCACGCTGCTCGATGCTGGACCTAGAACAGACCTGATGGGAGCCTCTGGCAACCTGAAACACTGTGGCCAGAGCACATTCCAGAGCCACCTGGGATGGAGCTGCCTGGAGCTGCCTGTTTTTCCAATGCAGTCCTGTTAGTCCTCTGGACCTAACCTTCAGACAGGAAAGGGGAGCAAGGAGCATGCAAAATATGAGCTGCTGGGTGGAATGAGGTGAGGAGCAGACTGCCTGTGTTCAAATCCTGCCTGAGCTGGAAAGATGGCTCAGTGGTGAAGAGCACTTGCTGCTCTTGCAAAGGACTGCAGTGGCTTCCCAACACCCGTATGAAGTAGCTCACAAATGCCTGTAACTCCTGCTCCAGGGGATCTGACGTCCTCTTCTGGCCTCTGACAACTCTAGAATCAACAAGCACAATGCCCCTCTCTCCCTCCCTCCCTTTCTCTCTCTCTCTTTCTCTCTCTCTCTCTCTCTCTCACACACACACACACACACACAACACAATCTTCAAGTTTTGTGTGTCCTCAGGCATATGACATAACCTCCAGCACCAGGGCATAGTGGTGCCTACCTATAATCTCAGCAATTCGGAGGTTGCCTGCAAGAGGACTTCATGGCCATGAGTTCAGCCTGGGCTACATATCTAGGCCATTTCAAAAACATCAGACAGCTGGACATGGTGGTACACACCTTTAATTCCAGTAGTCATCGGGTAGAGGCAGACAGAGCTCTATGAACTTGAGGCCAGCCTGGTCTATATAGTAAGTTTCAGACCAGCCTTCAGTTTTCAGCCTTCTGAAACCCCAGAAAAGGAAGGGGTGGTGGGAGTCAGAGGGTCAAAATAGATTAATAAGTGTTCAGATTTGGAGACTTGGTAAGCACATAGTATATGGTATTAATTAATTAATTAATTAATTAATTAATTAATTTTACTGTGTGGCTGTGGCTGGCCTGGGGTTTGCTATGTAGACCAGGCTGGCCTTGAACTCACAAGAGATCTGCCTGCTTCTATTTCCCAGTGCTAGGATTACAAGCATAAGCCATCACTCCAAATGGTAGTAGTTCTTTTTATTTATTTATTCATTCATTCATTTTTAAACAGTGCTTCTCTGTGTTGCCCTGGCTGTCCTGGAACTTACTCTGTAGACCAGACTGGCCTTGAACTCACAGAGTTCTCTTGCCTCTGTCTCCCGAGTGCTGGGATTAAAATGCTAGTAATGCTTTAGTAATTCTTTCTTTCTTTTTTTTTTTTTAAGATTTATTTATTTATTTATTTAATTTTGTTTTTTTGAGACAAGGTATAGCCCAGGCTGGCCTTGAACTCAGAAATCCGCCTGCCTCTACCTCCCAAGTACTGGGATTAAAGGCGTGTACCACCACTGCCTGGCAAGATTTATCTATTATATGTAAGTACACTGTAGCTGTCTTCAGACACTCCAGAAGAGGGTATCAGATCTCATTAGGGATAGTTGTGAGCGACCTTGTGGTTGCTGGGAATTGAACTCAGGACCTTCGGAAGAGCAGTCAGTGCTCTTAACCACTGAGCCATCTTTCCAGCCCCCTAGTAATTCTTTAGATGGGCTCAGAGAGGGGCAGTAGCTTGTCCATAGTCACACAGAATGTAAATGGCGTGGGTACCCAGCCCTTTCTGTCCCTGATCTTGGCCGTGAACAGGGCTGAGATGAAAAGGACCCTCATTGCCTTGAATAGGTTAGGATCAAGAGCTGGGGACCCAAAAGCCGTCCCAGCCTGGAACTAGACAGGGCACCTTGGTCGCATGTGAGCACTATATCTCTACCACTCTACTTTACCTCCTTGGCCACCTCAGTGTGGCACCTCTGCACCACATCCCAGACTAGAGACTAGAGCAGCAAGCTTAAGCTATGCAAGAAGCCAGTCAGCACAGATGACTAGAAGCCCATCCCCCCTGGGTCACACACAACAAATAGCATGTTTGTGGAAATCCAGAGGACAGCTTGGGACTGTGACCTATAATGGTCATGAACCATGCTGTTGGGCATTGGTCCTAATGCTTCGTCTTAATTCAGCTCCCCAAATCACAGGGGGATCTGCATGTCCAGATGCTGAGGGTCCCTGTCCTCAATTGGCTTTTGATTAATCAATAAAGAGCCAACGGCCAATGGCTGGGCAGGGTGAGAGAGGTGGGCAATGCAAAGGAGAGAAGGAAGGGAGTCACCAGGATGCAGAAGCAGAGGGATCAGATTTAAGAGCTGCAGGAGAGAAATCATCCAGCAATGTAGGTGCAAAGGGAGAGTGGCCCATGGGAGGGCTACCCAGAAGGAGACAGGGCAGCAAAGATAAAATACAGAGTTAGAAAATGTTAACTCAGGGCTGGAGAGATGGCTCAGTGGTTAAGAGCACTGACTGCTCTTCCAAAGGTCCTGAGTTCATATCCCAGCAACCACATGGTGGCTCACAACCATCTGTAATGAGATCTGACACCCTCTTCTAGTGTCTGAAGACAGCTATAGTGTACTCACATATAATAAATAAATAAATCTTTAAAAAAAAAAAAGATGTTAACTCAGAAATATCGAAGGGGAGCGTCTGCTAGCTGTGGGGAGGTTTAGAAGAGCCCAACCATTGAACTAGTCAAGGCATATGAAAATATAAAGATTGTGTGTGGTGCGGGGTGTGTGTGTGTGTGTGTGTGTGTGTCATTAGCAAATCTAGAGAACTCTGGAGGGTGGTAAGAAGTGTGATCACCCACTGGGAGCTCAGAGTGGATTAACAATTCACCATTACACATATGACCCGGTTCTTTTTTATTTTTTTGAGATGGGGGTCTCATTATGTAGCCCTGGCTAGCCTGGAACTCTCTATGTAGACCAGGCTAGCCTTGAACTCTATTTGTCTCTGCCTACCTAATGCTCCTGAGATTAAAGGTGTGGGCATATGTCACCAGGCCCTGCTAATCTTTCTTTTGTTTTGTTTGTTTTGTTTTTTGAGACAAGGTCTCCCTGTGTAGCCCTGGCTGTCCTGGAACTAGCTCTGTAGACCAGGCTGGCCTCAAACTCAGAAATCCACCTGCCTCTGCCTCCCAAGTGCTGGGATTAAAGGCATGCACCACCACTGCCCGTTCTCTTTTCTTAATAAGCTGTCTTTTTTAAAAAAAAATTTTAATTCTATGTATGTCTGTGAGATGAATACAAGTGCCCAAGGAGGCCAGAGGCATCATATCTCATAGAACCTCCTACAGACAGTTGTGAGCTATCTGATATGGAATGTGGGAAACCTGCTAATTAAGGTTCAAGTCTATCATTGACTGCACAGCCTTCTGGGGCTTGGCACGTAATGGGGGACTCCCCTTGTTAACAGAGTTTCTCCTTCTCTGACCTTGACTGGGGTCAAGCCCCCAACATTCGCCTCTACCTGAGGAGTGTCACAGAGCCTCAATTAATGGGATCAATTTCCCTTTTCCTACAAAACTTGTTCAGCCATCGCCTGATATTCCTGATGTGCTTCCCCACACTAATGAGGCATTCCAGGTACCCTAAAGCCCCCTGCATTCAGTACCCCAAAACTTTATAAGCTAACTTAAGTAAAGATGATCTGCCTACTGACTTTGGGTCCCGGTGTGGTCTGGTCTTTCACAGTAATTACTCACAGGGCTTCCGAACACCCTGTTTGATGTTGGCCGTATCGGCCATTGATCCATGAGGACGAGGAGACCCACAGGTCGGGATGCTACTCAGATCCTCAGAGCATCCCATGCTCTTAGCCGTGAGCAACTTCCCCAGCTCCAAACCATCTGGAGAGCCACATGTTCCTGGGCAAGTTCTGGCAGTTCTTTATCCTGGGACACAAGAACCTGGTAACTTCAGCCTGTGTCCTTTGTCCCCCAGGAAACTCAGAGCAGGGCCAGGTTTGAGGCTTATATCCTAGAACCCTGCCCCCGCCTCTACTTTCCCCCACTAAAAAGCCCCGGGCTTCAAGAAGTCTCTTCTTCCTGGACTACTGGGATCCTCAAAGCAGGTTGGGAGAGAAAAGTCACCTTTATTGTCTTTGGAGAGAGCAGGGTGGGGGAGGGGTGGCCGGCGGGCAGGGGCCATTCTGAGGTCACAATTGTCCTCTGTCCTCTTGCCGCCAGGAGAACTGGGTCTGATGAAGCTTCCCATCTTCGAGAGAAAGGGGTTGGCTCAGAGGCCTTCATGTCCCTGCCTCTCTAGGTCCCCTGCCCTGGCCACCCGTTTTCTCCAGAGTTCCCCATGGCCTGCCCAAAAGTCTAGGTGGGGACCAGCTCTGGCACTCAGTCTTCAGGCCACTTCATGTGGTCAAGACCTTGCTGGTTAGCCCTTGCAGGTCCGAAACTGACTTCATATCCTCCGCAGGGCAAGTCAGGAGGGGACCGTGCTTCTGGCTGGGGCAGGTGCGGAAGGCAGGGGCTCGCATGGACCTGTCCATCTTGATTCTCCTTCTGCTGTTACTGCTACTGTTACTGTAGGCCTCTGGGGTGGAAAGCCCTGGGGGAGGGTCAGAAGAGACACACTTCCCAGTTAGTCTCAGATCCATTATTATCGGACCTTCCTACCCTCTGGGAGCCCAGCTGCAGTGGTCCCTGGCACCCAGCTCCCCACTCCTAGTGATCTCAATGACAACTGGCTCCCCTGCCCTTAAGACCCTTGTCAAGATTAGACCTCTGGGGCTGCTGGGACCAGGGTGGGAAGGTGTGTGTGTGGGGGGTCCATAAAGGTGCCTACCTGTATCTGGCAGAGGTCGATTAAGGCGCGAATACCAGCTAAGCACCACAGCTCACCCAAAAGGGAGACAAAGACACCCAGGAGATCCAGCCAGCGGCCCACGGTCAGCAACAGAAGGAAGAGGCCAGCCATGCGCACCAGCACCGTCTGGACCTGGCCCTGTAGGCTGAAGCGATGCTGCCGCTGCTCCTCTGTAGGATGCAGTTGTCACTATCTCAGCCGGCACCTTCTGGAGGTCAGCTGGGGCCAGCCTGTTCCACTTCTCAGCTGCTTTCCCTGGGGATTTTGTCAGCTTCCCTGACTGCCCTCCCGCAGCCCTGCTTCCATCTCTGGGCACCTACAGGACTACTTGTCCACCCTTAAGTTTCCCCCTGGTTGAAGACGGAGCCCTGCCAGTCGACGGCAGGAATCTCGGGTTCTCCCGATTTCTGTATGTTGGTCTGAATCATCCGCAGCTCCACTTCCGCCCAGCACATGCCAATCTCTCTTGTCCCACCCTGGTCCCAGCCACTTTTCCCTCTCGCCAAAGCTCACTCAACGGGGCTCCTGAGTTTTGTTCCTGACCAAGGTCTACCAACCATCTAAAGCGATCTAAACACATCAATAAGGTGACATCATCCCTCTGCTTAGAATGCTCCCAGGACTTCCTATGGCTTTTAGAGGAGAACTCTAATAGAAGCCTTGTTTTCCACGGTCAGACTTGACTTGGTCCCATCTTTCCATCCTCATCCGACCCATGTTCTCTTACTTAGAACGGCAGCTGTCCTGGCTTCTCATTTCGGACGCAGAGCCTGCTAAGCCTATTCCCACCTCAAGGTCTTCACACCTGCTGTTCCTACAGCTTGAACCACCCTTCCCTGCTCCTCCAATTTCAACTAACTCCCATTCTGCAGCCAGGGAGTTCTTCCTAGAGGCCAGATCTGACCAGCCACTCTCTCCTGCTTAGGACCCTGCCCAGATTGGTTGGTCAGGGCTCTGGGACAGGCCTTTCTGAACGTAGTCAACCTTGACCCTAATCCCTGTGGTCCTTGGGAGAACAACCCTGAACCAACCACATGCTGTGGTTCTGCATGGCTATGCCTTCACTCTGTGCTTTGGCCCACAATCCCTTTCACCTTACCTAGTCCTCAAGACCAACCCAGGTACCATGTCTTTGGGGCTCCTACATGACATTACTGCTCTGAGAAACCCACAGTAGAGTATAAGTCCCATCCTGGGACTGGGTGGTTGGGATGTGTGGGCAATGGAAGGGACCCCAGCCCCGCCCGGGGCTCTCACCCTGCATGTAGATGACCAGCAGTGTGTAGCAAATGGTGAGTGGGGTCCAGAATCGCACGGCCTCTGACGAACTCAGGAAGTCCTTGTTGATGAGGGCCACAGCTGCCAGATCACTCACAGCAAAGGCCACTGTCAGAGCGCGGCCCAGGAGCCTGGGCATGCCGTGCTGGCTGGCCAGCAGACCCAAGCAGACCCCACAGTAGCGCTGGCTGCTGTGCAGTTCATAGAGGCTGCAGATGTGGCGGTTTAGGCGCCGGGCACCCAGACCGAGGAGTGCAGCCAGCCCCAGGCTCAGCAGCAGGTTCAGGGAGCGGTGTGGGGCGCCTTCCTGTAGGAAGCTCAGGCCACAGCTTAGCCCACAGCCCAGGGAGAACTGACACACCAGGAAGAGCTGGAGCCGCTCCTTGTCCCCGGTGCCCTGCAGGAGAAGGGAGTCCAGGGTAGGCCGAATTTCCGGAGGCTGGCATCTGAAGGGTGGTTTCTCTTGCTCATTGGCTGGAGGGGTGATGGTACTGGGCCTTAAAGACCCAACTTCACAGACAAACCGTGTGCTCCTTTGAGCCTCAGTTGTCACACTTGTGGAGATCCAAGAAGACCCTTAATCATTATAGCTGTCAGGACAAAATGGGCCAAAGCCCTCAAGGGACTTAGCCAGGGCTGTGCGAAAGCTCAGCAATTCAAGATTTTTTTTTTTTTTTTTTTTTTGGATCTCATGTGTTCCAGGCTAGCCTCAAACCCAATAGTCAAGGATGACCCTAAACTTCTCATCCTTCAGGCATGAGTCGTCACCAAGTCTGGTTTTACACAGTGCAGGGGATCAAATTCAGGGCTTTGTGCATGCATGCTAGGCAAGCACTCTACCAACTGAATCACATCCCAGCTCACAGAACTGACATTTACATGGGGGCG
>NW_022196900.1:98201197-98218883 GCF_008632895.1 Mastomys coucha
AGGCCTGTCTCGTGCTACCAGGGAACAAACTGCAATCTAAGGTTTCCACCTGAAGGAAAAGGGGGCGGGTGGGTGGGTGTCACTAGGCCCTACTTCCCAATCCAGGGGATGGAAGAGGCCCAGAGTGGCCCCCACGCTGTCGTCTCACCTTGCCCAGGGACAACAGTGTGGATACAGCCCGGAGGGAGAACTCCAAGACCACGAGGGCGGCTACCCGGGCCCCTATCACGGTCAAGAACAGGGCCAGACCAGCCAGATGCACCATTTCCAACGAGGCCCATTGCGCTCGCAGCCGCTGCTTTTGGGGCTGCCGCTGGGGGTCACTGTGGGGGCAGAATGGGTGCGGACTGAGAGGCAGGGGTCCTGTCCTGGGAGGGATGCCAGGGCCCCAGCTCCACTCTCAGCCCTTTCTAAGAGAGATCAGACTCCACTCAGGGCCAACTGCCTGGGCGGGGCTGGGTGGGACCGACGTGGGCACTCACTTGACACAGGCCACGAAGAAGTAAACTTTCAGGAGACTGTTGAGAACCGAGACTCCAAGGGCCCCGATCAGGCCTGAGCCGGACAAAGGAGAGGGTGAAGGGGGCATTAGGATAGTCGGGGCGGAGGCTAAGTGAGTGCAGGGGGCAGTCCTGAGCCGGGCCCCCACGTGGATAGTGGGGCCCACCCTTGCACTCCGCCCACCCGAGAGAGGGACGGGGACCCAGGTGTGCATCCCAGAGGCGCTCACCTTGCAGGAGGCTGTCGAAGAGACTGGAACCCCACTCAAAGGAAGGGAGGTTGGGGAGCCAGGAGGACAGGGAAGGCAGGGAGAACATGGCAGCCTCCAGGAATCCAGCCTCAGCCTCAGGCCGGGTCTGCGCTGGGACAGACCCAATGATATCACCGGTCAAAGGTGTCTCTAGAGGACAGGGGAGGGACTAGGAAAGGGTCAAAGGCCTGGAGGCGGGGCCGGAGAGCCAGCCGCCTTAGATCTTCCAGCTTGCAGGATTCAGCGGCGCTGTCAGCCGGCAGCGCAGCCACTGCTGGCTTCCCATTTAGGCTTCAAGGGCAAAGCAGTTCTGGTCTGTACCCGCTAGACTTCAAGGCCACCATGCCTCCCGGAAGTCCCTTCTCGGCCAGCTCACCTGGCCTTTCCCCCTCTCAGGTGTGGCCGGCACTCAACCTGAAGTATGAGTTGGCCCTCTCAAGTTCTCAAAGCAGGGGTTCATCCCACAGCGCTAGGTCTTTTCAGGCTCTGTCTCTGCAGGCTTCTGAAAATTAGTAGGTCAGCTTCTTCAGGCCACAAGAAAAGAAGGGCTTGGAATCCCCTTAAGTCTCAGGTTGAGTGCGGTCTATCTCGGGGCCATACAGTTCCCCTTGGGTCCACTAGGTGGCAGTCCTCACCTGGGCAGGTGAGCTCTGCTTTCTGGGTCCTTCCTAGAAAAGGCTCGAGAGAGTTGAGGGTTTGGGGCGGGGCAGGGACAGGGAAGCCGAGTGGAGTCGCCAAAGTACACAAAATAGAAAACTTTATTGGAGTGTTCACCTGGAGTAGTTTTTCCCACTTGGGATGTGGTTAGCGAAGGTGGCTGAGGTACCTGGCCAACAGTGGGTGTCCACTTTCGTAGTAGAAAGGCTACTGGGTGCCTTACACACCTGTTCCTGTGGTGGAGGGTGGCTGCAGTCTGGAGAGAGGGCCCCTCGGTGACCCACGTGGACAGGCACCCTCCTCCCAACGCCTGAGCTCCTCTGGAGATACACAAACAGGAAGCCTGAACTCAAATACACCAAGACTGCTGCTGAAGATCTAATCCAGTCCCCCAGGAAGTGACTATAGAGGCCGAGCGAGCATATGCAATCCCTGTGTGGGTCCTATCCAACATAACTGGGTCTCCATCTCCCTACCCTCCTCCTCCCCCTTCTCCTCCTCCTCTCTTTCTCTCTCTCCCTTTCCTCCCTCCCTAACCCCCTTTTCCTCTCTCTCCTCTCTGGCTCTCATGGAATCCAGGCTGACCTCAAACTCACTATGGAGCTGAGGATGGCTTTGAACTCCGGGTCCTCCTGCCTCTACCTCCCTAGGGCTGAGATTACGAGCATGTGCCATCATGCCCAGTTCATTAGGTGCTGGGGATGGAACTAGGAGCCTCGTGAGCAGAGGTGGACAGTCTGCTGACTGACCTATGTCCCCCGTGAGCAGTGGTGGACAGTCTGCTGACTGATGTATGTCCCCAGCCTGAGGAAAGCTGACTTGTCTCCGATTCAGAGAAGACTCAAGGAAGCGGCTCACTTTAAAGTCAAGGAGAAGTCAGCCTTGGGCTGGGGGTGTAGACCACTGGCAGATCACATGACTAACAAGCCTAGGCCCTGGCTCTACCACAGCACCACAGAAAACTGAAATAAAAGCAAAGAGAGACGCTAACACTGCCAATACCTTCTTGAGCCTCCAGCTTTAGAAGGTAGGAAAACAGGTTTTTTTTGTTTGTTTTGTTAAGCCATAGAGGCTTCAGAACTTGGTTTGATAACTGGCCTTGGCCAACTAGACTCTAGGGACACCAAGGACTCCCTTGTGGCACAATCATGGGTCTCCTCACATGCAGTGGCCTCTGAGAGACACGAAGTCCAATAGTACTGATGTAGCAGCATCCTTGCTGAGAGCATTGTCTGGAGGAAGGCAGAGTTAAACTCCAGTCCTGGCTCCATCACGGCAAATGTATGTAGCTCCAGCCAGAGAGATGGCTCCCCTCAGTCTCAATTTCCTTATGCTGAGAGAGGCTTGTGTGGCCACACAGTGGGTGGGGGACTAAGGAGCCAGTGCAGCTCCGTGGCTCTCCTAATGGGAATCTTTACACGCAGGCACTACTGTGGCCATGAGCTAAGGCATGGTAACCCAGGGGAGAGAAAGGATGCAAGGGGTGGCAACTCGGGGCACACCAGTCCTGGGGCTCAGTGGATCCCAGTTGTCCACCATTCCTTGCCCCTTCCCCCTGACTTGTGGCAAGGCCTGACTGAAGGTTGCTCTGGGTAGCCAGTCTTACTGAAGCAGGCCATCACATCCACCCAATGCCAGGCTTGGCGGTGGGATGAGGGATGAGTCTAGGTGCCCTGGTGCTGGGCCCTTGTGGCCAGTTTCCGAAGTTCATCCCAGAAGAACATGCTAAGGATGGTGTGGGGACCCAAACGCAGGTAGGCAGGGCCTAGGCCCTTGTAGAGTGCCAGGGGTCCCTCCTGTTGACAGATCTTCACCAGGCAATCAACGAGGCCCCTGTACAGCTGGCCCTGGGGATAAACATGGGGGGAAGAGTTGAGGGTCCCAGATGACATAGCCAAGTGTGTCTGCTGGTGTCAGAAGCAGCACCTGGGGGCTGGAGAGATGGCTCAGCACTGGCTGTTCTTCCGAAGGTCTTGAATTCAAATCCCAGCAACCACATGGTGGCTCACAACCATCTGTAATGGGATCGAATGCCCTCTTCTGGTGTGTCTGAAGAGAGTGACATTGTACTTGCATACATAAACAAATACATCTTTTTAAAAAAAGCAGCAGCAGCATCTGTGCCCATCTGGGAGGATTATAGACTGTGATGCCAATCCAAAGGAGCCTTTGCCTGCAGGCAGATAGCCTCCTTCAGGGGCACACCTTTGTCCTCGCACTTCCTGTTGGCATTATGATAGGAAGGCCACGATTCCAACCCTGTCTTTTCTACTGATCACCTGGCCCACCTCAGCCAGGTCACTCGATCTCTCTGAGTTGATTTCCTCATCAGGAAACAGAATGAAATCCAGTCAAAGGCCTTGAGACTTGCCTGTTCATGTGTTGTGAATATGGTGCGTGTCCCCTGGCGGCTCTGTGTGTGTGTGTGTGTGTGTGTGTGTGTCCCGTGTCCCCCCATCTCCCGTTCCCTTCTCCCCTGCTCACCCTGCCAGCTCTGTCCACCGGCTGATTGTACAGCCGAGTGCTGACGACGTCGAGAGGGGTCATCACTGCAACCACGGCTATACTGCTGATCATGCCTCCAGCCAGGGTCACCAGCCAGCTGTCCTCCAACACCCACTGCGGAGATGGCACAAGCTGTTGACCCTCCCCATCACCTTTACTCACCCCTACTGAGCTCCCCCTGCCCCAAGCCCATGAGGGCTGGAAGCTGGGGTGGGTGAGCAAATTTGATATCTTCAGCCATTTCCAACTCCCGATGTCAACCCTGAATTCCTTCATGATTTTAGAGTTCACTGATGACCTCCCCAAACTCCTGTCGGACACGAAGGCTAGGTCACAACTACAATGGCAGCGCCAACAACTTTATTTTCTCCCTCCCTCCATACCATCCTTCCTCAAGCATGCACATTCTCTCTTGGTTGAGACAGGTCTTATTATGCGGCAGGGTGTTCTCCAACTTGCAATCCTCCTGCCTCCACCTTCTAAGTTCTGAGACCACAGGTGAGGATCACCATCTTAGCTGCAACCCCCCCCCTTCCTTCTCTTCTCCCTCCTCTCTACCCCTTTCTCTTTTTTCCTTTCCCATGTCCCCTGTCTTTCTTCCTTTTTCTCTTTTGACAGGGTCTCACGTAGGTAGCCTGGGCCTACTTTGAACTCTGTGTAGTCAAGGACCACTTAAGCTTCTAGACATCCCCCTGCCTCAGCATCCTAAGTGTTAGGAACGTAAGTGTGCCTCACCATGTTCGGCAAGAACAGGTTTTGTAGCCGGGCGGTGGTGGCGCACACCTTTAATCCCAGCACTTGGGAGGCAGAGGCAGGTGGATCTCCGAGTTCGAGGCCAGCCTGGTCTACAAAGTGAGTTCCAGGACAGCCAGGGCTATAGAGAGAAACCCTGTCTCGAAAAACCAAAAAAAAAAAAACAAAAAAAACAAAAACAGGTTTTGTTTTGGGCCCCACCTGTCACCAACCCTGTGTGAAAGAGGCAGGAAACTTTCCATGCCCTGTCTGCGTTGGTGTTCCTAGCTCCTTACCTGTCGATCCTGTACCCATGCCTTGGCAGAGGTAAAGGTGGCCAGCTGGGCAGCTGAACCCACTGTGACTCGGGGCACAGCCCCACCCACACCCCGCCATAGCCCCAGCATGCCTTGTTGGCGCCAGATGGTCTCCAGGGCACTCAGGACACCCTGTAGGGAGGAGATGGTGTGGGTCACTAGAGAGCTGCAGCCGCCTGCATAGCCTGGCGCCTCAGGAACATGTCTTACCTGATGCTGGTGCTGATGGCCCACCGCCACGGCAGCCACCGTCTGGGCCTGCAGCTGCGTCTTCACCTGTAAATACAGAGCGGATAGCAGCTCTAAGATAGAGCCTGGGGACTGAGCTGAGCATGTTTGAGCCCCAGTCCTGCATGGTATCCCTGACGCCCTACATCTGAAGCTCAGAGACAGTCTTGGTTGGCCAGAGCTCACTTTTATTATTTTAAAATTTGAGACAGTGTTTCATGTACCCCAGGCTGACCCCAAATGGGTTGCGTCACCATGACCTTAATTCTGATTTTCCTGCCTCTACCTCTCAAACGCTGGGATTATGGGTAGGCAGGCAGTGCCAAGCTTGGCTTATGTTGTTCTTGGGAACAAACCCAGGGCTAAGTACGTGCTAGGCAAGCACAATACCAACTGAGCCACATCCTGAGGCCTGGGCATGCATCTCGGTGGCTCCGGTTTCTTAAGGAGATCTTTGGGACTCTGTGTTGCCACTCTCAAGGACAGAGTGAAGCATTCAGTGCCTCGACCAGGACACAAACACCCTCTGCTCTATGGCAGCTTTTATTCTTACCCTGGGCCAGGCTCCCTAGGTGCAACCACAGGCAAGCAAGGACTAGAACCTACCTACTTTATAACCTGCTTCCTCTCCCAACTAAGGTCAGTGGGCATGGCCCCCAAAGAAGCAAGAGTCAGGGCGAGGGCAGATTCCAGGTTTGAGGCAGATATTCCCAGCGAACAGTCCCCTCCCAAAGTGCCCCACCCGCCCATCCCAGGGCTACAAAGTCCACTGGTCAGGTTGGTTACTCGGTTGTAAGGGAAGGAGAAGGCACTTACCAGGTAAGCAGGACTCCCCACAAAGGCTCCCAACGCCCCAGCCACGGCACCTGCCACCACAGTGCCACCTGGTTGCTGGGTGAGGCCAGCCTGGCATGCCAGGCTATAGCAGTAGAAACGGACACCATTCATGAGGCCCTGGTA
The DNA here is from genome assembly GCF_008632895.1 of Mastomys coucha. Taxonomy (NCBI): domain Eukaryota; kingdom Metazoa; phylum Chordata; class Mammalia; order Rodentia; family Muridae; genus Mastomys; species Mastomys coucha. Next base: position 98,207,348 of record NW_022196900.1, read on the forward strand.
GAGAAGGCCAGCAGCCAGCCCCTTCTGCAGGCCCCACAGCCCATCAGCCCGGGCAACAGCTGCAACAGAAGACACAAAGCCCCGGTAGGGCCGTGGGTAGGTGCCTGGGGCCTGCAGTTCCCCTTGCAGTTGTAGACGGGTCTTTACCACTTCCAGGGGATTGGTGAATACACAGGCCAGGCAGCAGGCTGAGGCACCCAGCACCAGATCCACAGCCGGGGACACCATCTCCCTCGCATCGACAGCAGGAGCCACCTGTGCCCTGGTCAGCTTCATGGCACAGGCTGTAGGTGGTCGTGTCTAGGCAGTCTGCACCCTTGCATGGCCATAGAGCTGGGGATCAAAGGGTGCCAGCGCTATGTCTAGAGGGCAGAGATCCTGCCACTGCTTGGAGGCCCCTGGTTGTCTTGGAACTCCACCTGCAGTTCATAAGCAGGGCTGTGGGAATCTAAACACACCTCCTCTGGCTCAGACCAATCCCAGCTGCTGCTGGCCAGGGCGGGCCTGGGCCCTGGGATCTGGAGGAAAGGTCACTTGTGACTGAAAGGACAGTGGGCAGGAAGAGCCAGGCTAGAGTAGGGAGGGCATTCTTCCTCGTCCTCTAGACTTCCTGTCCCATCTCTGGTCTCTGTTAGGCTCCAGCTAAAGCCCTGGGCTTGTGGTGACTTGGCCATAAGCACGGCCAACCAGCAACTGTGCCATTTCTTTCTTCCCTTTCTTTCTTCCCTTCTTTCTTCCCTCTCTTTCTTTCTTTCTTTCTTTCTTTCCCCCTTCCTTCCTTCCTTCCTTCCTTCCTTCCTTCCTTTCTTTCTTTGTTTCTCTTTTTGGTTTTTCGAGACAGGGTTTCTCTGTGTAGCCCCTGGCTGTCCTGGAACTCACTTTGTAGACCAGGCTGGCCTCGAACTCAGAAATCCACCTGCCTCTGCCTCCCAAGTGCTAGGATAAAGGCATGTGCCACCACTACCTGGTTAACTGTGCTATTTCTACCTCTGCCAGATTATAGCCCCGTTCTCTCTCTCTCTGTCCTTCTCTCTTTCTTTCTTTTAAAGGTTTATTCATTTAATATCTTTTTTGTTTTTTGAAACAAGGTCTTTCTATGTAATTCTGGCTGGCCCTGAAACTAGCTAAGTAGACCAGATGGCCACAAACTCCCAGAGATCCACCTGCCTCTGCCTCACAAGTGCTGGGATTAAAAGTGTAGGCCATCACACCCAGTTTTATAGTTCCATTTCAACAAGAGTAAACGTGTGTGTGTGGGGGGGCAGAGTCCTGCAGAGCCATTGGTGAGATTGTTCAGTTTCGTGTGATGTGGTATCTCATTCTTAAGGACTCATTGTGCTGCCCAGGCAGCCTTCAAACTCATGGCTGGCTCTGTCTGCCTCCTGCTCCCCCCCCCAACCCCACCCCTGTGCTGGTAGCACAAGCATCCATACCTGTTTTGTCTCTTACTTTTTTATGTATATGGGTGTTTTGCTTATGTGTGTGTGTGTGTGTGTGTGTGTGTGTGTGCCTGGTGCCCAAGGAGGCCAGAAAGGGTGCTCTATACTCTGGAACTGGAGTTACACATGTGTCTGAGCTACAATGTGGGTGCTGGGAATTGAACCCTGGCCCTCTGGAGGAGTAGCTAGTTCAGTGCTCTAACCACTGAGCAAATTTTCCAATCCCGTTAATTCTATTTTATTTTCAGACAGGGTTGCTCTGTGCAGCTTTGGCTGTCCTGGAACTATGGAGACCAGACTGGCCTGGAACTCACATGAGATCTGCCTGCCTCTACCTTCCAATTGGTGGAGTTAAAGGCGTGTGATATCACACCCTAAAAATACCATTGATGTGAATGCCTTTTTAAAAAAGACAGGGTCTCACTAAATAGCTTAGGTTATCCTGTATGTGTGTGCATGTGTGTATGAGGGAATACACACATGACCGACACAGAGGGCAACTTTGAGGGCTATTATTTAAAAAAGGGTTACTTGAATACAAATCCTGCTTCACCCCCAGTCAATGTGAAAACCTGGTGCCTAATGATGTATGCAGCCTGGATGCGCTGGACAACCCGATGAGCAACATCTGTGCAGGTTGCACACAGTATGCAAACCAGTGCATGTATTGAGAAACTGGACAAGTGCTTATTTATAGAATTTTCCACCTTCTGGTTTCTCCACTCATGACGGGCAGGTAAGCGCTGTGGAGATGGTGCTGCCCAGGAGGGGAGAGTGAGTCCAGAAGGGCCTCTGGGAGAGGGATGTGACAAGAGCCTGCTGCACGCAGTGAAAGGCGGTCCATAACCCTCCTGTGTCCCCAACTTCTAGTGCCTCAGCAGTGCTCACCCCAAACTGCAGAGTCCCCGTGTGCAATGAAATAGAAGAGCCCTGTGGCGGTAATCCTGGTGGTTCTAGCCATTTACCTTAACAACCAGGCCACCAGATTCCCTCTTGTGGTGGCCATGCAGGAAACAGGAAGGCACAGGGATTTCCAGGGCCTTCCTTCTCCAGGCAGCAGAGCCCCAGAGCTGCCAAGGCCAACCTGGGGCTGATTTTTCTCTCTCCCTTCCTCCCCTCTCTCTGTGTGCCCTCCCAGACAATAGAGATGGGGGGCACTCCTCCACCCTCCTCACACTAAAAGAGGGTCAGTGACACGTCTCAGCAATATAACATCAATTTTATTTTAAAAAACAAACCGCAATCCACCTGGCCCGTCCCTCGAGGGACCTAACAGAGACCTCAAGAACGGCCAGCTCTAGCTGAGCAGGGGTCGGTCGTCAGGTGTCAAAGATGCCACCGCGCTCATGGGCTCTGCTCCTCTCTCAGCCTCTCTCCTTTGCTCCCGGCAAGAGGAGCCAACGGATCCCTGGTCCTACAAGCTCTGCTGTGTTTGAGGAAGAGGGGCAGGGCTGTGGACATGCAGGGCCCCCTGGCAGCCATGGAGCGTTCATGGAGTGCTGCCTGCTGGCTGGGCCCAGGCTGCGCGAGCGCGAGGCAGGCCGCTGCGCGAGGCAGGCCGCTGCGCGTGGGGTGGATTTGTGAGAGGGGGCATGCACAGATGGATCTCTAGTGTTCACCTTTCCCTGTGTGATGGGGACAGTGTTCAAAAACGAACAAGGGTAGCCGGGCACTCAGGACCCCCAGGGGGCCCTGACCATCCGCCCAGGCCCCTGACCCAGAAGAGGAAGATGGTACACCCACCCACCTTCCCGGTCTCTTTGCTTCTGCTTAAATGGATGCTGTCGTTCTCTCCGTCACCCTGAGCAGATGGTGAGGACTAAAGTGGTGGCCAGGGGACACCAAGTGTCCTCAGAGCCCACAGGGCTCAGACCTTCTGCCCCAGTGACTGCTAGTCACTACCGTGGGGCAGGATGCCTATGGTGCCAGGCGCTGACTCTGAATTCCTGCCTCGAGCCACACCAAGTGGTTCTGCCGCCCCCAAGGCAGCAGTGGGCTGCCGACCCCCGGCCCTGAAACACCATGGTGGCACACCGCAGCATAGAAGCCCGGTCAGCCCGCCTCCTTCCTGTCTGCCCACAGTGCTGCCTAGCCACGCCTCAGCACCAGGGGTCCCGGGAGGCCCTGCCGCGGCAGAGGCTGTCGCTCCGCTGCCAGGCGCTGTGGATGAGGCTCAGGGCGTCTTCAAATTTCTGCTTGATGGAAGCTTCCTGGATGGCCTTGTGAGGAAGGTCTACCTGTGTTTGGACAAGCAGAAAGCACGAGGGCTGCAGGCTGCTCTCCCAGGAGTCATGGACGACCTTCAGGGCCCTGCATACCCCTTTGGGAACACCTTCCATGTTTCGAGTTTCTCTCCTACTCCGTACACAGACCCTCAGGCTCAGCTCTCGGTCGACCTGGAATTCACTAGGTGAGGGGATCTGTTCTTGACTGTTTTCCATCTCTGGCTCAGTTTAGAGCTGCCCCAGAATGACAGCGTGCAGGGAGCACCGAGCATAAAACAGTTTCTCTCCTGGGCGTGGTGGCACATGCCTTTCATCCCAGGAGCCAGAGACAGATTTTTCCCTGTAAATTCCAGGCTGGCTAGAGCTGCATAGTAAGTCCTTGGCTCAAAACCAAAACCAAAACCAACCAACCAACCAACCAACCAAACAAAAAAACAAAAGCCACTACTTCTCCAGGGCTGGAAGCTCCTCCAGCTCTGGGGTGGAGGAGGGCCTGTCTGCCGTGCATCTCACCAGGCCCACCAAGAGCCCCACAGTGACGGAGCTCAGGCCAAAAATAGCAGCTCCTGGTGGTATTTTTAGTTTTGACAGACACGTTGACAATGGGGCTTGCCTCTTTGACCCTAAGTTTCTGTCTGTCTAGAGTTGTTGGCAAACTGCTGTCCCCAGTAGCCTTCAGGCGAGGCCAGGTCCCAAGAACAGCTAGGTACCTGATAGATGGCTTTCCACCCAGAGCTCAGGGCAGTCAGGAACCGGTCCAGCTCGGAAGTGCAGCTCAGGTAGATGACCCAGGGCTGGAGCAGCTGTGGGCTATCCTGGGAGAACTCCTAAGGGCAGGAGGTCCTAGGTGAATATACGTAGATTCCTTGGGCAGTACAGGTGCCCCCATTCCTGCCCACTCACCAGGACACAGTACTCCTTGCCCAGCTCTGTGGAGATGGCAGTGACATCTGCCAGCCTGGCTGTGCCCAGGGAGCGAAAGAAGCTGGTTTGGCAGTCCTCGTGGCATGTGAAGAGGCGGTCCTCGGTGATCACCAGACAGCAAGGGATACAGGGGCTGGGAGCTATGCCCTGGGGTATGACCTGGACAGTGGCAGAAGGGGAGAGGGGCAGGTTGTTTCTTCAGGGTGGCCTGCACCAGGACTCTCTTGTAGACTCTGCCTTAGTAGTGTAACAGGGTTGCGAGAGGAGGGCGTGGTGGGGGGTGGGGGGTGGACCAGGCTGGGTAGATGATGGTGGACACGGGTGAGCTTACTCCTTTGGACACGGCCTGGCAGAGATGTTGCATCCAATCAGCCATCTCAGTCTCGCTGTCGGCGCTTAGCTCCAGGCAGGGCCGGTCAGCCAGAATGACCTGGAAGGCGTGGGGCCGATCCGTGGTGTTGGATCTCCGGCAGCCACCGCACTGTTCCCCACTGGGCCAGAGGAAGAGGGTGAAATGGGAGGGCGGAGGCAGGGGTGGGAGACCCTGGGATGGGCTGAGGTGTGCAGACACTGGGCCTCAGGCTCTGGGGACGTTTGCATATGCTTAGCTAGCCACCCACCGTTTTCGTGTATGTGTAACAGCTTTTTTTTTCTTTTCTTTTTCTTTTAAGACAGGGTCTGAAGTAGCCCAGGCTGGTCTGGAAATTGTTATGTAGCAGAGGGCGACCTGGAACTTCTGATCCTACTGCTTATTATATCTCCCACTCTCAAACTGAAGTGAGCACTTTATCTGACAACCTCCAGAACTACCAAACCCCCTGGGCGTCCCAAAAATGGTGAGGAAAGATTACAAAGCCACTCACTGCATTTGCTCAGAACCAGTGCCCGCCCACCCATTTCCTGGGCCCCTCTGCCTCTCATTGGCTGGAATTCCTGGGAAGGGGTTTCCTTCTCCAGGCAAAAGGGTCCTGCCTCCACAGCTCCTCACAGCTTGGGAAGCCCAAGGCACTGGTGAGGGTTACTGGGTAAGGCGAGGAGAGGGACGGAAGGTCAGCGGACTCCAGGTTCAGGCTCAGCTGACCTCCAGGCAGGACACCTAGCCATGACGCCGGCACAGTCCCTCTTTCTGGGACACTTACCCCATGTTCACGGAGAGCAGGGGGATGACGTCCGTGCGGTCAGGATACTGGTAGAGGATCCCATTGCTACGGGGTCACAGTTACAGTGAGGTGAGGCCTGGCTAAGAAGACCCCAGGAATTCCCCATATACTACGTGGGAACCAGGGACCTGCTCTCTATGGAGGGGGTGGGGAAGGAACCTGAACGTGGCTGTGGAGAACATGGCCCCTGGAAGTCCTGGGCCCAGAGAACTGGCTGTATAGCGAAGCTCTATATCCCTGGGTGAGCCTAAGGCACCGTGGAAAAGGGAGGCACCGCCCTTGGGCCTTTCCCGCTAGGGACTTGACACGTGCCTGGGCCCACGGCTGCTGGGGCTCCCACCTGAGTACCACGAAGCAGGCCTTCCAGTGTTCCTTGCCCAGGTAGGAGGTGCTGGCCTTGTAGTGTAGCATGCCTTCTTTGGTGATGGTGCCCTCGGCGGGTGAGCACTGACAGGGAACGGGGCCCAGGGCCTCTTCCATGGGGTCCTCCCAATGCACAAGCCCGTAGAAATGCACAGTTACAGCGGATGCCTGGGGGTGGAGGGGACGGACAACAGAGGTGAGGCCAGGCCTCAGCTTGCCCAGAACCCAGCCCCGGGAACGGCCGCTGTGAGAACAAAGTGGCCTCAAGACATAGCCAAGTGGACAAGAGCATAGGACCTAGAGGAGGACAACCCTTCCCAGGTGACTGGGAGATGCCCCGGACACTGTGTGTATCAGCTAGGCTTAAGGCAGACCACTGGTGCGTCACTGGGGTGTCCTCACCAGCTACTAACCTCACATTTGGATTCCTGGGCGACAAATTTAGCCAGCGCCAGCTTCTCCATGGTGGCATCAGTCAGGATGCTGGGGTAGGGTGGCTCCCGGCAACCTTTGACCATGGCTGACTTCAGAGACGCCAAGAAGAGCCTGTTCAGGGAGTGTGGTTTGCTGTCAGAGGCCGGGGGACAGGTCCTTGGCAGATAGGGCTTTGCCCTGAGAATGCCTGACCCAGAGAGCTCACGTAAAGTAAGCTGAGGCTGAGGGTGCTGGGCAGCAGTAGGCATGCCGGGGTCTGGCCCTGCATCACTGCATGGTACCCAGAAAAGGCCTGACTGTTCCTAGTGTCCAAGAGGCCTTGGGCTCTGACAGTAGGCTACCCAGACTGCCGGGAAGTAGGACCTGACCACTCCAATCGGTACAGAAGGGACCTCATCACATGGAATTCCCATGTCCCTAGTCCAGGACACACCCGGGACAGCAGCCCAGCCTTGTGCCTCCCCTCCCATCGGACCTCAGACCAGCCCCCGTCCTCTCCGTGGGTCCTGAGGGGCTGAGGTCACCTGAGCTGACGTGAGTCAGTCGGTCAGTGACTGTCCACTTCCCTGCCTCTCTGAGCAGACCGCAGGCTCTTGGGGGGGAAAGACTGGTGTCTCCTTCTACCCCCCGCCAGGGCCATGCCCATGGCAGATGCTGATTCTCCTGTCCTGTTGAGGGGCGGGGGCTGACACTCACTCAGCCAGGGCCACGTCGGCCGTGTCCAGCAGAAACTGCTTCCTGCGGTTGGTGCACACCAGCTTGACGGTCTGTTGGTCGAGGCCAACCTGCCAGAAAACACACGGGACTTGGCCACTGCCTGGCATAAGGGACATGCTAAGGGTGGGCTGAGATTGGGAAGGGAGAAACCACATGTTTGGCGTCACTACTAAGAAGGCCTCTGACCAAGACTGGGGTCTGGAGGAGTTAGGGGAGATGGGCAGAGATCTGGTATGGGAAGAGGTGTCTTCGCCCTTGACTCTTGTCTCCAAGCACATGTACCTCTGTGGGTGTTGGCGCCTGTTGCCTATGCTCTACAGCTCTGGGCAGGGGTAGCCTGAGAAGCCCCGTACTTAGATGGGTACACCAACTGCAGAGGCTGGACTCACCGACACATAGTCAAGTTCATTGTAAGAAACAGCCTCTTCCACCAGGTATGGCTTCTCTGTGGCCCCTGAGAGAGGAGACCGGGAATGCCTATTACCCTGGCTGGCCTCTTCCCCTCCCCCAGCCCCATTAGCGAAGACCCAGCCCTCCTTGCCCTGCAACAGGAAGTGACAGTGTAGCAGAATGACAGGTAGGTAGGGTGCTCAGCCCAGCTAGCAATACCTCCCTCCCTTTCAAGCTACAGTGGGGGTTGGGAAGGAGCTCAGCCCCACCCACCCTGGCCTGGGGTGGCAGGCACCTTTCCGAAGCAGGTAGACATAGCAGTCTGTGAGTAGCACGTAGAGCAGCTGCAGATTACCCTCCATGTGCCCTGTGCTCATCCGGATCATCTATGGGCCGAGGCAAACCGCGGTCAGTTTGGGTTCCCGCCCCGTGGGACCCGCATGCGCACTCAACAGCGTGGGTGACTCAACCCGCCTTTCTGTGCCGCTGGATGGATCCCAGGTTCGGTAGACTTACTTTGAACAACTGCTCTTCGTTTTCTCGAAAGACGTGGATCATGAGGAGGAGCAAGTGGTTATTGTCTACTCTGTGTCAGGAACAAGGGTGGGGAGGGGCAGGGGTCAGGTCAGGTCAGGCAAGGAGGTCACCCTCCTTGCCACCCGCCACAGCAGGCTGGACCTTCAGTCCCTGCGGGATCCCTGCTGGATCTTGCACAGCCCTCACCTGAACTCTGAGGGGTGCGTCATCTCTGAAGGGCTACCCTGGCCCTCGTCTACCCCGGAGTCCTCAGCGCTGCTCAGACAAGGACTGGGCTGGTCCTGCTTGAGCTTGCAAAGAGCCTCCTGCGTTCCAGGCTCCGGCTGGGACACGGGTTCAGGCACAGGCTCCTGGCTGACAGGCGGCAACTGGCTGTCGGGTTCCTGAGGCTCTGGCTCCTGAAGCTCTCCTTGCTGGTCCTCTAGGGGCTGAGATGTCTGTCCCTCTCCTCTTCTTCCCTCTTCTTCTTGGAGAGCAGCCGCAGGGCTACCAGGAACATGCAGCGGTTGGCTAGGCCCTGGAGGGTCATGGTGGCTGCCACCTGGTGCAACAGTACTTGGACTCTCGACTGTAAACCGGTAGAAGTCCATGGGGGCTGGAAGCCCCTCACTAAAGTCGCAAAATGGTGGTTTCTCCGGGGCCTCCCCGGGAGAGCCGGCCCGAAAGGACTGATCCGGAGGATCGACATGGGAGCCCCAGGTGCTAGGGTCCAGCTGCCCGTGGAGCTTGTCAATGACCTTGCTCAGGGGCTGTCCTAGGCACTCCATGGAGGTGTCCTTCATCTCGGGGATCAGCAAGCCCATCTGGCTGAGCTCGGAATGCTCGCTGCTCCCAGCTGTACTGCTGGGCCCTTCCCCGTGCTCCAACGAGGAGGCAAGTCCAGTGTCTGATGAGTCCCTCACCAGGCCTGGGGTGCCCACAAGTCCGTCACCTTCCCCCTGCTGGCCACATTTCTGCTGGCTCAAGGTGGGGTGCGGCAGGCTTGCTTCCTCGTCCAGCTTGGTCTTCTTCTTCTTGCCAGGCTTCTTCTTCTTGGTGACCCTGCAACCCCGGGAAAGGGAGGGAGGTGACACTCGAGTACCCACTGAGGGGGAATGGGCTGGGTCACAGAGGCAATCCCCAGGGTGTGTGGTCTCCCGCAGTGCAAGGTAGGAAGTTGAAAGTGTCCTGCTGCTGGTCGGGGGGGGGGGGGGGGGGGGGGGGTGCGGCAGGCCAGTCATGAATGACCCCCGAGCAGGCCTACAAATTCTAGGTGATAGAACTGAGAGAGCAGCCAGGCCTGCTGATAAACTTAATAGTCCCAGCACCCAGGAGGCAGAGGCCGGAAGATTGTGAGTACAAGGCCAGGCTGGGCTACTGAGCCAGACACCATTGCAAAAATAAAAAGAGAAAAATAAAGTGAGCTAAGCCAGGCCTGGTGGCATAAACTTAACAATCCTAGCACTCTGGAGTCAGAGGCAGGAGGACATTTGAGGCAAACCTGGTCTACTTAACAAGTTCCAGGCTAGCCAGGGAAGGCTACACAGTGAGACATTGTCTCAGAAGACAAAACAGAGCAAAAGGAACCCTAAGTGAGCTAGCTGCACCTGTCCAGGACCCAGACCTAGGCCACGGTGAGCTGGAGCCATGCCCGTCTACTCCATGCTCCCCTTAGGATCTGAGCAGCAGGCCTTTCCATTAGGTAGCACTGTCAATAGCTGATATGCCCAGAGATGCCTCAGAGTTTTAGGGGTCACTGTGAACAGCTGATATGCCCAGAAATGCCTCAGAGTTTTGGGGGTCACTGTGAATAGCTGATATACCCAGAAATGCCTCAGAGTTTTCGGGATCATTGTCTTGGCCCTATTCTTTGGTTCCAAGATGGCTGGGATGGGCCTGGCTAAGCCACTTCAGGTCTGAGTTACTACAGTTGCTGTGTAACCAGCCTGAGAGAAAGTGTATGTGAACAAATGTGGATGAGAGAGAGAGAGAGAGAGAGAGAGAGAGAGAGAGAGAGAGAGAGAGAGAGAGAGAGAGAGAGAATGAGCACAAGTATGGATGTGTGTGAGAGAGAGGGGTATGAACAAATGTGGATGCGTGAAAGAAAGTGTATGTTTGTATATGTATGTGTGTGTGACTGTGTGTTTATGTGTGTCCCAGGCCCAGACCCTAGAGAGTAATGCTCCTGCCTCAGACAAGTAGGTATGACAGGATAAGGGGTGTCTCTTCAATTGATTTGGAAAGTTCTCAGAGCAGGCCCAATACAGGTCAGAGAGCTGAGTGGCTGTGACCAAGGGTCCCTCCTCTATCCTTTGTACACTCCTGTCCATGTGTCAGAGACATGAACCATGACACAGGTTCAACTAGAACCAAAACTAAAGAGATCTCAGAATATCCACTGACTACCCAGCCCTGGGAGGCTGGGGCAGGAGGAGATCCAGTTTAAGGCTAGCCTGGGCTTCACACATGTGCAGTGAGACCCTTTCTTACAAAACAAACAACAAAACAACTCCTGGGAAGAAGTCTGACCTGAAGGTGGGTTTTGGCCTTGGACGGGTTAAACACAACGCCCCGAAAGCCAGTCAGTTATGGCCGCTGCCTTGACCAGCCTCCTCCAGGGCTTGCACCTTACTCCAGGTTGGATGCTTGTGCCCCTCTCAGTTCATGCTTGGGAACCCTAACCCACCAGCGATGCCACCAGGAAGGGGCCTGTGGGAGGGGCTGAGGTCATGAGGGTGACGCCCTCTGAGTAGGGCCTCGGTCCTTACAAAAGCACACTGAGAGAGGACACTACCTAGACATGGCAACACATGGAAGATGGACGTGTGAGAACATGGAAAGGTCCTTCCAGGAACTGTGTGTATGACACCCTCCTTTCAGCCACCAGAATAAAGGCCTGATGCGGCCTGGTGAGATGGCATACGCCTTTAATCCCAACACTCGGGAGGCTGAGGCTGGAGGATGTCCTTGAGTCAAAGCCAGCCTGGTCTCTACAGTTGAGTTCCAGATCAGCCAGGGCTATATACAGAGAAACACTGTTTTGGAGGTTGTGCACGGGGGTGGGGGTATTCCACTGTCCTGTTTCTGCCACCTGCTCTACTTGGTTACAGTACCTTGTATGGGACACACTTCTGATCCCAGTGGCCCAGAGTATTAGGAATGGGTCTGGTGCTGTGTATACAAATGCTAAATCCTGGCCCCCAAGGTCTGTTTACAATCCCATGAGCACATTCTCACATACACTAAATGATGTTGTATAAAGTTTGCCTGCTAATCTTCTCTGACTTGTAAATAAAAGTGGCTACAGCCAATTACTGGGGAGAGGAGAAGTAGGCTGGGCGTAGGTTACAGGACTGGGGGGGGGGGG
>NW_022196900.1:98219147-98222450 GCF_008632895.1 Mastomys coucha
CTGCTCTTCCAGAGGTCCTGAGTTCAATTCCCAGCAACCACATGGTGGCTCACAGTCATCTGTAATGGGGATCCAATGCCCTCTTCTAGTGTGCATGAAGAGAGTGACGGTGTACTCATATACATAAAATAAATAAATGAACCTTAAAAAAAAAAAAGACAGAGGAACAGGATAGACTGAACGTGAGGCCAATGAAAGTGCACTCTGGGGACAGGATGATGGAGCAGAAAAGAGCTGGGCAACACTCAAACAGCAAGTAACTCTGGGAACTAGCCAGCCTAGTGCATAGAAAAATGATTAGGGAGAATTGTCCAGTAATGGTGCTAAGCTGATTAAATAAATTGACATGACTCAGTTTCCAATTATGGGGGGATGGCTGGATCATAGTAAGAACTAATAGAGTTAATAACACATACAACACCAAAGAACTCTACAAGGTGTGGAGGAGTTGCTTCTTAAGTCCCAGAGATCCCCTGCCCTGGGGGAAGCTGCCCTGGACTACACAGTAAGTCCAGAGGTGGACACTGGGCAGCAGGCGCTTGTCCACCTTCTCCCAGGCCCACTCCCGGCTGACCTGATAACTTCAAGCTCTGTACAAGTGTCTGGCTGGTCTGGGGCCAGGGCCTCTTCCTTCTCCTGAGAGGTAGTGTGCACAGGGGTGGTGTCAGATGATGCGGTCTCCGCCTGCTCCTCATTGAAGGGGTTATGGCGCTGGGTGGGGCTCTTGGTGGATGCTTTGCTACTGGTCAGGTCTGAAGCAGTGGAGCGGGGACCGCTGATGGTGTCTGTGAGGTCTCCATCTGCAAGGACAAGGAGACAGGACACAGACAGCCTGTCAGCCACTGGCTGGACCCCAGGGAATGCCTTATCTCAGGGGAGGTGGGCAGGTTCCCTCCCAGGGAAGCCAGGCCCCAGTGGCCCTAGTTCAAGAGCAGAGGCCCCAACCCACAGGATTCTTTTGGAGCCAATTGATGGGGACACCCTCTTGTCTGTCACTGGGAACCCTTAGTTACTTAGCCAAGTTCAGTTACGGGACCACAATGTCAAACAGCTTCTAGGCCTAAGGCCCGGGCAGGGGACTCTGATGCTTGCCAGGGTGGCGGGGCCCGCAGGAGGAGACAGGTTGTGTGCCTCCTAGGATAACCTCAGAGCCCCCTCTCCCACAAGGATTAGGGATACCCAGCAGCCCCTCAACACCACTCCCTGTGGAAACTGATACCCAAAGTCCTCTGCAAGCCCCGCTCCGCCACAGACAACAGGGGACAAAGGACCAAAGAAGAACAGAAGAGAGAAAACATGGAAGCATGGGTTGGGGAGCACAGGGGAGGGATGCTGGGGAGCACAGGGGAGGGATACTGAGGAGGGGACACAGGACACAACATGACAGATCAGGGACAGCAAAATGAGACACAGAGAGGAAGGGGTACACAGGGCAGCCCCCAAAGAGCACTGCAGGCTCTTTGAAGGTATTTGGCTTTTCTCCCCCCAAATCCAACAGCACTCTTGGGGAGCAGAACCAGGTACCCCTCTTGGGGTGAGCTGGAGGGTGCTGCCTTCCAGCAAGGAGCTGTTCTAATTGGCTCCCTCCAAACCCTTCTATCCTAAGTCACTAGAATGGGCAGGCAGGGAGCATCATCATGGGTAGCAAGCACAGGGGCCATTTATCTGGTGGCAGATGGGAGCCGTACAGGCAGAGAGCTGAGACCAGCCGGTGGGGCAGTCTGGGTGAGGGCTAATGGCAACACAAACTCTAGTCGTTGGCTCGAGCACATCTTCCTGGCCATTACCTGTGTGGGAGCGGGGAGTGGGAAAGAACACGCTTCCCTAGGCCCATTTGAAAGGCCAGGGCCTGTTACCTGTTTCTCTTCAGTGGCTACCTTTCCTCTTTTTTTTTTTTTTTTAAAGATGTGAGATCTCACTTCTCACTATGTAGTCCTGACTAGTCTGGGACAACCAGCAGTCCTCCTGCCTCAGGAATGGTTATACGTAACTACACCTCTGTCAGGGACATACTAGCGATGCTCTTCAGCTTCCCTGAAATTGCCTAGCTCTTCAGACAGTGCAGAGGCTGCCACAGGGACAGAGCTTGTCTACCCCGCTCTTACCCTTAACACTTGTGTCTGCTTGTGGAGGGGTCATGAGAGGCCAGCAAACAGACCTCAAAACACAGGTGTTAGGCCTGGATGCCTAGTAATTCTATAAAGCTTAAGAGCACGGAACACCCTATCCAGCCCTGCTCAAGGCCCCAAGGTTGGAAGTACCCCCAAGTGCAGCCTTCTCCCAGGCTTCAGGAGACAGCAGGGCCTCGGCTAGGTGAGCTGGCACAGGGGCCAGGGAACTCTTCAGTGCTCAGGAACTTGGGGAGTCACTGTTGCAGAAAATCTAACTGGGTCTGCCCAGCCTGAGCAATCTGGGATACTAGTTCCTAGGCAAGATCTAAGGAGGATCTAAGGGCTGGCCTAAGAGGAAGGTCAGAAAGTCGGGGCTGGCCTGTCAGGTGACTGTAAAAAAGTGTATGGAAAGGGTTAGTGGTTAGAATCAGAGGGAAAAGCCAACACTGACGTTAGGCTTCAGAAGAAGCTAAAAGGAAAAAAGATGTCAAGGTGGAATTCCGGAATACCTGCACTCAAACACACACTCCTCAAGGCTACCTTCTTGGTCGAGCGGCACAGTTTACCTAAGTGTTGGATCCCATGTCTCTCAAAGTTAAGCTGGTTCATACTCTACATCACATGGGAAATCAGCTCTCTCCCACTGCTCAGAGGAATTCCACCCCAGGCAAGGAGGAGTCAACAGGGCAGGAACTCCTTAGGAAGGGAGACTGGGACAGCCTCAGATTTAAGGAGCACACATTTCTGATATCAAACACAGACCATGCTCTGAGTAAGTCGTACAACCTTTGAGTGCGAATTTGTCCAAACCCAGATAAGGGGTTGCAGGTAGAAAAATGTCTCCACAATATTGATGCTCAGTAGACAGAAACTAAGCTGCTTTAAAATTCCAAAAAGAACCTCCACATTGACTTATTAATGCGGCAGGGCATGTTGTGCATGTGTGCAGAGGTCAGAGGATGCTGTGCATGTGTGTGCAGAGGTCAGAGGATGCTGTGCATGTGTGTGCAGAGGTCAGAGGATGCTGTGTGTGTGTGTGCAGAGGTCAGAGGATGCTGTGTGTGTGTGTGCAGAAGTTAGAGGATGCTGTGCATGTGTGTGCAGAGGTCAGAGGATGCTGTACATGTGTGCAGAGGTCAGAGGATGCTGTGTGTGTGTGTGCAGAGGTCAGAGGATGCTGTGTGTGTGTGTG
>NW_022196900.1:98223457-98242384 GCF_008632895.1 Mastomys coucha
GTCAGAGGATGCTGTGCATGTGTGTGCAGAGGTCAGAGGATGCTGTGCATGTGTGTGCAGAGGTCAGAACTGACTTGGGGAAGTCAGTTCTCTCCTCCTACCATGTGGTTTCCAGGGATAGAATGCATGTGGCCATGTTTGATGCCGAGTACCTTTGCTTGCCAGGCTATCTTGCTGGCTCTCCTATCGGGTGTTTTAGCTATGCCTGGGCAGTTTTCTCAGTCCATTAGGATAGTCTGAAAGGATCAAGCCTCCTTCTTCCCTCCTGGATACTCTCGGGGTAGATTGCTCACAATCCCTGTATCTCAAAGCATCACTTTTCCAGGACAGATTTCCACTCCACTGAGCCAGGCCACTGACACGCACTGTTTTATAATGACTGCGACTGGAATCGAGAAGGTGGCCTGGAGCGTGTGCCACACTTACTAGTGGCTCCCAAGGCCCCTGAAGGCAGAAACGCTCCCTGAGAGAAGAGCTCCTGGGCTAAGGGCCAAGTTCCCTACTGCAGAATTCCACCTACTCCAACACCAGCTGTGGCGTTATGACCACGGACATTGTTATAAGTAATAAGGAGCTGATTCTGAAACATGCAGCAAGCTTGGCGTGGCAACGTTGCAAACAGGAAAAGAGGGTCACAGAGGACTCTGTCCCACCTTCCCAGTCTGTGCTGGGTACAGACGGCACTGCTGGAAACACATCTCCAAAATCATAATCTATAAAAACGAGGGATAAAACTCAGGGTTAGAAACAGGCAGTGGAGGGACATCGGGGCGGAGGGTGGGAGACATGGGAGAAGAGAGACAGAGAAGAACTCAGTACTTGTTCCCTCACATGCAACTATGACCTCGGCTGCCCTAAGGCCACTCCTTCCCAACTCAGAGCCTTCCTTCTGGCAGAAAAGAGCCTGAGTTTCTACTCTTTGCCTTTCTTCCCTCCGTGGCTCTTGGGGAAATGAGGGCCTGTCCTTTGCCTTGAGTTAGACAATAGAAGTTGCTGGGCTGGGCTTAGCGGGAGTCCTCCATTCATGGATGGCCTGGTTGCTTCTTCAAGGTCGTACCTCTAAGTCCTCCTCTAGGGTAGCTCATGAGGCCCCGCCTAAGAGTCTGAATGGCCTCTTCCCTTGTACCATGAGCAAATAAGCAGTGCAAGTCTTTTTATTACTGATTTTTTTGTTTTTTGGTTTTTTTTTGAGACAGGGTTTCTCTGTGTAGCCCTGGCTGTCCTGGAACTCACTCTGTAGACCAGGATAATCTCGAACTCAGAAATCCACCTGCCTCTGCCTCCCAAGTGCTGGGATTAAAGGCATGTGCCACCATTGTCCCGCTATTACTAATTTTTTTCAAACATGTTTCCATGTAGCCTAGGCTGATCTTGAACTTGCTATATAGTAGAGAAAGACTTAGAAGCTTAGGCTGATCCTCCTGATTCTACCCCCCCACTTGCTGGGATGACAGATATCCTTCCTATTATGCCGCGCGCGCGCGCGCGCGCGCGCGCGCGCGTGTGTGTGTGTGTGTGTGTGTGTGTGTGTGTGTGTGTGTGTGTGTGTGTGTGTGTGTGTAAGCACAGGATGTATGTAGCAGTGTGTGTATAAACCAAAGGACAAGGTTCGAAAGTCAGTTCTCTCCTTACATGGTGGGTTCCAGGACCAACATCATGTGGTCAGGCTTGCCTGGTATGCTTTTTAGTCACTAGGCCATCTCACTGGCCCCAAGCTTGGGTTTATGCAGTGCTGGGGATTTGAACCTAGAGTTTCATACATACTAGACCAGCATTGTACTCATTGAGGTATACTGCTAGCTCCTGCAATGCAGATCTTACTAATAGCAAGTCTCAAAGTCGGGCATATGGCCCATGGCACAGCAGAACAAAGAATCCAGAAGATCGGGTCTTAGGGGAGCAAGTCCAGAGGAACTGAGTGAGCATCTGACCCCCCAACCCTCAGAAGTGAGGCTGAGTGAATGAGGGCATCCTTGATCTCACTGCAGTGGGGGCCAAGGCCTAAGGTCTGAGTTTTCTAGCAACTGATCTGAGATAAAGAGATCTGCCCATAGCTCCTCAGTCTCAGGACAGTCTCTGACCCATGGAGGGGCTCTAGCAGGGACTACCCAAGAAACTGTGCTGGTTCTGCCCCCCTCAAACCACCTGTCTGAGCTTGCTCAGTCTCTCTGTAGAACCTGCTGCAGGACGACCCTCCCCAGGCAGCTGATGCTCAGCCGGGACTCATGCAAGAGTTTCCAGGGCACGTTGCTGCAAATCTCTCATTGTCCTGGGCATGAGGTTAGAAACTTCTGGAAAAGTTAGTATGGTTCATAAATCCTGATTTCTGCTTTTTTTTTTTTTTTTTTAAAGCTACCACAGAAACCAAGGAAATGAAGATCTTGGACATGGCCAGCTCTGTTAGTAAGATCTGCATTGCAGGAGCTAGCAGTGTACCTCTGGGAGGGAGATATGCTCAGTCAGGCTCAGGAGGCTCCACAGTATGCCTCAGGACACAGGCCTGGGTCCTTTCGCCCGGAGCCGCTTACCCTCGCTAGATGGGGCAATCGCACTGTCGTCCCATTCCAGGTTGGTGGAGGTGACAGAGTTGAAGGAGTTTAGGGACAGGCTGTCTGAACCGTGGACTGAGCTAGGAAGACGGTCTTCAAAGTCCAGCAGGTACTGAGGCTTATAGTAATCCGGCATGTACGGGGCCAGGTCTAAGTACGGGGCATCCTGAGGAGAGAGTAGAGGAAGACAGGGATATGGGATAGGAACCTGGGGGACAGGCAGCAAAGAAGGCTCCATAAGCAGTCAGGGGAACCTGGATGGAAAATGGGGGTCAGTCACACACACACACACACACACACACACACACACACACACACACGACATACACACACACATCTGACATACGCACACACCAACATGTACACACCACACAGAGATACACCATACACACAGACATACACACACACACAGATATGTGCATACCATAGACACACACAGATATATATACACACACACAAATACACATGATACACACACACCTGACACACATACACAAATACACGTGATAGGCAAACACCACACACACACACACACACACACAACATACACAGACACACACAAAGAAACATGATACACACCTACACACCACACACACAGACATACAGATACAACACACACATACACAGAACATATAACACAGAGACACCCTCCCACACATAAATACACATGATATACACAGACAAGCACACACACACACACACACACACACACACACACACACACACCCTTACACACAGACAGCTCATGCTCCTTTCTTAGGGAGATCAATGTGCTTCAGGAGTTATTAGAGAACAACTGCCCCCAAGGAATAAGGAAACTTTCCTAAAGCCATGGATATAACCCTGTCTCGAAAAACCAAAAAAAAAAAAAAAAAAGTAAAGAATCTCACTTTCTCTGGTCTCTACCATGGCAGAATCCCCCCAGGATCCCATGGCTGGAATGGAGCAGCTATGCTAATCTCAGAACCCAGGTCCATGAGATGCGCTGGCTTCTTTGGGGTGGGCATTGTGCTCAGACAGACAGTCACCTCCTCAGGTTTGCAGTTTTGCTTGCTACAATTTGTTACTGTAGTCTAGAAATACTAAATAGAAACTTCCAGAAGTAAACAATCGATAAGTTTTCAAAAAACTGAAAGCTAGGCATAGTGGTACGCACCTTTAATCCCAGCTCATGGGAGGTAGAGACAGGTATCTATATAAGTTCTCGGCTAGCCTGGGCAGCTTAGTGAGATCATGTCTCAACAAAAAACATTATTTGCTTTTATTTTGTGTGGATGGTAATATACGCGTGGTGGTGGCTGGGGCTGGGAGGGGGGCTGCATATGCTACAGGATTTGTGGGGAGGTCAGAGGGCAACTTTGTGGAGTTGGTGCCCTTCTGCCACTTTTATGTGGGTTCTGGGGAGTAAGCCCAGGGGGACAGGTTGATTTTACAAGCATCTTCACTCGCTGAGCCAATGGCCCCTGGTTCTCTTGCTGCCGCTGCTTTGTTTCCATGTATTTCAGGCTGCTCCATGGAGACACACAAAGCCAAGGACACTTGTCCTCACCTTAGACACAAAGGTGAAGTCCTTCTGAGCTAAGACACATCAGGCAATGTGCTGTGTCCCCAGGTGGGTAGAAGGGCAAGAGGATACTGAAGCAAGAATCCTGGCCACGAGTGAGCCAAGAGCAAGTCCCCCTTCCATCTAATCCTTCTGACCTAAAGGCATCCTTTATCTGAACAAACAGGCCTAGCCAGGCTTAGCCACACCCAGCAGCCTCCAGACAAGAAAAGAGGGCTCTCTGTGCTCCCTCCCCTGCCTCCCTCCAGTACCAAGAGCCAAGGTATCTCACCAGATCCAGGTCGAAGCGAATAAACTCCAACCCAGACACCAAGGTCAGGAAGAGAGTCAGGTGATCGTGGCTGCAGACCAGGGCATTCCTGCCAGACAGAAAAAACAACCCAGAGACTTCTGAGTCTGGTCAGCAGCCCGGCTCACCCTCACTAGAAAGCCCATGGTGCTGAGGTTGGACACATGACGGCCCACCCTGGATAGTGCCCAGCTTACTCAGCCACGCCCCACTTCTCTCCTGTTCTCTTAATAGCTGCGAAGCTTGCCAGAGGCCTCCAGAAATGGGCCTGGTGCATAAGGCTTTACCAGGCTCTTGGTGGCTGCTATAAAAACTCTGTCACTGAAGTGTCCCCAGCAAATGGGTAGGCAAGCGTTAGGTGTTTGGTCATTCTGAGGCCAGGGCAGACACCAGACTCTTCAGAGCCCAGCTAGGACTCTGGAGGGGGCCTCAGACTGCCAGCAAGACACCACATGCTCCACTGTCACAGCCCTCAGTGGGTGACACCGAGCGAGGCCCCTGTCCCTGTGTGACAGGGAGCCGGGGTCCAGGCAGTCACTTACCTGACATAGTACTTCTGTAGCAGACCCAGGTTCTCCTGGAACAGACGCAGGTAGCTCTCCAAGGAATTCTCATTGAGAGCCAGGTAGAGCCAGGCTCGGCCTGCAGAGAAGCCTGGAGTGACTCAGCTGCTGGGCAGCTGCTCTTCATTTGTGAGATAAAGGTCAGGGAGGAACTAGGGAACCCAACAGCCTTCAGGCCTTAGCTTGTGGTGGTTGGCCGGGAGAGTTAGGACACAGAAGGCACGGACAGTGTGGTGGTGGCAGAGGTGGTGGACAGTGACTTTCTGAGCCCTGACCCTGCAGGCTAACATGGTTTCTGAATCTGGGACTCCAAAGGTTTCCTTGTGTACCAAGTTCCCCTTCATATCATCAGTGACCTGCCCACAAACTGTTACATGCAGGGAAAAAAAAAATGAGGCTTTGCGGAAAGTGCTGGAGTGTCAGCCCCCACTGCCACTGGATGCTACAGCTGCCTGGGGCTGACCCTGGCAGGACCTGAGCCCCAAGCTCCCCACAGGGGAGTGGTTCTACTCACTTCGCCCCAGGTTGGTGGCCACGTGCTGTAACACCTCGATTTGCCTGATGGCCTCTCTTCGGGTGAAATGGACCACGAGCACCCAGTAGCCAGAAGAAAGGTCTTGCAATCTGTGAGGATAGAACGGCAGTGCTGGGCCTGAGTCGGGCTGTCTCAGGCAGCCAGGTGCTTTACTGCAGCCTGCCTGAGTGAGACAAGCCTCCCTGTGCCGGGCTCCCCAGCACGAGGAGCGAGGAGCGGCTCTAACTCACCCGTACAGCAGGGCATGGTCTAGGTGCTCACACAGGCGCTGCAGGACCTTGTCGTGGTTCCGGATGGCGGGGGTCTCATCCTCACAAGCTGCAAAGTAGCTCTGCAGCTGAAAGGGAGAAAACGGTGCTGAGGAGGCGTGCTCCAGGCATATGGTGTACTGCGATGGCCCGCAGAGCCTGCCTGAACTGCCCTGCTGAGCACTGATCTTGCCCAGGAGGTTCCTGAGGGCAAAGGCTCTGGGGGCGGGTGGGGGGGGGCGGGTGCGGGCTTTGCATAGAGAGCCTTGTGAGGGAGAGCCAGCTCGAGGGGCAGGGGCATAGCTGCAGTTGCAGCTTGGGCACCATACACAGTGGTGTCTGTTATCAGACATAGACACAGATACACACGACCTGTTGGTAATGCCTGAAAGCATTTTAAAAAGATTCCCAGTCACTTTAAAAAAATATCATTTATTTCATGTGTAGGCCCTGCTTGGAGCTGCCCTCTGTACACACCAAGGTTTGAAAGGTTGGGTCACCTGCTTTGATGGCTTTCCTGCCAGAGGCTGACATGGACATTAGATGTTCCCGAGGAACATGGCCACATCTAGGTGTGTGCCAGATTTGTGTCAAGCTCCATGCCAAGAAGGACTCTGTTCCCAGGGCTGAAGAGGGGGACAGAGAGAGGGCGGGGGGGGGGGGGGGGGGGGGGGAGAGCCGGGGAGAAAGAGAGAAAGAAGGGGAAGAAGCAAACATTGAGATCACAGAGGAGATCCTCTGAAGCAACCCCAGCCCACCAGGCTGATGCAGGCGGGGAGCTTAGCCTAATGCGCAAGACAGCCTGGAGCCTGAGTTCTATGTAGCCAGAGCAGAGCCCTCTCCTGTCACCTTCCTTGTGGCTCAGATGGAAAATGCAAGAAAAGAGCAGAGATCCCCACACACTGGGGGTGGGTTTAGGCTCCTGGGACCACTCCATTCTCAAGTGTTTTCTGGAAGCAGCAGCCGCGACGGATTGGCCATACCAGAGAGCACATGCTCTTGGAGGGAGGCCAACCATTGAACTCCCACAACAAAAGTAGCCTCTTCTCTATGACCTGGAACAAGCCCAGCAGCCAGGCTGACTGGGGACAGGATTCATTCAGACCCTAAGGGTCTGCCCATCTCTCATGCAGGCAGAAGGGCAGAGGGAGGATGGACTAATTTATGATGCAGCACATTGACAGCGGCTGAAGGCGGCTTTTATCTCCTTTCGTTTTAAATGAGTCCCGACTGGCTACTTTAAAACTTTTTAAATTATTTATTTATTTAATGTACATGACTGTTTTATCTATAAGTGGCCAGAAGAGGGTGCTGGATCCCCTGGAACTGAAGTTACAGACGGCCGTGGGCTACCATGTTGGTGCTGGGAATTGAACCATCTTGCCAGCCTCTGAAGGCATTCTTGCATCATATTGTCACAACAGTGCCAAGTTCTGGTCTCTGGTCTCCTTCTCTCCCTCTCCACCCCCAGACATGGTATCACTCAGGCCAGCTTCAAATTCGTGATCCTCCTGCTTCAGCCTCCCAAGGGCTGGGATTGGGGATGTGCAGTGCCTCACCCGGTCTGCTTGGCTTTGTTACTTGTTATTACTACTACTACTACTGACAGGGTCTTGAGGTTTAGCTCTGACTGGCCTGGAACAAGGCAGACTTTGGTGGTTTCAAACTCCCAGAGCCCCGCCTGCCTCTGCCCCACAGTGCTGGGATGGGTGGTGTGCACGCCCACACCAGCCCTTTGATGTGTGCTATTGTCTCCAGTGTCTTTATTTCTATATTGAAGAAACCTTCCTCTTCACGCTGTCAACTTTGTCAATCGTTTTTAAAGGTTCTGTCCCTGCCCCTGCTCTATTGCGTCTGTTATATTTGGGGTTTTACTTTGAGTGTGGATGTGTCATGTACGTGTGGTAAATGTACGCGTGTGCCTGTACTCCTGCAGAGGCCAGGGACAGAGGTTTCGTGTTCCCCTCTACCCCTCTCTGCCCTTTTCCATTCCCTCCCTGAACCCTCACTCATGTTTTTAGGCTGGGCTGGCAGCCATCCTCCTGCCTCCGGTCCTTACAGCAGTGGTTACAGTGGTGTGCGGCTGTGCCCAGCTCATGGAGTGGGTGCTGGGATTTTAGCTTGGGGTGTCATGGCCACTGAGCTCAGCCACCCTTCCAGCCCCTCTCTCATTATTGAGAGGTGCTATCAACTGAGTCCATGCTAGGCAGGACACAGTCACTTGAGAGACTCTGTCGATGACTACCCCACCCTTCCAGGCCTTTCATCTGTACTAGTTATGGATGGGTGACCCATTTTTTTTTTCATATTTATTAATGGCCCAGCCTCTTTCCATCTGATCCACATGCCTTTTCTAGATTATTCTGTGTTGTTGGTCTGCTGTCTATTTCCATACCAGTCCCTATTTAATTATTCCCATCTTCCTCGGCCCTTGGACACGGGCAGAAGAGCACTTAGCTCCACCCAGCTATCCTTTTACAAAACTGTTACTCCAGCCCCCATTTACATTTTACTTATAGGGGCATGTTTGCATGTATGGAGGTCAGATGACAACTTGTGGCAGCTGGTTCTCTTCCTTTACCTTATGGATCCAATCAGGGAATTGAACTCAGGTCGTCAGGTTTGGTGACAAGCACCTTTGTGCGCTCAGCCCCTTTGCTCACCCCAAGCCATTCATCATCATCAAAGTTCATCACCATTCCATTCTGGGGTTTTTAAAAAATTATTTTATGTGTATGAGTATTTTGCCTGCATGTAGGTCAGCTATACGGACAGTTGTGAGCTGCCCTGTGGAATGGAACCCTGGTCCTCTGGAAGAGCAGCCAGGGCTTTTACCTGCTGAGCCAGTTCTCCAGCCTCATCTCGGATTTATAATAGAATTCTGCTGAGCCCAGAGACTATTCACGTGGAGAGATGGTGTCTCCCAGTATCTAGCCTTCCTGCCCAGGAACACAGGCCCAGTCCCATTTGCTCAGGTCTTCCTTGGGACCCCTTGGGAAATCTGACAGCTGTTTTTAGATATGTCTTAAACATATCTATAATTTGCAAATATGCAAATATTGCAAAAATACAGGGTTGCAAATCTACACGCGATTTCATGACTCAGAGAACAATCTACAACACAAAACCATTTTTTGGGAGGGAAAAAAAAAGCATACCATGGCTCCGCATCAAAGGGGCTTGCTGCCAAGCCTGACGACCTGTGTTCGATCCTTTATACCCTCAGAGTAGATGGAGAGAACTGACTCTCTTTTCTTCAGGGAATAGGGGGTGGGGGGAGTGGTTCGAGAGAGAACAGACTCTCTTTAAGTTGTTCTTTGAGCTCTAGACATGTGCCACAGCACATGTGTAACTTCCCCATACTCATACACATACACATACAAACTGCCCGGCGCAAACCTGTATTCTCAATCACACCAATGGTGCAGCCTCTGGCTGATATACCCTTAGGTGCAAAAATGGTGAACTCTGCTCTCAGTAGCAGTGCTTCTTACTCTTCCCTTTTAAAAAAAAAAATTAATTTGTGTGCATGTGTCCTAGTTTCATTTCTGTTATTGTGATAAATACCCCAACAAAAATCAACTTAGGAAGAAAGGGTTTATTCTAGCTCACAATTCCAGGTCACAGCCAGTCAAGGTGGGAGAAACCAAAGAACAGGAACTTGGGGCATCACATCCAGAGTCACAAGCAGACCCAAATGAGTATGTGTCCTAACATGTCCTTAGCCCACCCTTCACACTTACACAGCCCAGGACCCGCTGCTAGGAAATGGTACTGCCCAGGGTGGGCTGGGACTTCCCATATCAATTAACATAACCAGAACAACCCGCCAGATGTGCCCCAGGCCAACCTTCATCTAGAAAAACCCCTCGTTGAAACTCTTTCCAGGTCATTCCAGACTGTGTTACACTGACAGTTAAAAGGAACCACTGCAGAATGTGAATGCATGGTGCATATGTGGTTATATTCGTGTGTGTGCATATCTGTATGTGTGCATAGTGTATGTGTGTGTGCATGGTACATGCATGTGCATATCTGTGTGTGTGCATCACGCATGTGTGTTTATATTCATGTGTATTCATGGTGTATTGTGTGCATATTCACGTGTGTGCATAGTACATGTATGTGTGCACATGGCACATGTATGTGCATATTCATGTGTGAACCTGGGGAGAAGGACAGAGATTGACACCGACTTTCTTCTTTAATTGCTTCTCTAGACTTAAAAAAAAAATCTTCCTTGTTTTGAAGCCCTGACTGGTCTGGAACTTGCTAAGTAGACCAAACTTGCCTCAAACTCAAGGAGATCCACTTATCCCTGATCCCCAAGTGCTGGGCCTGCACTACTATGCCAGGCTAACTGCCTTCTTTTTAAAGACAGAATCTCTGAACCGAGAGCTCACCAGTTGGCTAAGCTAGCTGACCAGTGGGCTCCAGAGATCTGCCCGACTCTGCTCAAGGACCTGCAACGACAGCTCGAGCTCATGTTGGGAGCTGGTCAGCAAACCACCATAAGGTAAACAAATGGCAGAGGTGAGCCATGGAGAGGCAGCGGGCCGCCACCTCCCATAGCTGCAGGACTGGGAGAGCAAACAGTGGATGAGAAGTCCAGAGTAATGGGACTGGCAGACAGGATGTAACGGACACAGTCTGGAAGTGCGGTTAGCATCTTTTATGCCAAATGACTCTCTGGATGCATTCAATATCTGCCGATAGCACTAATACCAGCTTTGATCAGATCCGTGACAATCGAGCGCTTGCTATGTGCATGAGGGAGCCTGCAGAGTACTAAGAGTGAGTGTGTGTGTGTGTGTCCTGGGATCAGACATGGGTTGGATGCTGATCCTGCTACTCACTGGGAGACCAGCGGAGGTCACCCAGCTGCTCCACATGTGGTTTCCACAAGGCTTCGGGTGATGTTAACACCTTATTCATCAAAGGGTCAGCCGGGTGTGGTGACACAAGTCCTTAATCCCAGCACTCTGGGAAGTAGAGGCAGGAAGATCTTGTAAATTCAAAGCCAGGGTGGTCTACATAGTAAGTTCAAGGACGGCCAGAGCTACCCTAGGGAAGACCCTGTCCTGAAAAAAAACAAAAACCAACCAGGCAGTGGTGGCGCACACCTTTAATCCTAGCACTTGGGAGACAGAGGCAGGCAGATTTCTGAGTTTGAGGCCAGCCTGGTCTACAGAGTGAGTTCCAGGATAGCCAGAGCTACACAGAGAAACCATGTCTCAAAAACAAACAAACAAAAAAAAAAAAAAAAAAAAAAAAAAAAAAAAAGAAAAAAGAAAGAAAGAAAGGAAGGAAGGAAGAAAGAAAGAAAAAGAAAAACAGAAAAACCAAAAAAACAACCAATCAAGAATCAAAGGGCCTCATAAACACTTTACAAGGCTGAGTGGCTGCGATGCTGGTGACAGCAACGCTAGCTACCACTCGCTACTCAGAGTGTATTCAATCCTCACAGCCACACCTGACTCGGGCCACACAGCTAGCATTTGGCACAGCCAGATATAAAAAACAAGGTTTTTTTGTTTTGTTTTGTTTTTTGGGTTTTTTTAAATCATGCCTGGGTTCAAAATCCCTGAATGAATGTCAGGGTTACCAGATGTGATGGCACATGTCTGAAACCCCAGCACTCTAGCGGCTGAGGAAGGAGGCTAGCCTGGGCTATATAGCCAGCCCTTACCTCAAAAAACAACACAGAGCAAAAAAAGTTAGACTCTGTTTAAATTCTTTTCTAATCTGTTTTAGGAAAGACCAAGAAAGAAAAACTCAGTGCCTCCCAAGCAGGATTTAAAAGTTCACGACAGGACCGGAGAGGAGGCTCAGTGGTAAAGAACAGGGGCAGTTCTTGCAGAGGACCAAGGTTCAGTTCCCAGCACCCACTTAGTAACTGTAACTCCAGTTCCAGAGGACCCAGTGCCCTCTTCTGGCCTCTGAGAGCACATGGCTCACATGTGGTCCACATACATGCATGCAGGCAAAACACACATACAAAGTAAAAATAAGTAAATCAGGGCTGGAGAGATGCCTCAAAGGCGAAGAGCACTGACTGCTCTTCTAGAGGTCCTGAGTTCAATTCCCAACAACCACAAGGTGGCTCACAACCATCTGTAATGAGATCTGATACCCTCTTCTGGCCTGTAGGCATACATGCAGGCAGAATGCTGTATACACAAAAACCTTAAAATTAAAATAAAATAAAATAAAATAAAATAAAATAAAAATTTAAAAGCTTGTAGCTGCCAGGCGGTGGTGGCGCACGCCTTTAGTTCCAGCACTTGGGAGGCAGAGGCAGGCGGATTTCTGAGTTCGATGCCAGCCTGGTCTACAGAGTGAGATCCAAGACTGCCAGGGCGACACAGAGACACCTTGTCTCGAAAAACCAAAAAAAAAAAAAAAAAAAAGCATGTAGGTTTGAACCTGTTTCTCAGATGATCATCAGAGAACTGTTGGGGACCATGGACCCATGACCCTCCCTCCTTGTACCTCTCCTTTGAGACTCACCCAAGAGCACCCCACTTGTGGGAAGGACTCACTCTACTGTTCAGAGGATGTCCTCTGGGAAGGCAGATTTCAGAGTTGGCAGAACACTCCATTCTGCTTGTGGTATCTGCTGCCTTGGTGTCACAGTGACAGAGTTAAGTAGATTCTATCTGGCTCTGTGTAGAGAAAGGATGCTGGCCCATGGCCTAAGGTCCCGAGAGAGGTGGCTAGCAGCACACTGTGACAGCTGAGCTGGAAGCAGTGTCTCCTAAGGTCAATTCAGCACAGGAGAAAGCAGGTGGTTCAAGTCTTCAGGAGTTGTATAGTTCAATTAATATTACTAACTACTTAGTATGTATAGGTATAGAATCTCTCTGTGTCTCAGTCTGGGAGTCTTGGGGCTCAAACCCAGGGCCTTGTGTATGCCAAACTTGACCAGACTTGACTGAGCCTAGGGCTGATCCCCCTAGCCTCCAATGCCATTCTCCACAGAAATCTATGAAGTCCTGGCGTTTGTAACACTCTAGTGCTAGCGATAAACTATATGCAACTATACATCTGATACGGCAGCAGGGGTGATAAGTGTTACTTTAAAGCAAAGAAGGGCACGGGCCTGTTATTAGTTCTGGGCTGGGGACGATCCGTCCAAGGCTGATCACTGAGGTTCCTCAGGGATGAGTGTTCGCATCTCAGAACAGGTGCAAAGGCCCTGAGGCAGGACCAACAGTGAGGAGGCTGACACGGCTGAGCTCAGGAGTAAGGATGTGAGCAAGATGAGGCCATGAAGAGAGGCGAGGGCCAAACGATGTACAGGTCATGTAAGAACTCTATACTTCATTTCCAGTTTAACAGGAACCCGCTAGGGGCTGGCGAGATGGCTCAGCAGTTAAGAGCACCGACTGCTCTTCCAAAAGTCCCGAGTTCAAATCCTAGCAACCACATGGTGGCTCACAACCATCCGTAACGAGATCTGATGCTCTCTTCTGGAGTGTCTGAAGACAGCTACAGTGTACTTACATATAATAAATAAATAAATCTTTAAAATAACAAAACAAACCAAAACAGGAACCCGCTAAAGGTTTAACCACTAGGAGACAGCATGATCAGATGCATGTCCCAGGCTTTTGTGTGGTACAACCGGACTGTGGATGCCAAGTGGAGGAAGAAAGCTTGGTTGGGAGAATCCGATGGTGCAGAGGGGAGCCAGGGCAATGGCACCAGGGCAGCCGTGGTATTGGAGGAAGTGAGAGGGGGTCAGGCTGAGGATGTGAAAACAGTGTCCAAGGGTTCGTCAGTAGGTGAGAGGCTATGAGTGAGAGAGTGGAAGGAATGGTGATTCTAGGTTTTCAGGGCCCAGCCACTAAATAATCCCATTCATAGATCAGGTGGCACTCTGCCAGGAGACATCAAAGGGGAGTTGTCCAGGAGGTGTTGGGGAAATGGGCTGAGAGGCATGGCAGCCACACTGGATACTGAGGTCAGCAAGAGGGTCTCTGAGTGCTGCCCAGGAGGTAGCACCCTTGACCAGGGGCTCAACAGGAGTCCTCGCAGAACTTGAAAACTATAATCATGCCCAGGCCCCTTCCCAGACTGACACAGCAGAGTCCACATGTGGGCCAGACACCACCTCACTTTCAGCATTCCCAGGTAACCCCATGCACAGTCAGTGTGCTGGGGGAACGGCAGGTGTGGTCCAGAGGCAGGACCACCACTAAGCAATTCATTATGTTGGGAGCCCAGAGGCTGAGGTCAGGAGGGCGGCTGAGAGTCATGTAGGACAGTATATGCTGCAGAAGCCATATGAACAAGCTTCCAGAGAGAGGGCATCATGAGTTACTGGGGTCACCGTGGCCAAGGACCTAAATGGATGCAATAGGATCCTTGATGGAAGCCCATGGAGTATGGGGCAGGGAAGTCCCATGGAACATGTTTAGTGTAAACAAGGCACTTTTTTAAATGATTGCAATAACTGGAACTTGAAACTCAGTGGATTCCTCATCTCTTTGTTTTGATTTCTTTGTCTCTTGTAGCCTAGGCTGGCCCTGAACTTGCTATACAGCAGAGAATGATCTTAAACTTCTGATCCTCCTGCCTCCAACCCCCAGGTGCTGAGATTACAGGCATGTACCACCATGCCTGGTTTACATAGTGCTGGGGATTGAACCCGGGGCTTCATGTGTGCTAAGTATGTGCTTTACCAACTGAGCTTACAAGCCAGCCCTGATGACATTAAGGAAATTTACCACTTTTTTTTTTTTTACCTCTTGTGAGACATGGTTTCTCTGTGTAGCCCTGGTTGTTCTAGAACTCACTCTGTAGACCAGATGGGCCTAGAACTCATATCTGACTGCCCCTGCCTCTTAGGTGCTGGGATTAACAGTGTGCCTCCCCCTCAGGCCCCTCCCATCACTATATCACTAAAGTGTAAAGGAGGTAACGAGTAGCGGTGGCATCAGGCTCTGCAGGAAGAATTGTCTATATGTACACGGAAGTGGCCATGGGTGGTCAGAGGATGCTGGGTAGAATATATCCAAAAGGATAATAAGAAAAAGACAGAGAGGAGGGGAGGGAGCAAAAGAACAGGAGACAAGGAGTACTAAAAACTCCTTTAACCAGTCTGCTAAAAGGATGTCAGGAAAACAGGTAAAACAAGAAAGCCAGGCTTACTCCACGAGTGCCAGGCGATTGCCATGACACAGGTGGGCTGGCGTGCTTGCCTACAGGAGGACAAGAACTTTCCCATTGGAAGAAATGTCAAAGCATCAGAGTAAGGGGCTTGCTGGTAAGAGCACTGGCTGCTCTTCCAGAGGACCCAAGCTCAAACCACGCACCCACATCAGGCGACCCACAATTGTCTGTAACTCCAGTTCCAGGGGATCCAACCTCCCTAGTGTGGCCTCTCCAGGCATCTACTCACACATGCCACACATTCATGTAGACACATTTGCAGTAAAAAAAAAAACAAAAACAAAAAACAAAAAAAAAAAACAATACAAAGACAAAACAAAAGATCAAGCCGGTGCACACCTTTTAGCTCCAGCACTCAAAGAAGCAGAGGCAGTTGGATCTCTGTAAGTTAGAGGCCAGCCTGGTCTACAGCGTGAGCTGAAGGACAGCCAGGGCTCAAGAGAAACCCCATCTCAAAAAAACAGAACAAAAACTAAACCAAACCAAACAACAACAAAAACAAAAACAAAAAAATCCAGATCTGCTGGACAAGAGAAGGCCTGAATTATAATATCCTGTAAAGCTGGGCTTTGGTTTTTGTTTTGTTTTGTTTTCGTTGTTTTTTTAAAGGCTGCCTATTCCCAGACCACCCCCTGGACTGGCTAAGCTGTATACTTTGTCCCCCACTTTTGGGGGTGTGCTCAGGTACCAGACCCAGGGGAGGGCTTGCCTGGTTCATCCTAGACTCCCTTAAAGCCAGGGGGATGCACTCTTACGTGTCCTTAAGTGATGAGACTAGCCGTCACGTGTCTGCACCAGCCCCATGACTTCAGGGAAATGTGGGTGGAACTCACCACCAAGCCAAGAAATGTCTGACACAAAGCATTCTGATTCGGGCTGGTCTTGTCTCCCCTATAGACACATGACTCAAAAAAAGAAAAAAACAATGAATCCTACAGCAGGTCCCATCAACCCTTATGAATTGGTTCCTAAATATGTAATTTAAATATGGCTGTGTGAGATTAAAAATGGCCAAGAGCAAAGATGGGGACAGATGACCTCTTTCCTTTTACCCCGGTCAGTTGGAACTAAAAGAGGCCACATGGTGTCCAGATTGACAATAGACTCTGCTGCTGACTGAGGCCGTCTTGTGGAAAAGGGAGGGTCACACTCCTGTCTTCACAGGGTGGGATAAACCCCACTTCAACAATGTCAGGAGAGTGTACACGGTATTAGGAGAGTATATGAGGCAGGATGGATCCAGGGCTGTGAATGGCTGTTGTACCCAGCTGCTGCTCAGAGGCCCCACAGTAGCACATGCCCATCCCCATCCCTGCCAGTCACCATGCAGACGGGTCCCTATTCCTGTCCCATCCTTGTGCTTAGCCCTGCTCACTCAGAGAATGTACAGACCTAAAATGTAAAAGAAACAGCCTGGCAACACAGAAGGCAGGCGAGCCTCTCTTCTGTTGCCCTGAGAAGAGGTTACCTGGTAACTAACAACTGCCTCCCTGTGGTCTCCTATGGGTATTCAGATGGCTGACTGCTAAGGAAGCTCTCAGGACCAGGCTCAGAAGCAAAGGAAGGAAGGATGGGCTCACCTAAGTGAGCCCTTTAAATAATTGAGTTGATGGCAGCCACACTTAAGTGAGCTCAAATAAACAGTGGAGCGGACACAGTGATCCTCAGGGAAATTGGTCGACAAGTGAAGCTTCCCTCAGACACAGCAGCAGTGGCGAGTGAGCAATCTCGTGTCCCAGGAGAAGTGGCAGGGCAATTCTGCCTTCAGGTTGGAATTCTATTCCAGGCATGGCCACTAACTGGACAGGATGCCGGACTTTGTGTAGTTTTGAGTCAAGGTGACTCCTTGTGTAGCCCAGGCTGGCCTCAGATTTGCAATCTTCCTGCCTCAGCCTCTCAAGACCTGGGATTACTGTGTATGCCACCATGCTGGGCAGCCCCTCAGATCTCCCCGACACTCATATGAGGCTGATCCTCACAGGAATGGCAGAGGCTGAACCACAGGACACCATGTATTATCTTGGGAATCAGGACTTTCAAATTCTGATTTGTAAATGTCTCTGGAAGAGGCTGAAAGATGACATGTCCGATCAGTGACAGATGGAGAAGAACCACTATGACTATGTCCCTTCAGGAGAGTCTCTGTAATTCTGGCCCTTTTTAAACTTTTCAACTTGAGACAAGGTTTTACTGCGTGGAGGTCTGAATAAAAATGTCCCCCAAGGGCTCCCATATTTGAATGCTTGGTCACTAGGAAACGGCACTCCCTGACAGGGTTACAAGGATTAGGAGATGTGGCCTCTTAGTGTCACTGTGGGAAGGGCACTGTGGCCAGGTCTCTCTCTTTGCTTAGGAATCAGGATCAGTGGTAGCTCTCAACCACTTCTCCAGCACCATGCCTGCCAGCTGCCTTGGTCGCTGCCACTAAGCTTCGCAGCAGGGCGATAACCCACTAAAGCCCCCGAAACGGTAAGCCAGCCCCCAGGGAGACACTTTCCTTTATAGGAGCTGCCTTGGTCATGGTATCGCCTCACAGCAATAGAAGGATGCGTACAACAATAGGTTACCCAGGCCGGCCTTGAACTTGCGATCCTCCTGCCTCAGTTTCCCAAAGAGTTGCATTACAAACTTTTGCAACCCAGCCCAGCTTTATACTGGTCAGAAGTCTGTACCATCTTTAGGCAGAGACCTGACGGGAAAAGCTAGTGCTCATCACCCAGTCCCTCAAAAACAAACATATATAGGTGCATACATAGTAAATACACATTTTAGCGAAGCTTCTTTAAAAACAAATATATATAGGTGCATAGTAAAGACACATTTTAGTGACACTTCTTTTGTGAAAGGGGGTGTCTCAAGCAGTCCAGGCTATCTACATAGCCAAGGATGACCTTGAACTTCTAATCCTCCTGCCTCAGCCTTCCAAGTGCTGAAGTTAGAGGTATCCACCACCATGTCTGGTTTTGTGCAGTGCTGAAAGTCACAATTCCAGCCGGGTGCATGCTAAGCAAGCCGGGCTGCATGTCCCATCCCACGAAGCTTAAGAACAATAATGCCTGTGTCACGTGATCCAAGGAGCAGACCAGCAGTGCAGTGCCAACAGCATTTCTGGAGAGAATCCCCAACAAGGCTCCATCAGGACCAGATGCTGCCAGAGCTGAAGAACTCCGACATCCCAGTGTTTCTAAGACAACCGTGTGGCTATCAAGCAGTTTCCCACGGTCTCAGTAAGAATGCCAGCACAGAATGGCATACGAAGGGAGAGAGATCTCGAGAGTGGGGGCAGCCTGTGGCAGCTAGCAAACCACAAGCACTCTGGAAAGTCAGAAAAACAAACCCTCATTTTATGGCTGAGGGAGGCAAAGGCACTTCCCGTACCACTTAACCATATTTGCTCTGTCCCCAGAGGCAGCCCGCCTGCTTCCATCCCACCTGAGGTGAAGCACAGAGACCCAGGCCTTGTGGACATGACATTCCCAACCTTGAGCCCTGCTGTCTCTGGGTGGTAGTCACTGCCTAGTCCCTGAGGTGTCCAAGAGAATCTGTTTGCCACAGCCTGCACCGTCGTGACTCAACACCAGTAACACTGAAGCCTCTACAACATCCATCAATGGCTCCCACAGCTGTCCCACCTCCCACATCACGGCCAACAGCCCCGGGACGGTGGCAGACATCACACTGGGCTGGCAGATCTACTAAGAAGCTTCCATGGGAAAAGAAGAAACAGGTTCTGGAGGCTTTTATGTGCCTTGTTTAGGTGGACGAAGAGGCCAGACCTCAGAAGTAATTCGACAGAATGCGCTTTCTGAAGGCCTGGGCTGGGACGGGTGCAGTTGGTGGGGCATCTGGTGAGCTGGAAGGAGGCCCTAGCTTTACGTCTCAACACTATGTAGGCAGAAAAGGACATGCCGGTGGTCACGATGGTCATCAGTTGGAAGTTCAGTCATTCTAAGCGGCACAGGGAGTTTGAGGAGATCAGGGCTACATGTGACCCTATCTCAA
>NW_022196900.1:98243099-98254729 GCF_008632895.1 Mastomys coucha
AAAAAAAAAAAAAAAGTTGTCCTTTGACCTCCACATATGCACAGTAGCATGCTTGCCTCCCCACAATTATATGTGATTTAAAATTTTTACTTTTTTTTTTAAATTTATGTTTTGTACAAGCTATAATCATGCCTAAAGTCTGTAGGAACCATAAGAGGTCACTGGATCCCCTAGAACTGGAGTTACATCTGGTAGGGAGCCACCATATCCCACTGGGAACCCAATTTGAGAGTTTTCTGCAAGAGTAGCCAGTGCTCTTCACACCTGAGCACCTCCCGTCTCTCCAGCCCTAAAAACATTTTTAAAAAGTGGTTAAATACTTCTCCTTCCAGGAAGGAGATTGCCCAAGCCTCAGTGTACTCCTTTGCCGTGACCCCTTTTGGGGGAACCAAGCATGCCTTTGAGAGAGGAGAGAAAAACTACCAAGAGCCCTGGACAAACACCAGAGGCCCAGAAGGCGGGCACTGGCCTGAAAGAACACACCACATAGATTTTCCTCCATCCTTCTAGGCTGGAGCTGGCAGAACCCTGCCCAGCTCCTCAGTCACCAGTGCCGTGTGCTGTGCCTGGGTGGGGGAGGGGTTGCTCAAAGCCCACTTGAATCTGGTTGCCCAAGCTGCACCTTCATTGCCTCTGTGTCTTTTTTAGTTCCCCTTTCCCCAATCCATGGTGCCTGCATGCCCTCACGAGTCCTTCCTCCACCCAAGCAGTGTGCCAATAAAGGAAAATAAAAGGCCACCAAGGTCAGTGCCTAATACAGTATTAGTCTGGAGGACGTGGCCCGAGCAATGCCAGGGTCCAGGCAGATCCATTACAGGTTGACAATGCAAAGGGTGAAGAAATCTGCCTGAGACATTCTGGATTTCCAAACCATGGTTACTTGCAGCCAGAAAGGAGGGCATCTATCCACTGTAATTCTTATTTTTTTTTTTTTTTTATGTTTGTGTGTATGTGTGTTACGTGCTGAAGTCAGGGGAACAACCTCCAATGTCTATTCCTCAGGAACACTGTCCACTTTGGCCTAGAATTCACCAAATGGGCTAGGCTGGCCGGCCATCAAGCCCCGGGAATCCTGCTGTCACCACCTCATGGTCACCAAGCATGATCTGCCATGAGTAGCTTTCTAAAGTGGATTCCAGTGATCAAACACGCAGGTCCCTGTGCACCTTAGTGTCTGACCCCCTCCCCCCACTCCACAGACC
Organism: Mastomys coucha; assembly: GCF_008632895.1. NCBI lineage: Eukaryota > Metazoa > Chordata > Mammalia > Rodentia > Muridae > Mastomys > Mastomys coucha. The sequence goes on from NW_022196900.1 coordinate 98,244,302, forward strand.
GCCCCCTGCCATCTGCCTCAAGTTTGTCTCTAGAATGAAACCCCTTAATTTACTCACTGCTGATTCCTAGCAAGGACAAGAGCGCTCGGTACACAGCAGTCACTCAACAAATGCTTAAAATACTAAAATTCGGATAGGCTGACCCAAGGGGAAGCAGGGGAGGGGAGGGCAGGAGGAGGACGAACAATAAGAGTCAAAGATCCGCACATGTGATTGTCATGATGAAACCCAGTGTTATATACATTAAAAAGACCGACCTATAGAGACATGCAATTATCATCTTAAGACAGAAATGGAGAAATGGAAAGAGCAGGAGCCAGAAAGACAGTTCCAAGGTCAGCCTTGCTCCTTCTGAGGTTAATGGTTTTGGACAAGCTGCCTCCCTGAGCCTACCCTCCCTGCCTTAGGCAGGCAGCATGAGCTGTAGTGTGCAGCATTACTGACTGGGGAAAGTTGTAGAGATAGGAACTGGTAGATTAAATGTAAGGAGTCCGGTTGTGTCATTGTCTCTTCCTCTCAATGCTTCAAGCCTCAGTGGCCAGTGGAACACCAGAAATGAGAGGCTTGGGTGAGGCTGGGGAGTGCGGCTTGGTGGGTAGGGAGCTGGCCCAGCATATACAAAGCCTTGGGTTCCATCCCCAGCAACGCATAAAACCGGGCGAGGTGCTCCACGAGGAGGCAGGATGATCAGAAGTTCAAAGTCATCCTTGGCTATGAAGTGAGTTAAAGGCCATCTAAGAAAATAATTTGGGCTGAGATTAGTCATAGTGAGCTATGACTTCCAAAAACTTGGGAAGGGGATCTTGTGGATTTCAAATAGGGACAGTCCCTCCTTTGTTCTCCCAAGTCTCTGTTAGTTCCCACTGTTAGACAGCTGTCTGGGGAAGAGAATGGAGCATAAGAAACAGAGATCTTCTTCCCTGTGTACTTCTGTTCAACACTCACAAGCAAGGGAGAAGATAAATCACAGGCATACGACACGGAGAAGACGAAAGCAAGAACACCTGGCTGTAGAAGAGGGGATGTACTCAGGACCCCATGTGCTTATGAAAGCCAATGGATCAGTAAGCCTTCAGTCCCGGCTTAAAACCTCATCACTCTTCTGCCTCATCTGGGAATTCAAGACACTCCCACCTAGCAGGCAACCAGGAGGCTGAGCAGGACGGACGGACAGGCTGGCTGGGAACATTTGCTCACACCAACCAGGAGTGCTCCCTAGACTGGACACTCCAGGAGGCCAGCTCAGGGGAAGGGTTGCTCCATCTATCTACACTGCAGAGCATGCTGGGAAACCCCTTTGCCACCAAAGAGGCCACCTGGCAGAACTTTGCCACAGGAAAGCCCCGGTGTTTCCTGTGAATTCAAGGTACGGTCAGCTCTGACAGCAACACACAAGGGCCAAGGGCCTTGACTCCCGAGGCCAAGACAAGCAGGACAAACGACCTTCCCGGGGGTGGGGGTGGCGAGCCACCCAGGAAAGCCAGCCTCCTCCTCCTGGCAACACTCACGCTCAGCTCCTTCCTCTCTTAGCATCCTGACGGCTGTACCCTCATTCGGTATGCTTCTAAACCCAACACTGTAACAGCTGACAGCAGAAAAGATTCCGTTTTTTTCATGACCTATTCACACTGGACTCCAGAGAGTTGAGTTTTGAGGAAGATCAGAGTCACCACTGAGTCACCCAACCTCGAGTGTGAGCTGTGGTCACAGGGAGTCAGACTTGGTCCTCCTTGCCAGCGGGTCACTGTGTCTCTAAGCAAAGGAGCAGGTGAATTTCTGCCTGGCCTCAAACCATCACCTGGAGCCTTTCAATATGAATGGCTCTAGGCTAGAGCCAAGCCCTGGATGGACTGGGCCACAGCCTTATGAGGCTTCTAGCAGAGACCTGATGTCAGAGAAGCATCGAATAAAGGGAAGCATTTTGTAAGCCACGGCTCAGGAAAGCAGGCAACACTTGTCTCACACATGTTCCTGGAGTCAGTGGGGTGACCTACAGGGTCAGAACATGTGGTGCCCACACACCCACTCCTGCCTGGGAGCCCTTGGGTCCTTCACAGCCTCTCTGCAACCAAAAAGAAAGAGTCATGGCGGATCCCATGACCCAGCAGAAGGAAGAGGGAAGCGCCTTATTTCAAAAAATATGTATGTGGCTATTATTTTACATAGATCATTGCCCCAGTGACTCAAGGCCTTGGTGTTTTTTCAGAATATTTTCCCAGAGAGCAAAGAGAACAAAAACTAATGATGTAGAACCAAATGGCCTGGACTTTCACTAATTTTCAACACACTGCCAGGGCTAAGCTAGCTGAAGGAGCTGAAAGGAAAGGCTGCACACACCATTAACCCTAGCACATGGGTGGCAGAGGCAGGTGAATCTCTGTAAGTTCGAGGCCAGACTGCTCTATCGAAACAGACAGGGCTATCAGAGGCCTGTCTGAAAAAAATCAGGGGAAAAACCCACCCCCCAGGACAGCCTTGGAAGCAGCAATGTGCAGCTGGGCCGGGCAACAGCTGCAGCCTGGTCACGGGAGCCTCTGGACCCAGACCCAGACCCAGAAGGGGGCAGGCTCCCACTGATAGGGCCCATGTGCTGGAAACAGGCCCTCTCTGAGGCTCCTTCAGCCTGAGGCAGTGCCGATCTCTATGGAACAGGTGAAGAAGCAGGCACTGGGCCTGCTGTCACTGTCTTAGGAGGTCATCTGTCGCATTTATGGTGGGGGAGACCTGGGATGGTTCGTTTTCATCCTGCACGCTTTTGTGATGCTCGTGGCTTTGTTATTATTAACGACAATAATTACTATAATAATTGTAAGTATTCTGAAGGCAGAGTGTGGCTATGAAGCCTAGGCTAGCCCTAACTTTATGGCAATCCTCTTACCCGAGCCTTCCGGCTACCAAGTGTTTGTGTGTTTTATTGTTTAGTTTTTTGTGCTTTGGTTTCGTTTATTTTATTTATCTGTCTGTCTATTTATTTATTATATGTAAATACACTGTAGCTGTCTTCAAACACACCAGAAGAGGGCGTCAGATCCCATTACAGATGGTTGTGAGCCACCATGTGGTTGCTGGGATTTGAACTCAGAACCTCTGGAAGAGCAGTCAGTGCTCTTAACCACTGAGCCATCTCTCCAGCCCTTGTTTTGTTTTTTTAAGACAGAGTCTCATGTAGCCCAGGCTGGCCTAGAACTCTCTAATGTAGCCAAGGATAAACTTGAATTTTGGATCCTCTGGTTTCTACCTTCTAGCACTGGGAATTCAGGTGTACACCCCAATGTAATATTGGGGATCCAGACTTTGTGCATGCCAAGGCAAACAGCCAACCACTGAGCCACACTCCATCATATTTGTGTCTACTGGTGTATGTATAACATGTGTATGTGTGTGGTGCATGTATGGTGTGTGTGTGTGTGTATGTTGTATGGTACATATGCGGTGTGTATGTATGTATGTGATGCATATATGTGTGTGTGGTACATATGTGTGTAGGGGGGTATATGGCATGTGTATACATGCATGTGTCATCATGTGATTGTGTGTATGTGGCGTGTGTGTGTTTTCAGAACTTGTTGCTTAGCATAATGTCACAGGCTTGTCATTCCAAGGAGGCACTGTAACAGGCACTGGCCTCCTAGGCTACAGTGAGTTCAAGGCCAGCTTAGGTTACAGAGTGACACCTGTCTCTCTTCCTCACCCAAGACTTGTTTTCTTAGAATAACTCTTGGCTTTCTCTTCCTCAGGAGTGGCCCTTGCTGAAGCTAACCGCCGTGCGTCTTCATCGCATTCTGCCTAAAGCCTGTGCAGAACCAGTCAGCGTGGGAAAGGGTGGAGGTGAGATCTGACTACATCAGTCTTCATCTCCTCCAACGCTGCTTCCAGGATGATGGGGGCCTTCGCCCTGGCCATACCACCTTCCTGGAATGAGGAGAACCCGGGGAGGATACTCAGGAACTGAATCCATGGTTGGGATTCACGGTGCCCACATTCACCCCTGATAAAACAAAGACGCAGCTGCATGCACGCTGGGCTCTCTACAGGCCCAGCCACCCTCATTCCTCAGAAAGTGTTCCCAGCCCAACTTGACAGGAACTTCTTTGGGAATACCCAGATGTCATATATAAATTACTACCTGTGGACCAAAGTTTAGTCTATTTCTATGAACGTTTACTCGAATACAGCCTTACCCACAAATGTGTGGTTGCTTTGGAGTAAAAAGGAAAGAAGTGGGTAATTTCAGCAAAGGCTGTAATGCTTAAAAATATCCCCTCACCCCCCGATTCTTTAAGAAAACGTTTCCAGGAAGGAGGGGATGGTGCCTCAGGTCGGTAATTGTCCTTACTTCCAAGGCTAAGTTTGAGAGCAGCCTGGGCATCGTAGTTAGACACTGTCTCAGAAAAGTAAAAAACAGCTGGGCAACAGCTGGATCAAAATGCCTTTGATCCTAGCACTCCAGAGGTAGAGGCAGATGGATCTCGAGTTTGAGGCTAGCCCGGTCTACAGAGAGTGTTCCAGACAGCCAGGGCTACACGGAGAAACCCTGCCTTGCAAAACCAAAACAAACAAACAAGCAAGCAAACAAACAAAAAACAAAAAAGAAAAGAAAGAAAAAGAAAAAGAAAAACGGACACTCAGGATGTAGCTCAGTGGGTGGCGTGTCTGCCCAACACTCCAAGGGACCCTGGGTTCAATCCCCAGCAACATACTCTAGCCAGGTGTGGTGGTGCATGCCTGTAACTCCAGCACTTGCAAGGTAGAGGGGACGATCAAAAATCACCAGGAGGTCATTTTGTCAGCCTGGGCTATCTAAAAGAATAAGATAGAATAAAATAATGAAGTAAAAAAGGCCCGTGGTTGTGGGTCATGGTAGAGCGCTCACAGAGCATGCACACGGCCCTGGGTGCCAGCCCCACCTCAGGGAAAAGAGACACAGGAACAGTGCAGGTGACAGTGGCAGCTGTGACAGGGCCTAAGTGTGTGGCAGGGATTGTGCGGAGCAGTGTAGGCATATTCTCTCATGAACGGAATTTCCATAAGACATTATGAGCAGAGTCCGACGTCAGACTGGTGAAGTCAAAAGAGGCTCCACCGGCTGCTAGGATCCTTAGGACAAGTGATGGCTCCAGAATCCAAAGCCAGCCTGGGCCTGTGCACTGCTGGCCTCTGTGCCAGGCTGTATGGCTTTCCCAGGGTGCACATTCTAGCGGCATCTTGCAGAACCCTGGATACTCATTCCCAGAAAACTCCCTGGGGGCGGGGCACGCCTGTGGAGGCTGTTCCCTCTAGCCCGGAAGTTGCCTTCTCTCTCTCAGAATGCTATCAGGCGGTCAAGGGCTAAGTTAGGGCCTCCCTCTCTCTACCAACAGAGAGACCCGCGGCTGCTGTTTCAAAGGTTCCTTCCCATTGTTTTTAATCAATGTCTGCTGGTGTCCAGGCAATGGTTAGCCACCCCAGTGTAGGAGCTAGGACCCCAACTTAGGTCCTCTGGAAAAGCGGCCCCTACTCTCAGCCACTGGCCAGTAAGCCGGTTTACCTGCTCCGGCCATCTTACCAGGCCTGCCATGGCTGTTTTAGCCTTGGTGTCTATGGCGGGAGCTGAACTTTCTAGCTGTTGTTTTTTGTTTGTTGTGTGGTTTTGTTTGTTTGTTTGGTTTGTTTCTATTTTTTAGTGACAGGGCTTCTTCCTTTAGCCCTCCCTGACTGTGGTGGAACTCTCTCCTCCGTAGACCAGGCTGGCCTTGAACTCAAAGAGTTCCACCTGCCTCTAGCCCCTGCGTGCTGGGATTAAAGGTGTGAGCCCCCACCTAGCTCGTTGTTGTTCTGAGAGAGAATTAGTACTGCGCAGCTTCTCTCAAACTAAGTAGCCACAGCTACCTCAGAGTAAATTTTATTATAAGCAGAAATCTTTTTATCTTTTGTTTGTTTGTTTGTTTTGTTTTTCGAGACAGGGTTTCTCTGTGTAGCCCTGGCTGTCCTGGAACTCACTCTGTAGACCAGGCTGGCCTCGAACTCAGAAATCTGCCCGCCTCTGCCTCCCAAGTGCTGGGATTAAAGGCGTGCGCCACCACCGCCCGGCTACACAGGCATAGACACCCACCTGACTCTGCCTCCCAAATGCTGGGATCAAAGGCCTGCGCCTCCATGCCTGGAGCACAAAGAACCTTAAAGGAGGCAGACATAGTGATACTTGCCTTTAATGGCGGCACTCCGGATCCGGAGAGAGAGTTTGAGGCTAGCCTTGTCTACATAGTGAGACTGTTTGAAAAAAAAAAAAAAAGAAAGAAAGAAAGAAAAGAAAACAAGAAAGAAGAGGGCCAGAGAAATGGCTCAGTGGGTAAAAGGCATGGCTACCAAGACTTACGAACAAACTTGAGTTTGATTCCTGGAATTCACATGTGAGGAGAGAACCAGTTCCCAAAAGTTGACCTCTGACCTCCACTCCCCATTTACATACACACACACACACACACACACACACACACACACAAGAAAGAGCATGAAGGTAAGGCTAGTCAATCTTTCCTACTCCTCTATTTTTGTTTTTTGAGACAGGGTCTCACTATGTAGTCCAGTCTGGCCTGGACCTCAGGATTCTGCGTTAGCCTCCTGTATGCCGGGATGACAGACACACATCACCACACCCAGCCTTCTGAGGCAGGCCTGTCTCCTCACCCATGTGCATGCCCTTGACAGGTAGTCATTTCTAACCAGGAATTGGGGCAATGACCAATGCTAACAAGCCCCAATGCAAAGTGTCATAGCGTCACTATCCCACGGCTCACCATCCGAAAAATACAACCCTAGGCACCTCAGGTCCTCAGTCAGAACTCTTTTTTCTAAACTGCCATCCCGGAGTAGGACGACTTGGGGATTCCGCGGGTCCCCAAGCAATGACGCAGGGCACAGCTGGGGTGACTAGCAAGTGCTGGTCCTCGGCCTTTGCCCCGAGGGAGGGAGGATGGATGCAGTGGACTCCTCAGGGATGCTCTTCGTGCCCGGTCCTACCCGCAGCCTTCCCGAGGTGTCACCGGCCAATCTCGGGAAGACAGGGCCGGGTCGGGCACCGGGGAAGCTCCGAGGACGCTGACCTCAACTTTGTTCTTTAAAAATAGCTCCGAGGCTGCGGCGCTCCCGGGAGCCGCCCGCTTCCCCAGCAGGGCCCGGGGTCTCCGGGAGGACCGTGGCCCGGGATCCCGGCAACAGAGGCGACCCGGGGGGCGGGGGTGGGGGAGCGACAGACGGCGGCGGGGGAGAGGGGCCCGGGCCGAAGGAGGCCGCTCACCTTCTTCACCGACAGCGAGATGTTCTCCAGGATTCGGTCCTTCACCTCCCGCGGCTCCATGGCGCCGCCGCCGCCGCCGCCCCGTCGCCGCTTCCCACGCCGGGCGCCCGGGGCCGCCGCCAACCGCTGCCGCCGGCCGTGCGGGGACTCCGTCGTGCCGGCCGCGGGCCCCGGCGCCCGCCGCCCTCGCCTCGCCTCGCCCGGGCCTCGCTCCGCCGCCGCCGCCGCCGCCTCCCAAGCGCCGAGCCGGGAAGGAGACGCCGGCCGTGCGCGGCCGCAGGAACTGATGTCAGGCGGGGCGGCGCCAGCACCAGCCGGGAGGGACGACGGGGACCGGACGGGCCCGCCTCCTCCGGACCCCGGACGGTGGAGACCAGGGGCGGCGGAGACCCGTGAGCTCAGAGATCCGGAGCCCCGGGAACTCACACAGCCCGGATCGCATACACCCGGGACCTCATACAGCCCGGATCGCCTAGACCCGGGGACTCACACAGCCCGGAGCGCATAGATCCAGGGACTCACACAGCCCGGATTGCATAGACCCTGGGACTCACACAGCTCAGATCGCATGGATCCGGGGACTCACACAGTTTGGATCGCGTAGATCTAGGGACTCAACACAACACAGCTTGGATCGCATAGATCCAGCACCGCAGAGCCTCGGGACCTCAAACACTCTGGGACTCAGAGACCCACTTCCCAGCCCTGCACAACTCCTCATGAGATCCTGGGAGGACCTCATAGATCTCCAGAGCCACTCTCCTCACAGACCCCGGGCCCCCTCCCATCTCCTCTGAGACGCCGCGTTGTCGTCGTCGTTCCCCTAACCCCTTGCAGCAAGGCCCTGCACAGGCCTGAAAACTGCCCCAACTCTTAGACATTGCCCATTCTCTCCTTGGCCACACTCCCCTTCCCTGTAACATTCAAAGACCCTCCTTCCAGGACCCGGCCAGCTCCTTGAAGACCCCATTCCCACTCAGGATCAGGACAGACAGGGCCTTTCCCTCATTCCAAATCTGACAGTCCTCACTCATGCCCACAAGGGACCCCAGATAGACCCGAATACTCGAGAGACTCTGGAGACAAGGCCTGGCCTGGCGGAGACACCTACCTATTCCTTCTCAGCGCCTCCACACACACCCCAGGGTTCAGAGGTTTGTGCAGCCCAGAGACTCCAGCCCCCAAAGTTACCCTAATGCCACACCCCAGCCCTCCATCCTCCCCAACACTCCAATTCACCATTCTCAACGTTTCTTCTACTTCCAAAACAAGCCCTCTTTCCTATCTGCCCTTACACCCTCTGTCCTGACTAGTTTTGTGTCAACTCCACCTAGGGACACCAGTCATCTGAGAGGAAAGAAACTCAATTGAGAAAATGCCTCCAGAAGATAAGACTATATGCCGTTTTCTTAATTAGTGATTGATGGGGGGTGGGGGTAGGGTAGCCCATTGTGGTGCCATCCCTGGGCTGGCGGTCGTGGGTTCTACAAGGAAGCAGGCTAAGCAAGCTAGGGGGACCAAGCCAGTAAGCAGTTGGCCTCCATGGTCTGCGTGAGCATGAGCTCCTGCCTCTAGGTTCTCTCCTGGTTTGAGTTCCTGACTTAGCATCCCTTGATGGACTGTAATTCAGGATATGTAAGCCAAATAAACTCTTCCCCCACCCCCAAGTAGCTTTGGTCATGGGGTTTCATCGTAGCAGTAGGGAGGTAACTAAGACACACCTTCCTCCACCTTATCCTATTAAGGGCTTCACTCCGTCAGCCCCGAGTCCAGTACAGCGATTCACTGGACACATGCCCTGCCCAAATGCACTTGGTTCTGCCTCCTCCCTGGGTCACTTCTCTAAATTTGGTCCCCAAATAAACATAACCTCACAGAGCAATAAATCCAGTCTTTAATTCTCAGACACCAAAGCTCTCCCTTCTGGCTCCCTAGTTTTCAATTGTGTCTGCTCAGGTGAACTCATCCCTAAAGTCCTCCTAAAGCATTAATTCTATCTACGGCCTATGGAACAGAGGACCCCAGCCCTTCCCTGACCTCCAAGAAGAGCTCCACGATGGTCATAGTTTTAAAATATTGATCCTCTAGCACTGGATAAGGGATAAAATGAACTCTGGAAAAGGAAAGACACTCTGGGGTTCCTGCGTTCCTTACCACGTGGCCTAGCAGCCGCAGGACTTCACACTACAGCCAAGTGTTAGCCCAGCAGTGCACATCTGTCATCTCAACACTTGGGGAGTAAAGGCAGGAGGACTGACAGGCTTCAGCTACACAGTGAGCTGTAGGCCGGCTTGCCCTACAATTCACTGTGTTGTTCCCTGTCTCAAACAACAACAAAACCCAAGCGAAAACATTAAGCCATACCTATAATTTTTTTGTTCTGTTCTATTTTATTTTAATTTTGTAAGACAATTCTTACTCTATGACCCTGGTTGACCTGAAACTCACTCTGTAGACCAGGTTGGCCTTAACAGAGATCTGTTGCCGGGCAGTGGTGATACACGCCTTTAATCCCAGCACTTGGGAGGCAGAGGCAGGCAGATTTCTGAGTTCAAGGTCAGCCTGGTCTACAGAGTGAGTTCCAGGACAGGAAGGGCTACACAGAGAAACCCTGTCTCAACCCCCCCCCCCCAAAAAAAACAAAAACAAAAAACAAAAAACAAAGAAACAAAACCACCACCACCACCAACAACAACAACAACAACAAAAACCCAGAGATCTGCTTGCCTCTGTTTCCCCAGTACTGTGACTAAGGCTGTATAGAGTCACACCACTAGATCCTGTACTAGTTTTTAAATCAGGGTTTCACTCTAGCCCTTCCTGCCCTTGAAGTTGAGTCGATCCTCCACCCTCAGACTCCAAGTACTGAGACACGCACCACCAGGATCAACTTAAACCAAGTGTTCTCCAGAGACTCCAGCATATGACCTCAGCAATGGCTTGTATCTTCTTCTGAACTCAGGAGCCATTTTATGTTCTGTAAGCTGTTCTAGCAGACCACCCTGAGGGCTGGAGCTGAACTCAGGAGCCATTTTATGATCTGTAGGCTGTTCTAGCAGGCCACCCTGAGGGCTGGAGCTGACCTTTAGGGAGAAAAACCTAACTGAAGCCAGGGCGTTTTTTTTGTTTTGTTTTTTTTTTTTTCAAGACAG
>NW_022196900.1:98255182-98267032 GCF_008632895.1 Mastomys coucha
GAGGAAGAGGAGGAAGAAGAGGAAGAGGAGGAAGAGGAGGAAGAGGAAGAAGAGGATCAGCCAGAGTGAAGGACTTCCCTCCCAGCCCGGGTGCCTACAAGACCTCAACCCGTGAGACGCATGCCTGGCGCAACCACTCAGACCCTGAGTCTAACCAACAAGCCCGTGGTTATTCCAAGCTACTGAACTTCAAGCCACCTGCTCAGTACCACGTTCTAACAAATGCCACTTCACGTTTTGAATTAAAGACCAATGCAGGGCTGGAGAGACGGCTCAGCGGTTAAGAGCACTGATTGCTCTTCCAGAGGTCCTGAGTTCAATTCCCAGCAACCACATGGTGGCTCACAACTATCTGTAATGGGATCTGATGCCCTCTTCTGGTGTGTCTGAAGACAGCTACAGTGTACTCATATAGATAAAAATAAATCTTTAAGGGAAAAAAGAGAAAGGCTGATTCAACTTTTTAAAAAAGATTTATTTATTTTATGTATATGAGTACATTGTACCTGTACAGATGGCTGTGAGCCCTCGTGTTGTTGTTGGGAATTGAATTTTAGGACCTCTGCTCACTCTGGTCAGCCCTGCTCGCTCAGTTCCTGCTTGCTCTAGCCCAAAGAGTTATTATTTATTATTTTTTTAAAAAGATTTATTTATTTAATGTATGAGGATACTATAATTATCTTCAGATACACTGAGTTATTTATTATCATACGTAGGTACACTGTAGCTGTTTTTATTCCAGCCAGAAGAGGGCGTCAGATCTCGTTACAGATGGTTGTGAGCCACCACGTGGTTGCTGGGATTTGAACTCAGGACCTTTGGAAGAGCAGTCAGTGCTCTTACCAGATGAGCCATCTCACCAGCCCCCTGATTCAACTTTTAAAATGTGCGTGTTAGGGGAACAGAATCCACAGGCAGGCAACAGAGCCAGGGACAGCCCCCGTTCCAGTTGTATTAAAGACCAAGGGGCATATCTGCTACATATGTAGGGAGTGGGTAGGGCTAGGTCCAGGCCCATGTTTGCTCTTTAGTTGGTGGTTCATTCCAGATTAGTTGACTCTATTGGTGTTCTTGTGGAGTCCCTATCTGTAGCCCGCGTGGTCCTCTCGCCGGGAAGAAAACACGCGGACACTAGGTTCCTTCTGCAGCAACTGTTTATTTGTCTCCATCCATAGTAAAAAAAGGGTCGAACCCAAAATCCGCACTGCTTATATACAACACAATGCAGGGTATCTGCCCACAGCGTGGCGTGTCTGCTCATGATTGGCTGTTTGCTCATTACCCTACGTAACGCCCCGGGATGGGCCGTGACATGGCGTCTTTTCACTCTACGCACATGCGCCAACAGTTCTCTAAGCACATGCGCAAACAGTTGTCCACTAGGAGTTAACAGCGGAAGTAGGCGCCATCTTGCCATGGCGAATGCCTCTCCCCTTCACGGCTCCCCACACCTATCCCCTTTGGGTCCTTCAATCCTTCCCCAGTAGAAGAGCATGTGCCTAGTCCTGCGGTGACTTGATGTGCCAGGGTGGGTTGATACCCAGGGGGGCTCCCCGTTCTCCTCTGAGAAGGGGAAGGGGCCTAGGGGAGGGACTGTATGAGGCAGGGACTGGGAGGAGGAGGGGGTTTTGATCAGTATGTAAAGTGAATAAATACATCAATGAAGAAAAAAGTGTGTGAGTGTGTGTGTGTGTGTGTGTGCGCATGTGCACGTGCACACTTATGTGGAGGCCGTAAGACAACTTACCATGTCATGCTTAAGAATACCATCCACCTCACTGGAGGCAGGGTCTCTCCTTGGCCTGCCACTCAGCTATTGTCTAAATTGCTTCTGCCTCCTCAGCTCTGGAATAGGAAACATGCATCCTGGGACTGGGGGATGGAAGGGGTCAGAGTCCCTACACAGGGCAAGTGCTTGGCTGACCAAGCCATGGCCCAAGCCCCATCTCCTTTTGTTTGTTTGTTTGTTTGTTTGTTTGTTTGTTTGGAAACAGTATTTCCTAATGCCCAAGCTCTCCTCCAGTCCCTACGGTGCTGCAGAATGTCTAACTTCTGATCTCCCCAGGGTCTGGGATGGCAGACGCGTGCTATCACATCTGATTTATACAGTGCTCTGTGTGAGAGCCTTTGGGCTAGGAGTACTTGCTTCTCCTCGAGGACCTGGAGTCGGGTTCCCAGCATCCATATTTGCTTACAATCGCCTGTTTTGTCAGCTCTAGGAGGTCTGACACCCTCTTCTGGCCTCCCCATATACAGCTATTTCAAAACAAAACAAAACACAACTAGGTGTGGGGTGATCCGTGCCTTTAATCCGAGCAGAAACAAGGGGGGGCAGAAACAAGGGGATCTCTATGAGTTCACGGCCAGCTAGATCTATAGAGTGAGTTCCAGGCCAGCAGGACGCTAAGAAATCCTGCCTTGGGAAAAAAAGAAAGAAAGAAAGAAAGAAAGAAAGAAAGAAAGAAAGAAAGAGAAAGAGAGAAAGAGAGAGAAAGAGAGAAAGAAAGAAAGAGAGAAAGAGAGAGAGAAAAAGAAAGAAAGAAAGAAAGAGAGAAAGAGAGAGAAAGAGAGAAGGAAAGAAAGAGATAAAGAAAGGAAGGAAGGGAGGGAGGGAGAAAGAGAGAGAGAGGGAGAAAGAGAGAAGGAAAGAAAGAAAGATAAAGAAAGGAAGGAAGGGAGGGAGGGAGAAAGAGAGAGAGAGAGAGAGGAAGAGAGAGAGAGAGAGGAAGGAAGGAAGGAAGGAAGGAAAGAACAAACACACACACAAAAGCAACCAGTGCTTTGTGCGCCATGCAAGCTCTCAGTAGGTATTGTATTTGGGCTGTGTGCTGTGTGGGTCCGCTTCCTGTTATTTCAAAGGTGGTGACATTTCCACCATGTTGTTGCATCTGCACCTGTTTGGATAATGGTCCAAATCAACTTTTTACAGCTTCTGGAGAAACACAGGTTTTCACTGCCTCCCAGTTTCCCTCAGTGTTCAGGAGTATGCATGTGTCTAGTGGGGGAGGGGCATGCTCAGTCTGAGGAGAATTACTGCTGAGAAGGTGTGTCCATATGTAGGCTGTGGCATCACACTTGGAGTCTAAACACAGGTTCTAGTCTGTCAAAAACAGGGTGATGGCCTGGAGAGATGGCTCATCACCGACTGCTCTTCCAGAGGACCCGGGTTCAAATCCCAGCACTGACCTGGAGGATCACAAGCATCTGTAACTGATTATCTTCTAGTCCCTAAGAGCACCAAGCATGCATGAGGCACACAGAAGTACACATAGGTAAAATAGTCACACATATAAATATTAAAAAATAAATACAAGGAACAGTGACTCTGTGAAACACAGGGGTAGGTCCTACTGCTGGGAATTAGGAAGCTGGAAATCAAAGCCATTCATTTATTGCACAACACTTCCCTATCATGTGGGACGCTTGCTCATGAGACTCTGAGTCAAACGGCATCAAGAATCAAAAGCCTCGACTGATTCATGCCACGCCCTCAGGCCAGTCGGTCACTTGCCCTGGTTTCTAAATCCGTGGCACAGAAAAAATGATTTTAAAGCCAGGTGTACTGACACAAGTCTGTAGTTTCCAGCACTTGTGAGGCAGGATTGGGAAGGCCTGGAAGCTCAGGGGCTTCGTCAGCTACATAGCAGAGCATTGAAAGCTCACTTGGGATGGGCAAGACGCTATCTCAGAAAGCCAAAAAGGGGCTGAAGACATGGCTCAGCGGTTAAGAGCACTGACTGCTCTTCCAGAGGACCGGAGTTCAGTTCCCAGCAACCACATGGTGGCTCACAACCATCTGTAATAGGATCCGATGCCCTCTTCTGGTGTGTCTGAAGTCAGCAACAGTGTACATAAAATAAAAAGAATTAAAAAAAAAAAAGCCAAAAAAAAAAAAAAATGGGGGTTGAGGGCAGGGAGCTGGAGAGATGGCTCAGTATTAAGGGCATTGGCTCTCTTCCAGAGGACTAGGTTCAATTCTCAGCACCCCCATGGGAGAAGCATAGCTATTGGTAACTTCAGCCCCAGGGCTGCCTTCTTCTGGGCTCATGGGTACCAAGCATGCAAGTGATACACAGACGTATCTGCAGATAAAACACTCATGTAAACAAAGGTAAGAAACAAAGAAAGACTTCGTCCCTTCTTCCCCCACTCAAGCCAGTTACATTTTAGGGGAATTCCTTCCTTGGCCAGCAGGAGGCAAAGATGTCTGAGCCCCATCAGAGACATCTTTGAGAGACAACAGGAGGGCTGGCTTTGTGTATCTACAATACTGCAATTCCCTCCTCCATCCGGCCCTGAAGGCTCCTGAAGCGGATGCTTCAGGCTGAAGCGAGGCAGCTTTCTCAGGGCATTTGACTTTATGGTAAAGGTCCAGTTCCTCCTTTCAGTTTGTTCAGTCAGTAAAATGGGTACGAACTGGGCTGTTACCCAACCTCCCAGCTTAACAAGCCTTCAGCAGCTTCCTGTCACAGCGGGTGGGTTATGTTTTTATTTTTACACTTTCTCTTTTTATACATTTTTATTTCATACGCACAGGCATTTTGCCCGGATGTACATCTGGGCACCACTTATGTCTCTGTGTCAGTGGATTCCACGGAAGGAAGAGTTTCAATGGCTGTGAGAGCACCATGGAACCTGGGTCCTCCGGACAGCAGCCAGTGTGCTTAACTCCTAAGCGATCTTTCCCATGGGTACTCCCGCAGCACACCTCCCCCACCCCTGGCTTTAGGTTTTTGTTTTTTTTTTTTTAAAGATCTATTTTTTATTTATTTTATGTGTATGAGTACACTGTAGCTGTACAGATGGCCGTGAGCTATCACGTGTGTGGCTGCTGGGAATTGAACTCAGGACCTCTGCTGGCCCTGCTCTCTCTGGCCCTGCTCGCTGCTCTGCTCCGGTGTAATTCACTGTAGCTGTCTTCAGATGCACCAGAAGAGGGCGTCAGCTCTCATTACGGGTGGTTGTGAGCCACCATGTGGTTGCTGGGATCCAAACTCAGGACCTTCGGAAGAGCAGTCAGTGCTCTTACCTGCTGAGCCATCTCGCCAGCCCGTTTTTAGTTTTAATTTTTTATTTTGCTCTCTTTTTTTGCGTTGTCATCTTGGACTCACAGAGATCCCTCTAGCTCTGGCTTCCAAGTGCTGTAAATACTGGTGTTTGAAGAAATTTTTCTTTTGGATTTTTTTTTTCAAAAGATTTATTTATTGGGGCTGAAGAGATGGCTCAGTGGTTAAGAGCACTGACTGCTCTTCCAAAGGTCCTAAGTTCAAGTCCCAGCAACCACATGGTGGCTCACAACCATCTGTAATGGGATCTGATGCCCTCTTCTGGTGTGTCTGAAGACAGCTACAGTGTACTTACATATAATAAATAAATAAATCTTTTTTAAAAAAGATTTATTTATGTATGAGTACACTGTCTTATTTTTTTGGTTTTCCGAGACAGGGTTTCTCTGTATAGCCCTGGCTGTCCTGGAACTCACTCTGTAGACCAGGCTGGCCTCGAACTCAGAAATCTGCCTGCCTCTGCTTCCCAAGTGCTGGGATTAAAGGCACACCACTGCCTGCAGTCAGTGCTCTTAACTGCTGAACCTCTCCAGCCCCCAAGTTTTTTTTTTAAAGGCCCATTTATTTATTATTATTATACATAGTGTTTTAGATAGATCGATCGATAGATAGATATCTGTATGTCAGAAGAGGGCACCAGATCTCATTATAGCGTTACAGATGGTTGTGAGTCACCATGTGGTTGCTGGGAATTGAACTTAGGACCTTCAGAAGAGCAGTCAGTGCTCTTAACCACTGAGCTATCTCTCCAGCCTGGACATGCACCTTTCTGTGAATGGCTTTGTCATCCCAATTATGTCACGAGCCATGGAGGCTCTGTGCTGAGGAAGCTGAGGCAACATGCCTGAGCTCATCGAGTTACTGAGCACAGGGCTCAGGGGCTGAGCATATAGTTCAGTTGGTCAGAATGTTTATCTATCCTACACAAAGCCCTGGGTTTGATTCCCCAACCCCTCTATCATGGAGTGCGGTGGTAATTCCAGCACTAGGGGGACAGGTCGAGGCAGAAGAATGGAGTTTAAGCTCATCTGTAGCTACGTAGTAAGTTTGAGGCTCTCTTGGCCTCTCTCAGAAACCAAAGCTAAAACCCAAGTGGCACATTTGTAAGCAATGGGATTGTGGTAAGGAGGGTAGGTGGCTGTAGATGCTCCCTTCTCAGAGCTTAGGATAAAAGGTCATGAGCGGGCTGGTGGGATGGCTCAGCGGGGAAGAGCACTGACTGCTCTTCTGAAGGTCATGAGTTCAGATCCCAGCAACCACATGGTGGCTCACAACCACCCGAAATGAGATCTGATGCCCTCTTCTGGTGCATCTGAAGACAGATACAGTGTACTTACATATAATAAATGAATAGATCTTTTTTAAAAAAAAAATGGTCATGAGCAAGGCTCAGGCCTAGTACCTTCAATCCCAGCACTCAGAAGGCAGAGGCAGGAGGATCTCTGTGAGTTTGGGGTCAACCTGATCTATAAGGGGAGCACTAGGCTGGCCAGGATTACACATAGAGAATCCTGTCTCCAAAAAAAAAAAAAAAAAAAAAAAAAAAAAAAAAAAAAACAAACAAACAAAAAAAAAACCATCCTAAGCAAGATCCAGGAGTGGATTGTAGGCTGTGTGAAAAGTGGTCAGGCCTAAGGAGAACAAAGGCAAATGGCACAGGAAGAGGAGGCAGTTAGGAAGTTGGTAAGGTAGCCACAGAAGGCCAAGGGTTACATTTGTATAAAGATCTTAAGGAAATTAGAAAAAGCCAGGAAGGTGAGCCAGGCAAAGGGCACATGCTTGCCTCTAATCCCAGGACTTGGAGGCAGTGGCAAGGAAATCTGTAAGTTCCGGGCCAGCCTGGGCTACACGAAGAAACGAAGAAACAGTGTCTTGAAAAAAGAAAGAAAGAAGAAGAAGGAGAAGAAGAAGAAGAAGAAGGAGAAGGAGAAGGAGAAGGAAAAGGAGAAGGAGAAGGAGAAGGAGGAGGAGAAGGAGAAGGAAAAGAAGAGGAAGAGGAAGAGGAGGAAGAAGGGAGGAGGAGGAGGTGGTGGAAGAGGAGGAGGAGGAAGAAGAAGAAGAAGAAGAAGAAGAAGAAGAGGAAGAGGAAGAGGAAGAGGAAGAGGAGGAGGAGGAGGAAGAGGAGGAAGAAGAAGAAGAAGAAGAAGAAGAAGAAGAAGAAGAAGAAGAAGAAGAAGAAGAAGAAGAAGAAGAAGAAGAAGAGGAAAGAAAGAAAGAGCCTAAGGTATGTGAGGTGAGTGCACTTTCAGGCTGAGGAACAGCAGGTGCTAAGGCCCTGGGGCAGGGGCAAGCATGGTTTATTCAGGAATACTGTGGCCAGCATAGCTTAGAGCTAGATTGAGGGAGAGTTGGGGGTTACAGCAGTTCTGAGGGAGGTCCCTGCAGGCTAGTATGACAGACCTGAGCTATCTTCAGACTTTGAAATGGTGTGCAGGGTTTAGGGTGAGCTAGGTCTAGGGTGGGAGTGAAGCACGGGGACTAATGAGAAGAAAGGTTCCTGCCGCTTCCTTTTTAGAGGGCGGGGTCTTCCAGCTCGAGGACTTCATCATCTGAGGCCAGAGAGGGAAAACACGAGCGAGCCTTTGGAACTTTGTAGGAAGGAGCGGCCCCCCAGATCAGGACAGGCAGCTGACTAATCCCACGAGTCCATGAAAGCGTCTGGGCTAAGGACCCCTATCTGGGAGCAGCGCCGACCACTTGGGAGAGAGATCCCTTTCTTCTGTTTGAAGCACATGTTTTGAGAGTCTATGTAGCCCAGGTTGGCCTTGGATTTGCTATGTAGCAGAGCAGAGGATGATTTGGAACTTCTGACTCTCCAGTCTCCACCTCCTAGTGCTGGGATTGTAGGTGTGCAACAGCATTTGATGGGCCCCGTTTGATGTGGCACTGGGGATCAAACTCGGAACCTCACGAGTGTTAGTAGACACTCTCCAACCACACTGCAGCCAGCCCACATTTAACATATACAAGTTTTCTAAGACTTTATTTATTTATTTTAAAGATTTATTTATCTTATGTATATGAGTACACTGTCACTCTTTTCAGAGATACACCAGAAGAGGGCATCCGATCTCATTACAGATGGTTGTGAGCCACCATGTGGTTGCTGGGAATTGAACTTAGGCCCTCTGGAAGAGCAGTCAGTGCTCTTAACTACTGAGCCATCTTTCTCCAGCCCAAGTTTTCTAAGACTTAAAAAAAAATCTATTTCATTGTATTTCTACTTAAATGAATGTCCTACCTACCCTTTCTCACAGCTGTCTATGTGGACTTCTGCCCTGGCCTCTGACTTCTGCCCTGGCCTCTGACTTCTGCCTTGGCCTCTGACTTCTGGCTTCAGCCTACAAAGTCTTCTCTGCAGTGCTAGGTATTTAGTGCTAGGTATTTAGTGCTAGGTATTTAGTGCTAGGTATTTAGTGCTAGGTATTTAGTGCTAGGTATTTAGTGCTAGGCTGAGACTTACCACCTCAGTATTACCTTAGAAAATATGCAGGGGCTGGGACTGTAGCTCAGTGGATAGAGTGCTTGTCCAGCATGCAGGAAGCTCTGGGTTCTAGTCCTTGCACTGCATAAACTAAGTATGGTGTAGAGCTAGTACTAGGAAGGTAGAGGCAGGGGGAATCAAAAGTTCAAGGTCGCCGGGCGGTGGTGGCGCATGCCTTTAATCCCAGCACTTAGGAGGCAGAGGCAGGCGGATTTCTGAGTTCGAGGCCAGCCTGGTCTACAGAGTGAGTTCCAGGACAGCCAGGGCTACACAGAGAAACCCTGTCTCGAAAAAACCAAAAAAAAAAAAAAAAAAAAAAAAAAAAGTTCAAGGTCATTTCTCAGTTACATCTCTCTCTTGGTCAGCCTAGGATAGAAAAGAGCTACCTAAAATAAATAAACACATCATTCAGAAGCCTTAAGGTAGGAATGGAGTTGCCTTGAGAAACTAAATCCCAAACTGTTCTGAAACTAGGGGGCGATGATGCATCCCTTTATCCCAGAATTCTGGAAGTAGAAGCAAGAGGATCAGGAGTTCAAAGCCATCCTCAGCTGCATAGCTATTCTGAGGCCAGGCTGTAATACATAAAACTCTTTGTCAAAAACAAAACATGGCAGGTCTAAATTGTGAGTCTTAGTTTTTGAGTATAGATTTGGGAGTCACCTCAAATCTACTACTCCCTGATCAGATGTGAAAAAAATTGATATTCTGAGACAGAAAGCCAAATCCTCTCTCTCTCTAGCAGAACCTGTAGCTCAGTCTAACTTGGTACTCAGTGCAATCCTCCAGTCTTAACCCATGCTAGGATTACAGCTCAGAGAGCCCACAGCTACCATGCACTAGCTAATCTCTCTGTCTGATTCTGTTTCTGTCGGGTGTGACCAGGTGACTATTTCTGGTTCACACTTCACTACCCCCAGCTTGCCTTACTCCCACTATCTCCAAAAGACCAAAGGACAGGGCACCTAAAGAATCCCATGGACGTGAACAGAAGCACAGAGGAGCCCCACCCCCACTCCTACATGGACCCACACTGGGCTGGTATTGAAGAAGTAAGTTTTGACTTCATTGCTCAAATCGGTTTATCACAGCAGTTAGTTCACCCTGGGTTAATTAACAGAATGTGTTGCCAAGGTTATCTAGTTTGGTGGTCCAAGAGGAAATTGGCAGGGATGAAATATGGAGAGCAATGTTATTCTGGAGGGGCAGTTCAGGGGTGACAAGCAATTGATGGTTTTGCAGAGTACAGTTCCAACACCCACTAGCATCCACAAGTGGCTCATGACCCTATATAATAACTCCAGTTCCTCTGACCTCTGAGGGCACCAGACATACACATACATACATGGAGCAAACCATTCACATACATAATCTAAAATTCAAAAAATAAAGAGTGCAAAACACAGGGAAAACCTGTCCCTTGTGGCAAATCAGATGGCTGGCCACTATGCCTCCTGGCCTCAAGTTCAAGGCCAGAGGAATGGCTGGGAAGTCATGTTGGTGTGTGACTTTATCGCTCAGAAGTGTTTCTAGAAAGACCTAAGCTCAGGAAAGAATGGGTTGGGTAGAAACAGGAAGGAATAGGAAAGAGCCAAGATCCGTGTCTCCATGACAGGTCTAAAAATCCTAATTTCCTGCTCAGCGGTGGTGGCATACACCTTTAATCTCAGTACTCAGGAAGCAGAGGCAGGCGGATCTCTTGATTCCAGGCCAGCTTGATCTACAGGGTAAATTCCAAGTCAGCCAGGGCTACACAGAGAAACCTTGTCTCTAGGAGAAAAAAAGAAAGAAAGAAAGAAAGAAAGAGAGAAAAAAAAGAAAAAGCCAATGTCTTAGCTAGCTATGCTGGCTGTAATCTCAATGCTCAAGGGGCTGAGGCAGGTTCAGGTGTGAGGCCAGCTTGGGGTATATATAATGAGATCCTCAAAACCAAACAAGAGCCTGGCAAGATGGCTCAGCAGGTGATGATACTGTCATGAAGTTCAACAAGCTCTGTCCCAGGACTGTCAGTGTGGAAAGAACAGATTCCCACAAGCTACCCTTTGACCTCCACATGCAAATCCTGGAATGCCCAGCACACACACACACACACACACACACACACACACACACACATACACACACACTACAGAATAAATGCAATGAAAGAATTAAAGAGACCATACCCCATACACAAACCAAGCAAACATGTAAGTAGTTTATACTTCATAGCCCCTCTTAAAGTCTGGTGTGGCCACGTGACTCAGCTCCAGAAGCTTCTAAACATGTGAGCTTAGAAGTTTTTAGCCTGAAAGAGGTCATCAGCTTCTGGGACAGCCAAGGGCACCGGCCTGGCGAGTCCTCCTCTCTGTGCCTCACTTTGGAATGTGTGTATATGAACACGCATGTGTAGGACGGAGATCCACACTTCCTCCATAGATCTCCACTTTGTCTTTCACAATGAGACAGGTTCTCGTTGAACCCAGCACTCACTACCTGGTTAGTCTGGTAAGCCAGTGAGCTCTTGGGGCTGGCCTGTCTCCATCCTGCTGAATGCCAGGGCACCCGGCTTTTATCACTATGGGTCCTGGGGATCTGTTCTGGCAAAGCTGGACTATACCAAGCAGCCTGGCTCAAGAGCAATAGCTCTCAACCTCTCTGATGCTGTGACCTTTTAATAGTTCATGTTGTGGTGACCCCAACCATAAAATGATGTGACTTCCTGTTATTTTGCTCCTGTTATAAATCACAATGTAAGCGTCTATGTCTTCTGGTGGTTTCAGGTTGACCCTGTGAAAGGGTCATTTGGCCCCAAGGGGGTTGAGACCCCCCATGTTGAGAAATTCTGCTCTATTCCACAGCTCACTTTGTTGACAAGGCTGGCCTTAGATTCAGAGATCTGCTTGGCTCTGGAGGCAAGTTTTAACCACTGTACTCCGCTGCCAGTGTTGTTCCTGTTAGTCTGAACCAAGTGTATATAAAATGTTCATCTTACATTTGCAGGGAGATCTCTAGCAACCTGGAAGTCATGTTTTATGGCTGTGCTCATCCCTTCCGGGTCCAGGTACATAGACGATGCTGCCCCAATACCCAGGCAGAAGTAATTTAAAGGGACTGGGAGTTGGAAACAAGAAATGAGGGAAGTAATAATCTTAAGTTAGAAGAAGCAGATCAAACAAAAGTCTTATGATAAAAACTTTATTGTCTTAAATATCAAAGGTTTTACACATCACGTTTTCTTCAGAAAGTTCCTATTAAAGAAGAAAAATAAAATAAAGTGTTTGATTTATTCAGGGCTGACTTACATCTCAAAGTATGACA
>NW_022196900.1:98267042-98321100 GCF_008632895.1 Mastomys coucha
AAAAAACAAAACAAAACAAAATCAAACTCAAAGGCATCTAGTGCGTTCAGCTGCAGACAGTTTTAACCAGCACAGACAGCAACTGACTCCGGGATTCCTGAGCGCAGCTTCTCAGTTCTGTTTCCCCAACTCTCCGAGAATCAGGGCACAGCTGGGTGGGCCCTGGGTGGCAAGCAGATCTCAAAAGATGAAGCAGCGTCAAAGCTTAAAGAAAAGCCAGAAGACCTCATGACATTTGGGCAACTGCAGGAAGCCAGAGGGCTTCGCTTCCTAGTTATAACCTGCCAGCCTCGGCTAGAGAGCCAGGGAGCCTTTACTCGGGGTTGAAGCCTTTATGGGGGGGTTGAAGCCATCGGGCCCAGTTTGCCATGAAGAGATCTGGATACAAATGCACTATTAGTTTCCCATGGAAGGTGCATGTCAAGGAGATTCACTCAACAATAGATCCCCTCTAATGTCTCGCCAGAATGAACGGTCCCCTAGGGGATAACACAAGCCTTGGTATTCGGTGGGAAGAGAGTGAGGCCATATGTCCTCCAGGTTGTAAGGACGGCTCAAGAAGCCTGTGAACACACATCTGGCTGGCTCATGTAGGAACACAGGTCTATTCTGCAGGTCACAGACACACTCATTCAAGTTTGCAGGTTTTGGGCAACCAAACTCTAAGTACAAAATCACTGCCCATCACCTGACAGGGCGGAAGGGGGAAACGCCCCTTACCCAAGTTAGCCAATCAAAACCTTCTTTAGTTGCTTACTCAAACAGAGCTCTGAAAGAAGCAATCTGATCTCACGTTCTATGCCTTCTCCTGATCTGGGGTTCAAACTTTGCAGGTAAACAAACTCCGGCGTTGAGCCATTTTTCCCTTGGTAAATTTGTCCCAGGTGGTGTCCTAAAACTTAGCAACCCCCACCTCCCCCAAACGCCTGACTCCCGAGTCTAATTACTGATCAACTTTTAAGCGTACTTCCTAACCATAAAATTCAGAAATCACTAAGAACCTACTTTCCTTCTATGCTTCAGGAATGCATACACCCGGCTATCTTAAATGGAGGACTGAATAATGCCTTGAGCTGGCTGGCAGAGCTCCGTAAAGCAATCCTGTCTGCCCACCCCAATATCGATCACCTCTGCTCTGGATTCTCTTGTCGGCATCCTTGTCCTGCAGAGTCCTCGGCTGAGTTCTGCTACCTGGAGGGGCCACACTTAGTGCTGCATGCGACCCACTGTCCTGAAGGCAAACAGCCATCCCTCCTTCCTTCCTTCCTGGCCCTTTCCGGTCCGTAGCTTTACACATCAACTCCTCAGCATCTTTTCAGTCATCTCTACTAAATTTTTTGTTTAAATTTCTTTTTTTTTTTCTGTGCAGTGTTGGGGGTCAAACCCAGGGCCCTGGACATGTCAGGCAAATGTTCTACCACCGAGCTACATGGGTAACCCTCCATCCACTCCTTTGGAGGCAGGGTTTCATGTAACCCGAACTGACCTGAAACTCACTACGTAGCCAAGAGTAAAGTTGAATTTATTTTCTTTCTTTTTTTTTGGTTTTTCGAGACAAGGTTTCTGAATTTCTGATCCTTTCCTGTCTCCAGTGCTGGGGTGACATGCTCACCACACCTGGCTTCTGCAGTGCTGGACTGAGGGCTTTCTGCAGCTGTGCTATTTCCCTACATCCTCAACTGTTTTTATTTACAGTTCCTCTCTGTTGCCCTGACTGGCCTTGCACTTATAGCTTAAAGCTGTGTGCCACCACAGCAGCCCCCAATTGTTTAAAATAAAACTAAACTAAAACTAAACACTTTAAAGTCTAACTCTAGGTTTACAGTGTTGAGTTCCATCACGGGCTTGTTTTTTCCCCTCCTAGTCAGTTCAAAACTGCAACCAAATGACGTAAGTTTAAAAATAAAAGCATGCTACCCATACATTCTAGAGCCCCTGTAACTTCAGAAACACAGCTACTTTAGGATTGCTGGTTCAAGGCCAGCTTGGGCTGTAAGAAATCTCAAAACCAAAAGCATGCCGGGGTGGGGGTGGAGTAGCATGCTAATAGGTAAAAACAGATCTCAGTTAAAGCTTGCCCTATGTCTCCCCTGGACCGAAGGCTTCTAAGGCCAGGCTCATGTCTGGCTTAGCTGCTGCTGAACTCGTGGGCTTCAGGGGTACTTCATGTTTGATGAACAAACCAAAGAATTCTTGCTTATACTGCATAGCTTTGATGGGAGGAGCTAACTTCCTATTTGAATGTAAGATTTGATCTCTCCCTATCACAGCACAAAAGGTGCAACAGAAAACCAAAGAAACATCTAGAGACCATTTTTGGTATACAGGATGCAGAAACTCCTATCCGGGGAAACCTAAGGTTTGGGGAAACCTAAGGTTTGAAGCAGGTAAGAGTGAAGCAAAGTGGTAAGGAGCCAAGGACCACACACCAGGTGGCAGTCGTCCCCAGGAGGGCTGCCCTCTAACCTTTCCCCCTGATACTCCCAAGATGTGATGCTTCTGCTAGTCAAAAAAATTAAGGCACGAAAGAAAAGCAAGTACATCAGAGGCTCACCCTAAAGTCCTTACGGCGGGTCTACCAACACTCAGGGAGTCGGGTACTTCATGGGGGCTCAGTGCCAGCCCTGAGGGGATTCGGGAAACACCAAAAGCTATTTATTATGTTAACTACTGGGAGCGGGGGAATTACACGGTTCTAGTCAGCCAGACTTTATTAAATCGCAAGGCTGACTTTTACTTTTTTTTTTTCCGGTGGTAAGGATCGAACCCAGGACTTCACACCGCTATGCAGGAGTTCCAGCAAGCCTCGCCCCTCATCCCTGTGGCATTGCTAGAAAGACATCAGACAGCTCAGCCACAGGGAGCAACTAAAATGCGCTGGGTGAACTAGGCAAAGTTGTGTGCACCTGTAATCCTAGTATTCTAAAGGCCGAGGCAGGAAAATTGCCACGAGTTTGAGGCCCTCCTGGGGCATGGCGAGATCCTGTCTCAAAAAAAACCACAAAACAAAAAAACTGTGCCTTGCCATGCCTACTGGTACTTGCAAGGCGGTTTATATTATATACATAGCAGGAAGAAAAGCCACCAGACGTGCAGGTCTCTCTGTAGACGAAAAAGCTTTTCAACCTATGTAAAATAGTTATCAATACCTTATATTTGAGATAGCTTAGTATTTATTTATAGACATGAGCTGAGAAGTTGAGACAAATTCTTATGGCTTCAACTAGAGATAGAAAGCTGTAGAGAGGGA
The DNA here is from genome assembly GCF_008632895.1 of Mastomys coucha. NCBI lineage: Eukaryota > Metazoa > Chordata > Mammalia > Rodentia > Muridae > Mastomys > Mastomys coucha. The sequence continues at coordinate 98,270,293 of NW_022196900.1, forward strand.
CAAGCAGGCAGATGCTTCACAAGCTAGTGCTAACATCCACGACACCAGGTCCCCTACACCACACCTAGGCACCTGCTTGCCAAAGAAATGTTTTGGGTAGACACCTTGGGCTGTGTGTCTCCCCTTTCCTGCATCTAGAGGATCAGAGGGAATAGGCTTCAAGTTCTCCCACCTTACTGACCATCTACTAAAGATCTTTGCCAAGCACCTACTCTTATCTTCACCTGTCAAAAGCCGAAGCTCAGCCAGCCAGGGGAAGGCTTCGGCTGCTGCAGAGGGCTGAACTAGCACATCTGGAAATGGCCGCATCTCCAGCCCCTCGGCTTGGGCGTGAATTTTACAAGAAAACCCTTTGGTGCGTATATGGAGACCACTGCTGGAGGTAAGCAGCCACCGTAGAAGCCCCTGACAGCGGTCTGGCAAAGGAGCTGCCCCTTGTGTTAGTTGTGATCTGACAGGCTCAACACTAGGTTTCACAATGATGTACTCTAACTCTTACAGTGACTAAGTGAAAAGCTGACTCCCACGTACAACTAATGTGATGTTTTTCAATGTCCTCTGTTACCAATCAATTCCTAACAAATTCCTAACTTCATCCAAACTTCAGACAAAAGATTGTTTGTTTTTGTTTTTTTAATTTACTTTTTTTAAAAGACAGGGTCTCATTAATGTAGCTCTGGCTGGCCTTGAACTCAGATATCCACCCGCCTCCTAGAATGAAAGGTATGTCAGCTTGCCTGGCCTTTGAATTTTATTTATTTTTGACATCTTAAAAACCAAAAGCAACTATTTGTTGCAAAGAAAGTAACAAGCAGAGGAAGAAAGTATTTGGCAAGAGAGTCAGCTCATTCAAGGTATTCCTAAGAACATCTTCCTAATCATTGACTTGCCAAACTGCTTCTAAGAATGAACACACAAGTACATACTTTAAAAGCTATTGTAATGAAATCTTTTCCAGACTGGCATTCCATACTTCCGATAGGGCTGCCTCCCAAACATCCACATTGTAGTCAGTGGCCACACTACTGACTCTGCCAATTACTTCTGCTCACACAGGCCTTCTGGGAGCAGTTGGTCATCACTTCTTTCTTCTATCCACCCCACCCTGTGACCCCAAAGATTTGTGACCCAAAAATTCAGCGCCCCACCCTCGCCTGCCCTCAAGCCAACACCAGGCTTCACTGCACTGCCTACTCTTGCTTCATTCAGGCACTACTCTAAGTCGGTGACAGAATCTGTGAGCAGTCTCCCAGGGAATCCCACATACATCTTTGGTGTAGAATAGGCAAAAGGTGGACAGGCTGTGCTCACCTGAAAGAGAGAATTTCTCAAAGACAGCTTTGCTAGCCTAATGTTCTGAGGGCCCAATGGAGAGCTGGGAACCACAAGGCCATCCAGCAACCATTTCCTAATTCCAGAAAGGATCATGACACTTGGTATGACTTGCCACCATGTCACTGAAGTGAGTCTCAGCACACAAACAAGTGGCAAAAAGAACTAGACCAAAGAACAGAAACCCCTGTAAGTGCCCCTAAAGTTTCAAAAACTCCTGAGATATGAACCTGTGTTCGATGACTTCAATTTTGATGGATAAAAACCAAGCTTAGAGACAGAGAGAGAGAGAGAGAGATATGGATAGTGACTTTTAGACAAAACTCAGTTGATGCTACGTTCAGAATTCAATTTCAACACTTTAATTTTAATAAACTGCAAACTCTCAACCTGAAACGAGGAATTATCCTCAAAATCCTTTTCAAGAAAAGCAAGATTCCTGATTCCCGCCAGACACCTAAGACAACAGTTTATGTTCCAAGAAAGGATGCTTTCAAACCTATCCAGAGTGATTATTGCACAGTGGGGCCCATGGGACAGCGACTTGCAAGGCGAGAGCTTACACTAAAAAGGCCACAATAAACACAGCTACACATTCTGCCCCACTCTAGCTCAACTTGATGAACACAAACATGGATCCTACTTAGAAAAGAAACTCCTGAGCAAAGAAAGGGATGAAGACTGTACCAAGGCCACTGTTGTCAGAATTTCCATTGTACTTCCACCGCCATGAGGGACCCTCACAGACTTATCAGTCTAAGCACTGAGAGGACAGGGACAGAGGGTCTCCTGGCGCTCCATCTCACTCGGCTCCGACTGAGCATGGGAAGAACTTCCTAGCAGATGAGTTTACAAAACCAGCAGGCTCTTGGTGGTCAACCCATGATCACTGCGAGGGTCAGGGTGTCAGTGAGACGCCTCGATCCTGTCTCTAGTACACACCAGTGTTTGTCTAAGCCATTATCTTTAGCTCACAGTCTCTCACATTTACAAATGGAATTATAATCGAGTTTTTTCCCTTCCCTTTTTAAATACAAGTAGCACCATGTCTCACTCTACTGTGAATTTCCCCATACCCTACCCATGGTCATGAAGGTATTTGGCAATCAGTCTATGCAACAGCCTATGATGCATACACAACACAGCCCAAGGTTTAAGCCCTCCCGCTCACCCTATTTAAATGTCAACCCTGAGCACACAAATCAAAACGTACAACTCTAGAAGTTATTATCTCCTCCAGCTTCCTGTTACAAGCCATCCCCTGCACACAGCACAGCCAGAGCCTAGGTTGGCAGCTCATCTGTCCTAGCTCCATAGATGGCAGGCTCCTCATAACTCCTGCTTTCAAAGCACTCACTCATTCTAAAATGGTATGCTATACACAAAACCATCTGCTTTATTCCAGAATACATCATCTTAATGAGAATAAAAAGCTTTTGTATGCACACACTGCCAATACATTTAAAAGGCCCAAATTTTAACAAGTAGAATAGACAAATTCATCAGACAAAAGATCATAAATTACTTTGGCCGGAAAAAAAAAATCTGGCTCAACATTTTGCTTGCAGATTTTCTACACATATTTTGTGTGTGTGTGTTGAGTATATTTGTGTGAAAAGGGCTTTTTCAAAAGGAATGAAGTGCGGTCTAGCCCACTTCCCACAATTATGTAGGGACTACAATGTTCTTTGCTAACAAAACAAGAAGGGCAAGGTCTGCATTCCCACCAACTCGATGCAGAGCCCCAAGGGCTTCCTGCAGAGTGAAGCCGGCACCAAGAATCCTGTCAACATCTGCGGCAGGAAAGATGAACGGTGAAAGAGCGGAGGAGGTGGACAAGGACTGTGCGGTAGGTTGGTCCAATCCACTGAAGGGCAACCCAGCTCCAGGGCAGACACTGCTGCTCTCCGGCCTGTCTGGGCCTGGATTCTGCACACGCTCAGAAGGCTGACTGTGGGCACCCCCCTCACCTGCTGCAAGTTCGGGTAAAATTTCTATACCTGAGGTGCAGGGCAACTGCTCAGGCAGTTTAGGTGAGGTTCTGGTGACAGAACAGCTCTTCCTGACTGACACTGTTGATCTGGTGACACCTTCTTGGCCAGGTGACAAGCCATCACCCACACCTCCAAAGCTAGTGGATGCTTCATCTTCTATCACAGCACAAGGTGCAGTTCCTATGATTTCTATCTTTTCTGATTCAGAGGTGGCCTGGTGACAGGAGACTTGGGGGTACTGCTCACTAAGGGCCCTAATTCCTGTAAGGTCTGAAACACTTGTTTGGCTCTCAGCTCCCATTTCTGACTGACAGGTAATATCCTCAGGTGAATCTTTGGAAGCTGACTTACAGCTAATGACCAAAAGCTCATGTAGTTCTTTCAAGGCCACTGTGACAGACGAACAAAACTCTTCTGCGGACTCCATAGAGGGCTGACCATGGCCACTTAGAGGGGAAGAGGGACTGTCAGCTTTGTTTTCCACTGTAGACATTTCGACATTATCTTCTGGGAGCAGCAAATCGTGAGTCAAGATGGAATGTTGCACACGTTCACTGGAGGGGTTAGACTGTGATGTCTCCACTTCCATAGAGGGATTATCTGAAGAGAGCTGTGATGCACCGGGGCTCTTGTTGACAGCATCCTGCCTGCCTGTTGAGCTGTTCATAGCAACCAGAGACTGCTCAGCTGTATCTACTTCCATCAGGGCTTCTGAGCATGAACAGCGACAGCGTCCTGAAGCCAGAGGACCTTTCTCAGCTCTGGGAAGATGAGTGTTTCTCTGTAGCTCATCTTTCATCACAGCTTCCAAACTGACATTTTCTTCATGAAGCTCAAGGTTTTCTGTGTCACAAAGACACTCCTGGTCATGTGGAACACACTGTGGTCCAGTCTCATGCAGCACACTCTCTGTTTCTCTGTGCTGCTGAAGGCTGTTCACTTGACTTGGGGTCTGATTTTCTGGATGCCAACTCTTTTCCTCCACAAATATCTGTGGCTCATGCATCCCAGTAGCTGTGACAGATAAACTAGCGCCCTGCCTTGTATGGACATACACTCTGAGGTCCTGGGTTCTTTTTCCAGCAGATCTCTCCACATTGCCTGTAACAAATGCTTCTTCTGATGAATTATGCAAAGGCATAGCTAGACTCTGTTCTGCGGAGGAAGCAAGATCAGGAAGGACCTGCAGAGGAGGAGAGTCTGTTTTCTTAGAGTTTGTCTGGAATTCAGCTGAAGCCTTTGTAGCCTCCATAGCTAGAGATTCAATGCTATTGGGGTCACTGGGCTTGATGGCGCAGACGGAAGCAGAAACAGAGCGAGCGAGACTCGTTGGGCTACCGACCTCAGGACTCTGCCCTGAAGGAGCTGGATGGTTGGATCCATCTGAAGTCGGCAATGATGACATTCCCAGTGAGGTAGATTCTTTACTGCTTTTCTCTGTAATAAAAAGAAAAGAAAAAAAGACTAGTTAGCAGACCACTAACTTATCAGAGAATTGACTTCTCAATAAGGGCAGGCCTTTTAATTGAGGTCTGTCTTGCAAATATGATGTTAAAAAAAAATACAAGAATCTTCCTCACGGTGGCAGACAAGGTAGCACCTGTCACTGAAGCTGAAACATGTGCCCTTGAGAAACACTGAAATGCCGCATGTAGACAGAGCACTATTAACGTGCACTTCACAATGGCTGGTCAGTGCTCACACCTAAAAGATACTTATTGATGTATTTATTTATTCCAGAAAGGCTCTCACTGAATAGCCAGAGCTGGCCTGCAAGTTGAGAGCACAGCTTCTGGAATGCTGGATTGTTGGAGTATATTATCACACCAAGCAGCTACTTTATTTCTGGTGAATTTTTGCATCTTCACTGGATGATTTTCATGACAAGGCTTTTTTTTTTCCCTCTTAAAAAACAACAAACAAACAAAACCCCACAGGTTCTCACTCTGTAGCCTAGGCAGGTCAACTCACTATAGTAAGGGCCAGATAGGCCTTTAATTAACAGCAATCCTTGTGCGTCAGCTACCTAAGCACTCAGCATGAGCCACCACTGCTGGCTCCAGTGCGGGGGCAACCAAGGGAGGTGGGGTTTACATGCCTGGAGATCTCTAGAAGACAGACAAGTAAACTGTGGATTCTATTTCTAGCCAAGCTTTTCAAAAACTATGGCAAAACTAAGCACCAACTCACCAAACAAAAACCAAAAAATGAAGCAGACAGAATTTTATTTATCTGTACAGCCACTGTAACTATGTATTCATATTTGAGTTAACATTTCTTGTACTCTAGGCTGGCCTCTGCCTTGATGTGTAAGGATGATGGCTCCCAGTGTCAGAGCTATGGGTGTGCACCACTCTTCTCAGTTTCTATAGTGCTATGGACCAAACAAACTCGGCTTACCATACGCCAGGAGGCACTCGCTCATCCAACTACATATTATATATACATATATGCTCTGCAATAAGATCTGTTCAGCCTGAAACTTGTGGTAAGTTTCCTGCTTTAGTCTGAGTGCTGGGATTACAACATGCAGAATCATCCCAAGCTTCCTAATGCTGTAACTGATACAGCACAACAAAATTAACAAGACGTAAGTACTTCACTGAATGCAACACAGCGAGGATAGAGGAGTAGTGTAATGGTTTTTTGATAGGCAACAATAACTTAGATTCACCCTAACTTGATTGCCCTTCAAACATGATGGGGGCATCAGTGAGGATGCCACAGTGGTCCACTCCTCTGGCACTATTAAAAACCAGCCTCTAACCACCCATTAATGTCTTCAATTAAAAGGCACAGATTGCTATCAAGGTTGGAAACATCTGCTCCTGGGTTACTAAATTCAATTCAGATGCTTTGCGCTGGACCCTAATATCCAGCTAATTAATCAGACCCTGCTGAGCTGCATAAGAAGATGGGCCTGCTGGAAGTTGTTAGCTTTTCCTTTTTTTGGTTGAGATGGGATCTCATGTAGCCTATGTTCTTTCTGTTTGTTTTTTCGAGAAAGAGTTTCTTTGGCTGTCCTGGAACTAACTCTGTAGACCAGGCTGGACTTGAACTCACAGATCCACCTGCCTGTCTCCCAAACACTGGGATCAAAGGCCAGTGGCACCACCTCAAGGCAGTGACTGACTTCTTAAGGAACTAGCTTATTTTATAGTTGGTGGTAAATGGGATTATGTTTTGTCTCTGTTTAAACTACACCCGGTAAATCTAGAAAGTTCTTAGCTTTATCCATCTAACCAATATAGCTGACTCTGAAATAAGTTCAAATTCGGGCTAATACGAACATAAAAAAGCATACTGCAAAAGAATATCCGAGTGAGGACCATAGGGGAACATGTAACACTTGGGTTCAGTGTCAAGGACCTTTGTACCCCAAAGAAGCAGGAAAGGTGCAGGTGCCCTGGTGGATTTTGTACTTACTACTAGAGCAGCATGTATGTCATCCTTCTGAAACTGAAATACTAGTACCACAGGGTGCTGGAAAAAAGCTAAGGGACATCAACTATGCTTAATGTCCTTAAGATATGAGGGGGGTGGGGGGATGAGAATGCTACAAGTCTAATTACAACCAGCCTCTAAATCCTTACCAAAGCCCTGTGTCAGATTGTCAGATAAAATCAGCAATATTTATTTTAAAGATGGTTTGACCACATATACAGTATGGTCTCAAACCTTGAATCCTCTTTTGTCGTCGTCTGAAGAATGGGGTGGCAAGAATGCAGGAGCATGCCCAGTCCATCTATTACTAACTATGATTCTGGGGAAGATATTTGGTTCAACTTTCCATTTCTGCTCAATAAAATGAATATTACCCTTTTATAAACTTCATACATATGAGGACTTCCAGCTTAAAAAAAAAAACAAAAGCAAAAAAGAAAAAGGCTTAAAAAAATTCAGTTATCTACAACAAACTGCAGTGACACCAACAGTCTTTTTTCTTTCTTTCTTTTTTTTTTTCGAGACCAGATTTCTCTGTGTACTCCTGGCTGTCCTGGAACTCACTCTGAAGACCAGGCTGGCCTTGAACTCAGAAATCCGCCTGCCTCTGCCTCCCAAGTGCTGGGATTAAAGGTGTGCACCACCACTGCCTGGGTAACACCCACAGTCTTGATTCATTCTTTTCTTTTTCCTTGGGTATTTCCAACTCTCAGAAGTAACAGGTACACTGAATACTTTTTACTAAGACTTTCCCTGAACTGTTCCCATAACCAGTCAGATCTTACACAAAAAATTATGCTATGTGTGTATATGGCAACATACATATAAATGTACATACAGGCTAGCTGTAACCAGACTGAATAGGGAGAAAGTCTTGAGTTTCCAGAATGATCCCAGACAGATTTCTCAGAGCACAGATGACAACAGGACGGAAGGTTAATGCGGTGTCTATAAATACCTTGTCTGGGCCCACTCCAGCTGCAGCACACACACACTACATGCATCATGGCTTCTGACGCTCTGTTTGGATTAGGAAACAGACAAGCAAACGTGGGTTAACAATGCAAAACCGCACAGCATGCAGGGCTGTAGTCCTCGATCCTTCCCATCCGTAAAAGCAGGAGTTTCCACAGCATGGGCATCCCAAAGACTTGTTGGTACTTCAATTCTCTCCAAATATAACCAGCAAGGTTTCTGTACTTGGAAAGGAATTATTCCATAGCCCTGCACAGATATTGGAGGCAAATGTGCCATAGGCAAAGACAATCCATCAGAGGAGCTTCTCAAAGACCGCTCATTCTGCACAGGCTACTGGACAAGTACAGTAGCTTTCCAAATTCCTCAATTTTTTTTTTTTTTTTTTTTGAGATAAGGTCTTGCTATGGTCTAGAACTTGACATTTGGAGGGTGTGGATTATAGGCAGGTGCTACCACCCCAAGCTCAAGACTCATTTATTTCCTTTCTTCTTTCATTTTATTTTTCAAGACAGGGTCTCTTTGTGCAGCCCTGGATATCCTGGAACTCGCTCTGTAGACCAGGCTGGCCTTAAACTAAGAGATCAGCCCACCTCTGTTTCTCAAATGCCAGGATTTAAGGTGTAGGTCACTACCACCGAGCTAAAGATTCATTTTCTGAAGAAACACAAGTTTAAGTTCCATCTGCTGCCTCTTTCACTGTCAGCCAGCCAGCAGACATGCTCTGACAGTGCTACTACTGACTTTAGATAAAGACACAGGGTGAAGACCCTAATTAGCCTAAGAATTAAGTTTTTTGAAAATACTTTTAAAAAAACTTTTTAAAAAATTATGTCCAGAATTGTGTTAATTTTCATGATCCTAAGCAGTCAGTTCTCAAATAATAAACACTGTTGCAGAATCATCACTGTTTAAACACTACACAGATCAGCACAGGTCTCACATGTCAATAGCAAAGGTTCCATGGGAAAACTGCCCAGTCCATTTGCTGATCCTTCTTTAGCACCTGTACTTTATTTAAGCTGTGCGACAGAAGAGGAACTGTTATTGGGTTAGTAACATTGCTGCCATTAGCCACAGCTATGGGAGAGGTGGTGGTGGTGGTGGCAAGATCTCAAAATGTCAGCATCCCATCTGAGCTGCCAAATCACCATCCACAGGCTAAGGAGGTGAATGAGCTTACTCAAACTGACCTTTTGACAAGATTAAAATGATTGCTGTTAATTCAAAACTCTCCCTCTTCTTAAAAATTACCTCAGTTGCAACCAAAACTCTGGATTACAACGTGCATCATGACCAGCTGATGCAATGCTTCATCAGCTACTTGATCACACTCCAGAGTTTCAAGGTAACACACCTGTGGGTACTCCAGGAAGCTTAACAAGACCTTGCAGTTTGCTATTCAAATATATTATCTTTTGTCTTGAGGAGAATGCTATCCCATGAGTTTGTACTCTAAGATACTTTATCATAAAGAGCCAAGTGTGAGACGGTCACATTAATAAATAATCTTGGTGCAAGACTTCACGAGAACGCACTTAAAAGTTAGTGTTTTTTCAGTTGGTAGAAAATGCACCTCAGAGTCACTGCTCTGTAACAGATAGAGGACTTCAGTAAAGCGTTTTGATTTATCTCAGAAGACTCTGTGCTGTCTTCAGGCTTATGTGTTAAGGAGCCTGCTCTCAAAGGTCCCCTACCTCAGGAAATACAAATACCATATTTGATTAATGCAAAATTATCCTTATCACTGGTTCTTCTCTGAGGGCACCACTTCCCACAAGCATTTTTACTATGGAGTCACAGTGATAATTCCTTCCTTCAAATCAATAAACAGGCTGAGAAAATGAAGCACATTTCCAGGGAATGAATGAATGGTTTGTTTGTTTATTTATTTATTTATTGGTTCTCAAGACAAGTTTTCTCTGTGTAGCCCTGGCTGTCCTGGAACTCACTCTGCAGACTAGGCTGGCCTCGAACTCAGAAATCCGCCTGCGTCTGCGTCCTAAGTGCTGGGATTAAAGGCGTGCGCCACCACTGCCCAGCATTTCCAGGAAAATATTGCTGGTCTTGAAAGTGTGTATTTATTTTTTTTGTAGTTTATTTGTAGTTTTCTTTGTGGACAAAACAGGATGTTTTAGAAGCATCTAAGCAAGTGACAACCTAGTCCCGAGCACAGCACTGGGCTCTTGTTTCTCTTGTTCTGTTTTTTAGAAACAAGGTCTCACTGTGTAGCCCCAGTGCCCTGGAATTACTATGTAGACCAGCCTGGCCTCAAGTCAGAGATCTACTGGGCCTCTTGAGTGCTGGTATTACTGTGTGCTGCCATTCTGGGCTCCTTTTTTCCCCTTTCCCTTTTGGACAGGGTGGGTCTACACGGTCCACACCAGCCTGGAATCTTCCTGCCTCCATCTCAGAGGCTGCTTTACAGGTGTGTGCCACTACACCTTTCTTCTCGATCTGTTCAAATATGAGTCCTTCAAAGTTTTTATTATGATGGCATGTATGTGTGGGCACACCTAGGTCAGAGGGAGACTGTGGAGTCGGTGCCGTCCTTCCACTTTTACATGGGCTCTGGTTTCTAGGCTCCTGTGGCAAGTGCCTTGACCTGCTGAGCCACGGCAATGCCAAGCCCTGCCCATCCTCTCTCCTCCTTTTTGAGACAGCATCTCGTATATTCCAAGTTAGCCTTGCATTCTGATTGTTTCCTCCATCGTGCTGGGATTGCAGGTGTGCAGCACACCTGTGGTACTGGGGACTAAACCCAGTGCTTCCTTAGGGTGTTAACAAGCACTCTACTATGTCCAGCTGCATTTCCTGTCCAGTGGTATTGAGAGGAGGAGGTAAGAAGACAGTGAACATATCTACTGTTGACCAGTGAAGCTGCATAGAAACTAGAAAGGCCTTTACCTCACTAAGCACACAGCTCTACTCAAACAGTCAAATACCTGCATCCTCGGCTGATTTTTGAATGGCTTCTGCTAATTCTTGGTCTGCAATTTCCTCTGGCCGTATGTCCTCTCGCCCGGTTCCATATGCCAAGCGAGCACACTCTGGTAACTCCCCCTCAGGAAGGAAGGTGGTCTGTGAGCCCGTGGTGCCAATCACCAGAACGTTTTTCTTCAAGTCAATAGAACACTTTAGAAGTGGGGGAAAAAAAAACAGATGAAGCATCCTACAGAGAAATAAATTCTTGGTTCCACATTCAACAAAGAAAGAAAACTACTAAGAAAAAAGATGGTTTAAAAATAAAAACAGGCATAATTTTACCACACACTGAAAGCATTAATTTTATACTTCTGGCTTTGGACACAAAGTCTTGCTGTGTAATCCAAGATGGCCACCAACTCACTTCGTAATCTATGGCAGCCTTCAACCTGCCCTCCTCCCCTGCCTGTCTCCGGATGTGTACTACTCCATCTCCCTAGGCTTTTTCTCATTTTAGAAATACGCTGAATTTGAACCCGAGTCTTGTCTCTCAGGGTCTGCTGTTTCTGCTGTTGTGTGCTCTGAGCCAGCTGCTCAGGAGTTTCCGAGCAACTCTGTCTCCATGTTCTGCTTTGGGCTAGGAGTGCTGCGGCTACAGGCGTCACCACAGCCCCAAGCCTCTGGGAATCAAGTCTAGATCACTACATTTGCACAGCCACTGCAGCTAGCAGCGCTTCACCTGTTCTGTTACCTCTTTGGCCCTCTGACAGCTGCCCGAGCCTATGATGTATGTCTGTAAAGTTAGACAATACCCATGCATGCTGAATGACAGCAAGACACTGACAAACTAATAACGCAGGCTTCATTTATACAAAGACACTCATTCCTTCTAGTTACAAGGATACATCAAGAGAATACAAATTGCTTTTCAGGGTTTTTTGTCCTGTGGGGCCTGAATCCAGCACCTTCCACACAGCAAGCAAGTGTGCCTCTGACTCACATCCACAGCACAGTGGCATCAAGGCTGACTCAGGCTGGACTCAGTGCATTTCATGACTCAGCAAATTCTACCTAGTGTTCTGTCATGAGCCCGACAGACTTCAGGTTTAGATGAGGAACACAAGTATCATCACAAATTAATGTCATGTCAGAAAATTCTCCGTGTGAACAAAGCATTTTCATTTTTCAGCCTTGAAACCTCAAGGTTCCTTCTCGCTACTGTTTAATCAATATCTAAGAAAAGGATCTTAGTAGAAATCTGCAAAACAAAACAAAACAAAACACCCTCCAGACTTTAAATCAGTCTTAAAATTGTAGAACTTGATACAAGTACTGGAGCTGGAGATGGCTAAGTGGTTAAGGCTAGGCTCTGTAACAGGATGTCTCTACTCTTCCCTCAGGATCAGGGAAGCCTGAGAAAGAGGAGACAGAAAGAGTGGAAGAGCCAGAGGGGATGAGGACACCAAGAAAACATGGCTTCTGCACCCACAGGGTTGCAGCTCATAGGAACTCAGAGACAAGCACAGGACCTGCACGGGTCTGTACCAGGTCCTTCGCACGTATAATTTAGTGGTTTTATACGTTTCTTGAGTGTGCAAACCAATGAGCTCTGTTCTTTGTGCCTTGTCTGTTTTTCCATTCTTGTTTTATCTTAGCCATATCATAATCCCTTGGAAGCCTGTTTGTTTTCTAATGAGAGAAACAGAGGTGGATCTGGATGTGAGGGGTGATGGGAAGGGCCTGGGAAGAGTAGAGAAAGGGGAACCACAATCAGGATATATATTATGTGAGAAAAAAAATCATTTTCAGTAAAAAAATAAAAATTGGAGCACTTGTTCTTGCAGAGAACCTTCTATCTCCAGCACTGACACGGTGGCTCCCAGCCATCTGAACCCAAGATCCAGGGGATCCAACACTCGCTTTTTACCTTGAAGGGGCACCAGGCATGCATGTGGTACCCAGACATTCTCACAAACAAAATACACATAAAAATAAATCCAATTCTTTAAAGGTTAAAACAAATACTAAAACTATAATAATGTCAAAACAGGCAAGACTGAACTCATTCCTAGAGGTTCACAAAGATTTGTGCTGTTGGGGTTTTGTTTGTTTTCCAGAGAGATTCTCTGTGTAGCCCTGGCTGTCCTAGAACTCACTGTGTAGACCAGGCTGTCCTCAAACTCAAAGATCTATCTCTCTCCTTCCCAACTGTTGGATTAAAGGAGTGTACCTCGGAAGCCTGCCTTATGTTGTTTTGAGGCAGGGTCTCACTATGTGATTCTGAGTGTGCTGTTTTGAGGTGGAGTCTCACTATGTGACTCTGATTGGCCTCATAGATGCCTGACACCTCTGTTCCAAGTGCTCAGATTGATGCATGTGCCACTACACTCAACTGGCAGGCTCTATCTGTAATGACAAATTGTTTCAACTCTCTATGAGGACATTTCCATGGTTCTTGGTTTGTCAATACATGTAACTGACAGAACTGATGTGAATCCCAGAGACACACCAATAGTGGAGGGCTCAGGCCTGATGGGCCACGCCTGTTATCCCAGGTGCAAGAGGCAGAGATCAGTATAACTGCAAGTTCCAGGGACTCTGTTTTACAGTGAGCTCCAGGCCAGCCGGGGCTACATAAGTTAACAACCACCACTACAACAAAACACAACGCAAAAGCACAGGCTGGGGAGTACTGGGGTGCGCCCTTACTTGGTAAAGTCTTTGTTGTGCAGGCATGAAGACCTAAGTTTGGATTTCCCAACACTCATGTAGGAAGTCTGGTTATAAACAACACCCGTTTATAACCTTAGCACTGGGGGGATGGACACAGGAGGCTCCTTGGAGTTGCTGCCCAGCCAGTATAGTCAGACTGGTGAACTCTGGGTTCAGTGAGAGGCACTCTCTGAACAAGGAAGTGGAGACTGAGGAGGTCACCTGCTGTCAACCTCTAGCCTCCATGCACATGTGTGTCTATGTAAGTACACACACACATACAAAAGCTCTTAATTACCTGATGTCGTTTAAGCATGTCCAGACCCAGAAGCATGTCCATAGGCTGTTCTTCCAGAATCGAGAAGGAGCATGCCAGAAAATCGCCTTCAATCTGAACCTGAGCTAAAGCACAAAGAAAAGATATTTCTGATGTTGGCTTCACAAGCCCAGGGTAGCTGTGCCTGGGACTCAGTCAACCCAGAAAGGCATAACATTCAGACAGGCTGAAAAGCAAATGAAGTGGACAGGACAGAGCTACTGTTATGAACACCATCAGGACCCACACTAGGCAGGTGAAAAGCGCGAACATCATGAGGATTAAGAAAATGTAGCCTTGAAGTTGACTCTCTAATAATTACCAATTACTTTTTTACATATTTATAAAAAGTCCAAGTGGGTTGTGGATAGTGTGGAACATGTGCCTAAAATAAAACACACTAAACAACTATGTGCTTAGTTCTCAAATGAAGAAATAGAAAACCAAAGAGTGATGAGGTCCGGCTCAGTGACAAAGAGCATTGACTGTTCTTCCAGGGGTCATAAGTTCAATTCCCAGCAGCCACATGGTAGCTTACACCCATCTGTGATCTGATGTCCTCTTCTGATGTACATAAAGACAAGAGCATTCATAAGCATAAAACAGATGAATAAATAAACCTTAAAAGTGGGGAGCACGCTTGCTGCTCTTCAAAGGATCTTATATCAGTTCTTAGGACTCATGTTAGGCAGTTTACAACCGCCCGTAACTTGTTAGCCTCTAAGGGCACATGCATACACATGGTATACACTTACAGACATATACACATAAATAAATCTTTAAAAAAGAAAACTAGAGTGTTGCTTCCTATATTCCTCTCATCTGTCTCTCTCCCAACTATCTTAGTTTCTGCTTTAATCATTTTAGCATTATACATATTTCTAACAAACATTACTGTCTATTTTGTACAACCTCATATGCTCAAAGCAAACCTCTTTTTTCCAAAGACAGGATTTCTCTGTGTAGTCCTGGCTGGCCTGGAACTTGCTCTGTAGGCTGGCCTCTAACACTGGGATTCCCCTGCCTCCATTAAAGGCATGAGTCACCAGGCCCAGATCTCAAGGCAAACTTTTTTTCATTAAGTATCAAGTAGCTGAGTTCAAGGTCAGCCTGAGTTATATAACAGATTGAGGGCTGCTTAAAAAACAAAAAACAAAACAAAACACCAAACCAGAAGCAAATTTCTTTTTTTTGGTCTTGATTGTCATCTTCTTGTTTGAATGTTTTTTGAATAAATCTCATGTAGTCTATCCAGGCTGGCTTTGAATTCTTAAGTGTCTAGCCGCCACCTGCCAAATGGGTAGCTTACAGGTATATGTGACACCACGTCCAGCTGAGCAGTTCTGCCTGGAAGAGCATTGCACGTGCACATGTGGACACATCTGGAGGCTGGAGGTTGATGCTATGTGTCTTTTCCTCTATCACTCTCTACTGTAGCCTTTGAGAGAGGGTCTCACAGAACCAGGGACTCACCACTTTAGCTGGGCTAGATGGCTTACCAGCCTCCATGATCTTCCGGTCTATTGTCACACTTGCACAGCAAACACTTTATCAATTCAACCAACTACCCTCCAACCCACGTGTGAGCTGTAATCTGGACAGCTTACACATGTGTGGCGTGAGGCTGGTCTGAGCTAGAAAAGGCAATTAACTGAGACCTGCATGGGTGTTCAGCTTTTAAGCACTGGCTGCTCTTTCAGAGGACCCAGAACTGGTCCTAGCACCTAGATGGAGGCTTACAACACCTATAATTCTAATTACAAAGGATCCAAAGTCCTCTTCTGAACTACAAAGGCATCGACTCAAGTAGTACAAAAACATACATTTATCTAAAATATAACAGATCTAAACAACCATACATTTATCTAAAATATAACAGATCTTTAAAAAACAAAACCACAAAGTTGAGTTACAACAAACAAAAGTACACACACACACACACACACACACACACACACACACACACACACACCTCTTAAGTAAGTCTGCCATTTTGAGCTGGGTCCCTGCAATATATAGTCCACCTATTAGAAACTACCCTTGCTATGCCTTGGCAGTTCATGCAATAAAGGGTCTGTGAAGTTAATCTTACAGCCTACTTGATGGGATCTAGAATCACTATGGAAATAAATATACCTGTTTTATCTCTACAGTGTAGAAAGGTCTTTTATTTCTAGAAAATATCCATTCTGAGGATCCACCAATATCTTATCCCCCTCTCCTTGAGACAGACGGACAGACAGACACACACACACACGACTCAGAATGTAATGTAGAACATAAACCCAGCACAGGAGAATATTTTGACTGAATCACATTGGAGTACATCAAGGGGCTGGAGGACAGCTTGGTTGTGGAGTGTGCTTAGCATGTGCTAAGGCACTGGCTTCCATCATGGAACTGAAGGGTGCTTTTCCAGACTAAAAAATCCACCAACACTTGAGTACAAGAAATGAAGAGAGCCGGGCAGTGGTGGCACACGCCTTTAATCTCAGCACTTAGGAGGCAGAGGCAGGCGGATTTCTGAGTTTGAGGTCAGCCTGGTCTACAGAGTGAGTTCCAGGACAGCCAGGGCTACACAGAGAAACCCTGTCTTGAAAAAACAAAAACAAAAACAAAAAACCAAAACAACAAAAAAAAAGAGAGACCCATACTCAGGCACATGGAGACACCCTAATGGGAGCCGAGAGGAGGGAGGGCCACATAGCCCAAGAACACTAAGCATGGCTATGATGACCATTGGGAGATCAAAACGCAGTGCCTAACACTCTCAGGGAAATGACCTTTGACCAAGCCAAGCTAGAGGGAAAAAAGCCACACTCCAAAGTCAGCAAGTCTTTGTGTCTCGGCAAGTAAACTGCCTGCCACAAAAGCCTGGCAACCTGAAATCAAGTCCAAGGACTTGTGAAAGGGTGAGCACCAATCCCCAGTGTTGTCCTCTGACCTGCACAGGAGCAGCTGCACCCAAAGACACACCCACTTGCTCGCATGGACATGCCATATCAATCACTTGTACTGTGAAAGAACTTTAAAACTCACTACCCTACAAAATCCCTACTTAAAAAAAAGCAGCAACCTGACTGCCTTCACTCACCTAGATGCACCCTTCCAATAATCTTCTGTGTGCCTACTCCTTTGGCAATGCCAGCCCACCGACGGTCCACCAGTCTCATTATGTTACACCTTTCTGCACAGGCCTGGCTCATAATTGTCATCTGGGCACCTGGAGAGAGAAATATCCGACTGTAAAGCATAAGCCACGCAGCTTCACCCTGCCTAGCTTTTCCTCTGTTACTTTGTAAGCTCCTGCTGTTCCTTCTGTATCCACCCTCAAATAACTTGTGCATCGACACCCTGATATATATATATTTTTTAAGATTTCTTTATTTATTATATTACTGTAAGTACACTATAGCTGTCTTCAGACACACCAGAAGAGGGCATCAGATCTCATTATGGGTGGTTGTGAGCCACCATGTGGTTGCTGGGGTTTGAACTCATGGCCTTCCCAAGAGCAGTTGGTGCTCTTCCCCGCTGAGCCATCTCACCAGCCCGACACCCTGATATTTAAATTCACACCAGGATCTAACAAAGTAGAGAAACATGACTGAGAGAAAAGAGTATGTTGTTTATAGAGTGACTAAAGGATACTTAAAAACTTCACCAACAGAAAACAAGCTTATCTGGAGGCAACCTTCTAAAACCCAATGTTACTCCTGTGTCTAGACAGTAATGTTAAGTTCTGCAGCAACACTTTACACTCAGAACACTTCATCCTTTTGTTTGTCGAGTCAGGGTCTCACTCCCTGTGTTGCCCAAAGTAGTCTTGATCATGTGATCCTCCTGGGATTACAGGTGTGTAAGTGTTGGGACAGTTTAGCATGTTCATCACTTACCTAACCTAACAAGGACCAGAGCCACTTTAGAAAAAAGCCAGGCATGATGGCATACACCTTTAATCGCCCAGGAGATCGCCCACCTCTAATCTCTCAGGAGACAGAGGCAGAAGATTTCTATGAGTTTGAGGCCAGACTATTCTATACATCTAGCTAGCTCTAGGCTATCTACAGCTACACATGAGACCCTGTCTCAAACAAATAACGCCCCCTACCCCTGCACATAAAAAACAAAATCAAATAAAACCCAATGTCTTTTACTGTCCCCCTAAATGAGAAATGAACCTACAAGTCAGTCCTCTCCCTCTGAAAGCTAAGGGCATGTACAACAGTTTCTTTTTGGCACAAGGTCTCACTGCAGTTCAAGTCTAAAACTCACTCTATAGCTCAGGACTAGATTGTTTCTACCTCCTCAGGTGCTGAGTTCACAAACATGCTCCAGTGTGCTCCTACTAAGTTTTATGCAGTGCTGGGTATCAGATTCAGGGTTCTGTGCATGCTATAAAGCATGCTACCAACTTGGCCACCTCTAGCCTTGAAGGATTTAAAAAGCAGAATTGGGGGCTGGAGAGATGGTTTGGTGGTTAAGAGCATGGGCTGTTTTTCAAAGGACCTGAGTTCAATTCCCAGCACTCACATTGTGGCTCACTACTACTGTAATTCCAGCTCCAGGGATTCTGATGCCCTCTTCTAGCCTCTAGAAGGCATAGATATACTTGTAGGCAAAACATAACAAACTGTTATTATTGAAAATAGGTGCCAGTTAGCACATGCACCACCTGAAGCTCAAGCGGCAGACCACATCTCCTTACTGTTCTTTCCTTCTTTCTGTTTTCAATATTATATGTTTTTGCTTCCATGTATGTCTGTGCAGCACACGTGAGCCTGGTGCCCACTAATGCCAGAAGAGCATCAAATCCCCTGAGGTTGATTAGACAGTTGTGAGCCAACATAACATAATTTATCAAAATAGAGAACCACTCAGACCATCCCCTTAGTAAACAAGCCTTCTCTTGAGCCACACAAAAAGCAGCCTACAACAAAAACTAGGGCCTCATCAATAATTCTGACTGTTCCTCGTTTGGCTCACTGTCAACCTTTTAAAAGATCTTACTTTTTAGTTACATTTATATGTGGAAGGGGGTGCATTGTGAGTACAGGTGCACACAGAAGCTAGAAGAGGGTGTTATATTCCCTGGAGCTGGCATTAAGAGGTGTCAGCTGTGTGATGTGGATGCTAGGAACTGAACCCACGCTCTATAAGAGCAGTACTCACTCCCACCCAACCCAATCACAACAGTGTCTCCTGTTTAAGCCTCTATTTTCAATTCTCCGGTTAAGTGGCCAAGAATGGAAACACCGTGACTACCAGTAACAGTAAAAGACAGAGATACTTAAATACAAAGCCAGGTAACAAACGACTGGGAAAAGGACTGTTATCAACACATAGACTGAAAAATGAGAATAACCTGCAGCCCCAGCAAGCACTGCACAGGGCTGCAGTGTCTAAGCCACTGGCCTCCCCTCCCCCACCATCACCTGAGTCAACGAAGGCTTTCACAGGATGCCCGTTCACTCTGCAGTTGATGTAGAGCATGGCGACCTGGCCGAAGCTCTCTGGGGCCTCCTCCATAGCTATTGTCATGTTCTCCTCGATGTTCTGCTGCCTGTGACAAGCCAGAGCAGGACACTGAAAGCCCCATTTCCAGGAAAGAACATCACAAACACACTTGTAAATGGGTTTGGCCCTAACTGGAACAGCAGAGTCACAGAATGGAAATTGATTCGATGTTCCCCAATAGGTGAATAGGTGACTCAGCAGTAAACAATGAGACACAGGTCTGGAGAAGACCTAAGACAGCATAAAAATCATCCTCAAGTAAAATTATCCTCCTTTAAAAGCTCAGAAATGGAAAAACTCCTAGAAAGCAAGGCCGTTGCCCTTTCTATCTTACCAAATATTGAAATGTCATGACTACTACTTGAGACAGGTTCTTACTATACAGCCCAGGCTGTACTTGAACTTGTGATCCTCTCATCTCAGCCTCTCCAGTGTTGGGATTATATAATATATGCCACTCTACCCTGCAAAGGTGCTCCTTTATTTTTAGATTTTGTTGTTGTTGCTGTTTTGGTTTGGATTTTTTTGAAACAGGGTTTCTCTGTGTAGCTCTGGCTGTCCTGGAACTTGCTCTGAATACCATGCTAGCCTCAAACTCATGAGATCTGCCTGCCTCTATCTTCTGAGTTCTGGAATTAAAGGAATGTGCCAGAACTCACAGCTAATATTTTCTTTTAAATAATGCATTGCTGGACGGTGCCCCTCATAATCCCAACCTTAAGAGGCATAGGCAGTTGGATAGAGTTTAAGAAAGTGGTTTCAACCTTCCTAATGAAGTTCCTCGACCCTCAACCATAAAATTATTTTGTTAATACTTCATAAGTGCAATTTTGCTACCATTATGAATCATAATGTAAGTACGTGTGAAAGGGGTCGTTCCATCCCCAGGTTCCACCAGGAGAAAGGAAGAGATCTAACTCTAGAAAGTAGTCTTCTGACTATCACATATGTCATTGTACACACACACCCCCCAACAAATAACTGTAATAAAAATGTTTTAACCCTAGACAGGTTTGACTATTCCTTGGGCTGGAAAGATGACTGGGTGGTCTTGGTGGTTACTGTTTCCCAGAGAACCTGAGTTTAGCTTCCAGCATCCACGTCAGGCAGCTCATAGCTGCCTGTGATTCCAGCTCCAAGTAATACAACAGGCTAGCAACACACACACACACACACACACACACACACACACACCAATAGAATTTAAATAAGTATTTAGCATGCATGGTGGCACACAAAGAGGTAAGTGGATCTCTAAGTTCAAAGCTAACTAGGGTTACACATTGAGACCCTGTCTCAAAAGAACAATAGATCCAATGAGTCAACCAAACAAACAAACAAACAGGGCTTCACGGCAGCCCAATACACAGCAGTGTCCGGCCAGCTTGGGGTATGGAGTGATCTGCCTTCCTCAGTTTCCTTTACGGCGCCCATGTAGGAAAGGACTGCTTGGATATATGCTACCCTCCACTTGTAGAGTTTGTCTATGATACCTTCCCATCCGCTTTGCCAGGATGAATACAACTATGCTTCAATCAATGGCAGGCTCCCTTACAGCTGCACTGTGACACAGTAAGAACAAACTGTTTATTTCTCTGTGCAGACTCAGCTAGTTATGTCCACAGACAGTCAAAAATGTCTGATTAGGGTCTGACAGCTCCAGCTAGTGTGGAGGCCAAAGTAGGAAACTGAGTTCAAAGCCAGCTTGGAACTTAGTGAGATCCTGTCTCAAAATAAGATGTGAAAGCAGAGCTGAGGCTATGACTGAGTGACAGAGCACTTGCCTAACTATGTAAGAAAGTGGGGGAAACACCAACATTTGACAAAAGTAATGAAAACGCTTATCCAACAGACATGAGCACACAGCTTAGGGCTTTCAATGAACTCTAGAATACAATTGTATTTCTTCAATTTTGAGTATAGTCCGAGGGTCAGAGATGCAGCCTGTAATAAAGGACTAGTCTAGCAGGCATGACAAAGTTCCCAGTGGAAGCAAAGGGGTGGGGAGAGCCAATGAGTACAACAAAGCAAACAAACTGCTAACTACAGGAAAAGCTCCGGCCCTGCTCAGCATATTAGAAGAATTGCTCCTTTTAGTTACAGGGTTTTTACAATCAGCAACCAAACCTGACTTGGGCTTGGGGAGCAGATGCCATTTTATTCGGACAGCATCTTGTTTAGGACTAGTGATGCAGCCAGCACTCCGTCAGCACCACTGCGCTTGCCTGGGCTCCACTCTGGAAGATCCTGACTCACAGACTAAAGAGAAGACTCAAGCATCTGCAGTTTTAAAAGCGTACTGCATGCTTTTAGTACAGCCCCAGCGGAGAACCACTGTATCAGAGGCTCAGAGTTGGAACTGGGCCAGGCAAAGAGCTTATCCAACAACTGAGACAGCAAGGAGAACAGAAAGCAGACAGACTCTGGACTACCAGATGCCACTTGTGCAGAGCTCTCTAATCCAATCACCTTCAAGCTATGGTTTAATCAGGATTGAAATCAGCTGTCTGTCACAGCCAGTCTATTGATTTCAGCAGATGGGGTTTCTCCTCCATCCGGCCTAGGACAAGCTGTTGTGTCTGCTAATCAGAAGAGTTCACAGAACCTGAGAGAAGGAAGCCATTTTTTGAAATACTGGATCAAAATGAGGGGACAACGAAGCAGAAAAGACTGAGGTTGTTATCTCAGTAACTTGGAGACAGGGGAGCTACTTCAAGCAGACAGCCAGCTAAAGCCTGATGACTTGGATGCTATGAGCTTGCTCATTAGATTGATGGCTCTTACCTTATATCTTCTTCTATCTTTGCCTGAGCTTCGAGATCAAAGGGGTCAGCAGAAAACAGACGAATCCGTTCTTGTTCTCTCCGGGCTCGGTCCTGCTGCTGTTCCACCAAGACCCTAGAGAATTTCTCTACAAAAATGGGGGGGGGGCGCATATTTAGGTCTACACTTTATTTTTTTTAATCTGTAATTTTACATTTTACAAAAGTTTTTATTCAGCCAAGCACTGGTGGCATCTGATTTTAATCCCAGCACTTGGAATGCAGAGGCAGGCAGATCTGAGTTCACGGCTAACCTGGTCTACAGAGCAAGTTCCAGGACAGCTAGAGCTACACAGAGAAACCCTGGATTATTTTAGATGTATACATGAACAAAATCTTCACAGCTACAACCTTGTACTGCTTACCCTAAAAGTCAGAAGACAAACCAGGCGGTGGTGGCGCACGCCTTTAATCCCAGCACTTGGGAGGCAGAGGCAGGCGGATTTCTGAGTTTGAGGCCAGCCTGGTCTACCGAGTGAGTTCCAGGACAGCCGGGGCTACTCAGAGAAACTCTGTCTCGAAAAACAAAAACAAAAACAAACAAACAAAAAAAAGTCAGAAGACAAGAATGTGTGTCTACTTCTTAACATTCTGCCCTCAAACTTCTGCTCCAGCTTCCTTAGCGCTAGGATTAAACGGGTGTATCACAACAGTGAATTGGTGATTTTCTTCTTCTTCTTCTTCTTTTTTTTTTTTTAGCTAATCACAGATGCTTTGAGTTGGACTACAACATCCATGTCCTTTCCACAAGACAGCGCTCCCCAACACATTTCTCTCTGCCTTCATTCTATCTCCCCTCTTCCAAATACTATTTGATCAATTAGGATTATAGAGCGGGGGTGATTTTCTTCTTATACATTTGTGGGTTTGTAGCCATGTGTATGTTTGTGCAGCCACAGCCAGCAAGTGATGGTGAGAGGAGGTAATCTGTAGGAGTTAGGTCCTTCCTCCTCATCTTTGGGGTTCCAAGGGTTGAACCTGGATTGTCAGACCTGGTTTCAAATCTGCTCGCTCATTCTCTCCAGATCAGCCACCTCAGCGACTTTTATTGTCCCTCTATTATTATTATTATTATTACTATTACTATTATTATTATTATTATTATTATTATATAATCCCACCACAAAGTGGTGGCATATGCCTTTAATCCCAGTACTTGGGAGGCAGGGGCAGGCAGATTTCTGAGTTCCAGGTGACAGCCAGGGCTATACAGAGAAACCCTGTCTCGAGCCCCCCCTCAACCCCCCCCAAAAGAAATTCCCATTATTTGTTTCTACTCAGTCAATAGCTTCCCTATATGGCCACGTGTGGCAAGGCCATGTATAGCAGAGAGATGCCTCCGCTTCTCTACTCCCCTATGGCATTCATTATCCTGCCACCAGGAACAAAGCAGAGCACTGTGCCATCCCTTTCTCACCTGGGCTCACTTCCTTTGTTCTACAGTCTGCCTTAAGCCAGATAAATTAAGTGTAAATCAGCCTACCACAATTTCATGGTCTTGATGGAAAACATGCATGAAAGGTGACAGAGAGCATTGCTATCTATTACTATAGGACATAAATACAACCAAAACCAGTATGTAGATGTGTCCAAACTAGGAGTTGGCTGTGCTTGTGCACACCTTTAAAACTCAGGGGACAAAGGCAGGAAGATCCCTATAGGTCTGAGGCTGTCAGGGGGTTTTTTATTGACTGTCTTAAGCAAGGCCAATGTCCCGTGGCCCAAATCCTCCCAACACCATGTACCTAAAAGGTGAACTGAAAGAAACTCTGATGCAAGACATAGTCTGAAAATGAGGACGCAGACCACTGACTGCAAGGAGCACAGTCAACTTTCTGATGATATGGCTTCAATGGGCAACACACTTAACTTGCAAGCATGAGGACCAAAGTTTGAAACCTAGAACCTACATAAACCTGCTGGAAATGACAGTGTACACTTGTATTACAGTGCCTAGGAGACAGACAAGAGGCTCTCTGGGGCCTGCTGGCCAGCTAGCCTATCCCAACTGCTGAACAGCCAGGGAGACACACCATCTAATAGGCAGTGGATGACACTCCTCAGGGTGATACCTGAGGATGCCACATGGTCTATATATGCAAACCCTACTTAAAAAAGACCCAGAACAAGCCATACTTGGTGGTGCATGCCTTTAATGCCAGCACTCAGGAGGTAGAGGGACTTGTGAACCAGTCTGATTATCTGAATTCAATCTCTTACTGCCAGAAGGGGACAGACAGGAGAGAACCAGCTCTTGAGAGTTGACCTCTACTATGACTGTGGTGTGTGCTGTACAGCCTGCTATAAAAAAATCCATGAGGGGCGTGGTCGTGCACACCTTTAATCCCAGCACTTGGGAGGCAGAGGCAGGCGGATTTCTGAGTTGGAGGCCAGCCTGGTCTACAGAGTGAGTACCAGGACAGCCAGGGCTACAGAGAAACCCTGTCTCAAAAAACCAAAAAACCAAAAAAAACAAAAAAAACAAAAAAACCCAGCCATGACTTCATACCCCTAGAACCCATGTAAAAAAAGCTGAGACAGTCACACACTATATGCCAGTGCTCCTATGGTGAGAGAATCCCCAGAATACAGCAGCTAGCCTGGTTAATGTAGGACACTGGCAAACACAGAGACGCTGCTCTAAAAAACAAGGTGGAAAATGAGGACCGACCCCCGAGGTTGTCCTCTGACCTCTATTTGTAAGCTGTGTCCTCATGTTCAGACACATAGAAAATTAAGAAATTTAAAGAAGCTGGGCACATGCCCTTGATGATAGCACTCCGGAGGCCAGAGGCCCTGGTGATCTAAAAGACCACTCCCCAGGGTCAATATGAACTCAATTAAATACAAACATTATTGTCAATTAACCTAGTCTTTGAAAATACATTAATTCACCTCTTGCCAACCAGTAGCATCCAAGAATCACCACAGAGAGCCAATGGCCTAAGACAGTTGCCTAGGTCTTGCACATTTGCTCTGAGGCAACTACTTCCCCTCAGGTCAGCCTGACATGCCTTCAGATCTTACCAAGATCTCCACTGAGCAGAGCTTCTGCCAAGGGTGGGTTCCGCTCCTTCAGCAAGGACAGCTCATGCGGATTGGCCAGCAGCATGTCTCGGAGCAGGGCTGGGTTGTCTAAGCCTTGAGGAGACGATGCTACTTCTCCAGGAGATGAGTGCTGAGCCTGTGTTCTGGGCAGCTGGCGCTGGTGGGGGTTTGATGTGCCAGGCACAGCTATGCTACTGAAGTCAATCCGGGGTAAGTCTGTTGAGATCAATCAATCAAGTTTACCCAAATGATGTATGCCATAAAAACAAGTACAGAAAGAAACAAAGCACACACACATCCGTCACAGAAGCGCAGCAAACAATAACTATTGGCACTCTGCTGCTCTCCTTGCTCCTCCTCCAAGAGGGTGCGCCAAAAGGAAATTGATAGGAAAGAATATGAGAGGAGAGGGGTACATTGGAGACACAGCTCAGAGGGGTGCACTGGAGACGCATCCCAGACACACATGGTCGTGGGAAGTAAGTGGACATTAATTGTTTTACAGGACTGAAGAACTGAAGAGTAGGGATTTTTTTACCCCAGGTTCTAGACTATTCTAGAACCTCAGTCTTCACAGATAAACATAAGGGCAGAGAGCAAACTTCCTGGGTGTAAGGAAGCCAGTGGATGACTATTAGGGGTACACACTGAATCTTATCCTTTACATGGGTGAATCATGTGGTATGTGGCTTCAACAACAGATCTCATAAATATGTTACGTACAAGAAAGACACTAGATATGGTGACTTATGCCTGTAACTGAGACAGGAGGACTGGGAGTTTGAGACAAACCTGTCTCCAAAAAAGACAAGCCAAAATAAACTAGAGCCAGAATGAGACAATGACCTAAAAAAAAGTCCACATTATGTTCAACACTAAAACTCACTTAATGACCAACCTTATCCTGAGTCTGGGATAACCTCATCCTGAAGCCCTTCATCTCAACTACAAAGAGGGAATTCTGAAATTCAGCCTCACATGTAGGTTGAACTAGTAACTATCGTAACTCAGATGTCAGTTGGCAGTCAGTATGTTTGTGCTGAGAATGGCCATATAGGACAAAACATTTGACCAATGGAAAGGTGAACGAACAGCAAGCTCTCCAGGAATCTGGTGCTCTACCAAGAGCCAAAAGCATGTGGGTGGGGCGGTCTCTGCAGGTGGAGAGACTTAACCTTTACCCAACATCCATCTTGACAGTCCATTTATATCAGAGTGATTCTGAAAAACTTGTCTAGTTAATAAACCAGATCTCCACATAAATCCCTCCCCTCACAGCAACCACTGGCTATGTTGTCCATACAGAAACAAACAAACAAACAAAAAAAAAGAAACTAAAACCAAACAGAAACCAACATACAAACAAGGCAAAGCTAACACAGACTCCCCAGCACCACCTCACAAAGCACACGAGGAATATTTGGTTTTACTGACTGGAAACTCAAATGGCTGCTCTTTCTAAAGCAGAAGCCCAAGGGATGGATCGAAATCCAGAACGAATACAGTGAGTGCCTGAAGATGGTGGTGCTGTCTGAATGGAAGCACTGTGCTCCAGGCTGCACTACAGAGCACCTAACACACCCGTCAGCCTATTACCATCAACGTTAAAAGCAGGAGACCTAAATACTACTTGAAAATTTTCACGAAAATATGTCAGGGGGAAGCAGGTGTGTGTGTGTGTGTGCATGCATGTGTGCGCATGTGTGTGCATGTGTGTGTGCAGGTATTTCCTCACATAGTTCCACATCAGGATTTGGAAACTGAGTCAGGAGCCCCTTTAGGAGTAACTAAAGGAAGCTAGAGGCCATCTCAGCATCAAGCACATGTGTGCCCACTCCCACATCTCAGCATCAAGCACATGTGTGCCCACTCCCACACAGTCCTGCAATTTTAGAGACACAGAAACCTCCTAAATCCAAATGCAGGTTCCAAACTATGAACGCCATGGCTGGCTGGGTGTTTGGGTGCATGCTTGTAATTCTAGCCCCCAGGGAGATGAGGCTGGCAGCCACCTTGAGTCATACAGAAAGCTCCAAGGCCACACTGGCTTATGGAAATCTGTCTTACAAAAGAGGGAGTCTGGAGCAATAGCCCAGTGGTTAAGAAGGACTCCTGATGCTTCCCAGTACAGGTACGTATGTACGCTCATAACCACCTATGACTCCAATTCATGGGGCTCTGGTGCCTCTCATCTCTGTGGGTACCTGCACTCGTGTTTATAAACCTACACACACACACACACACACACACACACACACACACACACACAATTAAAATTAATAAACTCTAACTCTGATACCCCTTCTGGCCTCCACAGGAACGGCATGCACATAGCATACATAAAAAGAGGCAAATTATCCATCCATACAAAAATATATCATTAAAAAAAAAATCTCCAAGTGAATAAGTAAAAAACAAAACAAGACCAAAACAAAAAAACCAACAATACACATACACAAGAGATGTGCAGGTGGGGACCCCTAACAGCAGGCACAGGGTCTGTCTCTGACGCTGTTGTCTGTCTGTGAATCTCTTTCCCGTAACTAGGCTGCCTTGTCCAGCCTCCATAGAAGATGATGCACCTAGTCCTATTACAACTCAATATGCTGAAGCGGGTTGATATCCATGGGAGGCCTCCTCTGCTCTAAGGAGAAAGGAAGGGAGGAATGGGGGGAGCGGAAAGGGAAGGAGGGGAAGTACCGATCAGGATATAAAATAAATAAATTAATGAAAAAAGGTAAATTGTAAAAATATATGATTAAAAAAAAATCTTTACAAAGGGAAGGAAATTCCCCAATCTGAATGGTGCACCCAAGATTAGTAGTATCAGGGAGGGGCCCAAACATGGTGCTCTGACCACTTAAATTTGCCAAGTCTAAATAACAGAAAGAAGGCTGGAGAGACGGCTCAGCAGTTAAGAGCACTGACTGCTCTTCCAGGGGTCCTGAGTTCAAATCCCAGCAACCACATGGTGGCTCATAACCATCTGTAATGGGATCTGATGCCCTCTCTGGTGTGTCTGAAGACATGACAGTGTACTCACACACATTAAATAAATAAATGAATAAATTAATAAATGAAGAAAGCAAGCTTAAAAAAGAAAAGAAGGATAACAGAAAGCCCCATTCCACTCACAGTTTTTACTTACTAGTTGCATAACTGATGATATCATTTAAACTTGAGCTTCATCTTTTCATGAGGTAAAGAGGAATGAGTTACGTCCCCACAACCAAATAAGGAGAGCAGTGAAATATGGATCCAAGTGGCTGATGACTAGATAGATACACTGTAGTCAGCCAGTCAGGAAGCACAGGCTAACCCAAGCCTCCAAGATCTTCCTAGGGACAAACATTATATCATGGGACCATCACTAAGGACAGCATAGGCTAATCTTGACCAAGGGCTTACAATGTGCCAGCTCTGAGTTAATCACAACACCTACTTTACTACAGAAGAGATTGATTTAGATGTCCAATGACTTGCCAAGGTTAAACAACAGGCGGTCAGGCCTACACCTTAGTCTGATTCTAACACAGAACTTCTCTGCTCTACCTACTGATGCTTGTCTTAGAAAGAACATGGTGAGTATTGCTCTTACTTGAGAACTGCACTGCAGGGCGAGGGTCTGCATTCTCCTTCTGTCGTAGAATTACGACATCACCATCTTTTAAACCGTAGGAAGCCAGTGACCTATGGTTGTCCGTGAGAGGTCTCTCTGCGTAGACAATCTGCAAGGGAAGATCCAGAGGCATCAAGTATGAAGAGGCAACATGGCAACACTTTTCCTCTTCATCATACTTCCTGCCAAGTCCCTCTCATGGGTTTCCGTCATGCCTAGAATGAAATCCAAAGTCCTGCCTGTTTCCTACTATGAAAGGACAACATAAACCCCATCTGTCTCCATTTAAAGACCAGCCATTTAAGGAAAGGCTGTAAGGCACCAGTTCTAGGAACAGACTGTAAGTCCCAGAAACTAGGGCATAAGATACCAGCTCGAGGGACAGACCAAAAAATACAGATCAAGATCATAAAAGCCCCTCCCAAAGAACAGCCTGGAGATAATCACAAAAATGGGGAAATATCTTACCCCAGAATAGGCCATCTGTGCTGGGCAGCCCAATCTCATCCTATAGTCAAATGTTCGCGACATAGGAATGCAGAACACTGATGACCTCTGACCCCCTAACACCCACCAATTAAATTTCAGATTACCTAATCCCTCTAGAGAGTAACCACTGCATCCCCTATGCCCACCCCACCCCCATTCCCTATATGAAAGCCTGTGGGCCTTTGTCTGGGGTTGCTTCTGACCTCACCCTACTGTTGTTCCAATGACACACATGCTCTCAGGTGATTTGTTACCCTTTAGTGCTCTTCCCTAAAGCCACATGTAAAGTGTACCCAGGACATGGGCTATGAGTGTAAACGACTCGGCATTTCTCTTCCACCCGAGCCCGGGTTGCATCCTAACAACACAATGTACTTTGAAGCAGACTAGACTTTCCTCATCTAGTATGCTACACGGTGATCTGCTCCTCAGTCTCTGCTCACATGAAATGTAGGCTATGGAACCACGATCTGGTTCAGCCGCCATCACAGAGCTTAGGACAGGCCTGTTATAAAACGAATGCCCACAAGTCTGTTCAGGTAAAGGGTGGATGGGGTCATACAGTAGGGAGTCTTACTTAGCTTTCATTCTGAGCAACCAGGGAAACAGGAATGACATAATCTGGGTATGTTCTGGAACATGCAATACTGGGAAGCCAAGGCAGAAAAAACTGTCTCCAGTACCAGGCTAGTACCAGTTACTAAAATCCAGTACACATGCAACAACAATAATTATAAAACAGGTCATGGCCGAGCAGTGGTGGCGCACGCCTTTAATCCCAGCACTTGGGAGGCAGAGGCAGGCGGATTTCTGAGTTGGAGGCCAGCCTGGTCTACAGAGTGAGTTCCAGGATATCCAGGGCTACACAGAGAAACCCTGTCTTGAAAAACCAAAAAAACAGGTCACGAATGGTGGAGAGGAAGAAATGATGAAGCACAGTACTCAAAGATTAAGTTCTCAATCAGTCAATCAACAAATCAATAATTTAAAAACAAATCATCTGACAAATGATCATAAACAAATTCAGGGGCTGGTGAGATGGCTCAGCGGGTAAGAGCACCGCCTGCTCTTCTGAAGGTCGTGAGTTCAAATCCCAGCAACCACATGATGGCTCACAACCATCTGTAATGAGATCTGATGCCTCTTCTGGTGTATCTGAAGACAGCTACAGTGTACTCATTTATAATAAAAAGTAAAAAATTTATAAAAAAACAAAAACAAATTCAGGATAAAAAGATCATCATGTTTTTCAACTGTAAAACAAACATCCCCCACCGGTGGTAGCTGACTAGCATGCAGTAAGCACGTAGGTGAGCTCACAGGCCTTTCTCTTCATCACCAAGGCTTATTTACTGTCCTCATGCTTGTGAAATATAAATAGGAAAGAACGCATGTGAGCTAAGTATTATTAACAGAAATACTTTCAGAGGCTGGAGAAATGGCTCAGCAGTTAAGAGCACCGACTGCTCTTCTGGAGGTCATGAATTCAAATCCCAGCAACCACCTGGTAGCCCATACCCATCCGTAATGAGATCTGATGTCCTCTTCTGGTATGTCTGAAAACAGCAATAGTGTACTTACATATAATAATAAAATCTTTAAAAAAATTAAAAAAAAAAAAACTTTCTATGTCCAACACAACAGCAGAGAGCAGTATGAGGGGAAGAAGGGACAGAACACACAGCAGCACACTGACTTAGCCACATACAGATGAGAGGTGGTCCCTGTGTCATCATGTAGTCCACAGAACAGACTGGGGCTTGAGCCACAGCTTTCTCCCTCTGCACTGGGTCACAAGCTAACTGAGCAACCTGAGCTGGGTATTAACTCAGCCAGGAACTCTGGGAGGGGGGCCTGTCACTAGTTGGGCCAAGAGTCAAATTTCTTGTGTCCAGCAGGCCACCAGGACTGATCACAACAGATGTCCCTTCTAGCTCTTTTTCCACACTAAGCCCTACCTTGTACCTGGTAGGCAACTTGTCTACCACTGAGCTCTCCGCCAGGCCTCCTTGTTCCATTCATGTGCTCTCTGGGCACAGAGCACACAGCACCTGCACAGCCACTCTGACCATTCACTGTCACTCTGCTCCCAAGTCTGTGCTGAAGGGGCAAAAGGATTCAAAACGGAATCCTTCAGCTGGGCGGCGGTGGCGCACGCCTTTAATCCCAGCACTTGGGAGGCGGAGGCAGGTGGATTCCTGAGTTCAAGGCCAGCCTGGTCAACAGAGTGAGTTCCAGGACAGCCAGGGATACACAGAGAAACCCTGTCTAGAAAAACAAAAAAAACAAAAAAACAAAAACAAACAAACAAACAAACAAACAAACAAAAAACCCTGAATCCTTCCAGAGACAAGAGAATAGAACTTGTCTGTCCAACTTTACAAGTTTTTTTTAAGATTTATTTATTATTATTATATGTAATAATAACCATCCCATTACAGATGGTTGTGAGCCACCATGTGGTTGCTGGAATTGAACTTAGGACCTTCGAAAGAGCTGTCAGCGCTGTTACCCGTTGAGCCATCTCACCAGCCCCCCAATTTTACAAGTTTTATACATGATTAAAAATGACTGCAACCAGGTGAATCTCTGTGACTCTGAAGCCAACCTGGTGTACAATTCAAGTCCAGGACAGCCAGGGCTATTACACAGAGAAACTCTAAAAATCAAAAATCTGTCCTAGCACTTACATATAGTGTAGATCTCATACTTAAGGTAATAAACAACAGACTCTTTTTCTCTTTGGTAATACAAAGAGAAAGTTGTGCTACAAATAACTTGTCAGGCTAAATAGAAAGCAACCACAAACCAGAGCAGAGGCTGTACCTGGGTGTGTGCATCTGGGTGGCACCAAAACCACTGAGCACTGTGAGGAGGTCACTGATAGCCTGTGGCCTACTCTAGCTTCTCAGGGGCAGAGTCAGCTGTCAGTATATTTAAAGACACACGGCTCGTCTCCCAAGGCAGACAGACACACTAGACATTCTTACTAGAACATGTACTTATTTATAAAGAACCAAACTCAGGAAGATAAGAACACTTCAGAGTCTGAGGCTGTGGTGCAATGGGAAAGCATCTGCCTGGCATGGAAGAGCCCATGGGTCCTCTTCCAGTGGGACACAACATGAACATCCAAACTAAAAAAGAACACCCTGCTACCACTTCATGAGGCTCTACTGGGCTAACATGCCAAGTCCCTATTCTCCCAGTTAACTCTCACGCTGTTTCACTGGATGACAATCATTTTAACAGGGATCATTTGTCCAATTTTATGGACCAGAAGACAGAGAGGTCACACAGCCATTAAGAGCACTGAAACTGGCCAGGTAATGGTGGCGCACGCCTTTAATCCCAGTGCTTGGGAGGCAGAAGCAGGCGGATTTCTGAGTTTGAGGCCGGCCTGGTCTACAGAGTGAGTTCCAGGACAGCCAGGGCTATACAGAGAAACCCTGTCTGGAAAAACTGAAAAGAAGGGGGGTTGGGGGGGAATTTAGAGAGAGAACTGAAACTGGAGTTCTATATGCTCAACATTAAAAATTATATACTTTTACAGCACCCAAAGCAGCCTGAGAGACTGGCCTCTACGTCATCCTCTACCATAAGAATCTACACCTCCACTGGCAGTGCTTGCCTGCTATGTCAAAGCCCTGGTTCAATTCTGAGTATGGGAGCATGGGACATACACAACTGCTAGTCTAACCATCAATTAACACTGGGGATGGGGTGATGTCGCTCAATGGTGAGGTGGGGTAATGTCGCTCAATGGTGCAACACTGCAAAGGACGCGGCAAGGCAGGAGAGAGGGAAAGAGATCCTGCAATGCCTAGTGTCTTCTTGGTTGGCCCATTTCTTCCTTTTGTACCTATTTTTAGAATTTTTTACTCATATGAACCTCTTACCTGCATTTATATGTGTATCTCACCTGCATATATGTGTCCTCATCTGCATGCATGTATATACCAACCGTAAAGTATGTATGTATAATCACCTATAAGTATATTAGCATTTTACCTGCATGTATATTATGTATATCGCTTGCATGCCTGGTGCCTATGGAGACCACAAGAGTGTCAGATTCTCTAAAACTGGAATTACAAATGTTAGTGAGCCACCATTTGGATGCTGGGAACCGAACCCAGCCTTTAGCAAGAGAAGCCAGTGTGTTCCTGACTGCTGAGCTAGCTCCCCAGCCCCCAGTTTCTTCTTTTTTTAAAGTGTGGCAACTGAAACCAAGTGTGGAAACTGAAACTGAATGTAATAGCATTCACCTTTAATCCCAGCATTCGGGAGTCAGAGGTAGGCAGATCCCTGGATCTCTCAGAGTTTGAGGCCAACCTGGTTTACACAGAACTCCAGGACAGTCTTGGGCTACATAGAAAATCCTGTCTCAAAAAAAAAAAAAGAGAGGAGAAAAGGAGAGGAGTATGATGGAGACAGTCATGATCAGCAAGGAAGTAGTAAGTTCCAGACAGTCACTGTCATCAGGCATGGACAAATTATGGAATACCTCACCCAATCTCAAAATGGATGGATTAGTTACTTGGGCACTGACCTTTGTTTAGTCCTGATTTCAAAGGATTTGGATTGTGGTCAGAAGGGGAAAGCAAAGAACTATTCACACTGGGGCACACCAGAAATCAGAGAAGAGGCCCCAGGAAGACACATCCCAAGGATAGACTTTCAATGACCCTCTTTCTCCAACCAGGCCCCATCTTCACTACCTCCCAATAATTCCATTTTATTATGAATTCATCAAAGGATTGGTTAATTCATGGGTTAGGTCAGAGCCCCATGATGCAATTGTCTCTGAAAATGCTGTAATAGGCACACGTGGAGGTGTGTTTCACTGATCCCCTGGGAAGGCTAATTCAGTTGTGGTGACAACAAAATTTAGCCATCACACTGGGTAGAAAAAAATACTCCCGAGAACCAAAATCAGCCAAGTAACCAAGATGTGGAGACATATACTGTAATCCCAACATTTAGAGTGGGGTTAAGGCCAGGCTGGGCTACTGAGACCCTCGCTCAAAATAGTTCAAGGAAGGCAGTAACTTTTCATCTTAAGTCCTTATGTAAATCACCCTTAGGTCTGCCTGCAATCCCAGTACTTGGGAAGCAGAGGCAGGATTAGTGGCTCAAGGTTAGCCTGGGCTATATGACAAACTGTCTCAAACACACCCCGTCACCTTCCAACTTAACATGACTATGCCTA
The DNA here is from genome assembly GCF_008632895.1 of Mastomys coucha. Taxonomy (NCBI): domain Eukaryota; kingdom Metazoa; phylum Chordata; class Mammalia; order Rodentia; family Muridae; genus Mastomys; species Mastomys coucha. The sequence continues at coordinate 98,304,698 of NW_022196900.1, forward strand.
GATCAAGGACTTCACGTCTCTATTAGCTAAACAAAAGGCAAGCTGGTGATGGCTCTGGCACAGCTCTTACCACATCTGTTACCCCTCAAAAGGGAGTACGGACACCCTGAGCTCTGCCATTCAGAACAGCATACTAGAGAAATCTACTATTCAGGTATAAACCTGCAGAAGTGGTACCAGGGGAACATTCTAGAGACACAATTCCAACCTTCATCAACATCTAGCAACAGACTTATTAATATCACTAATACAGCTCCAAAATCTTTAAGCATGACATCAAATGTCTTCTAGTATCCCAGAGTGTGGAGGTTCACACTTTTAATTCCAGCACTTGGGAGGCAGATCTCTGTGAGTTTAAGACCAGCCTGGTCTACAGAGAGAGTCCAAGAAAAGCCAGGGCTACACAGAGAAACCCTATCTGGAAAAGCAAACCAAACCAAAAGTTTCCTGGTATCTGAAGGAGTGTCCACGGACTCGGGGCTAGGGAGCTAACGCTGTTGTTTCTCTTGACAAGTGCTGGGGATCCAATGCATAGCAGGCAAGTGCTCTACCAGAGCTATCCCCAACCCGGTCCATCTTATTTTTCTGAAACAAGGTTTCCTATATAGACCAGGCTAGCCTAGTTCTTAGAGCTCCACCTGAGTCTGCCTACCTAGTGCTGGAATTAACAGTGTGAGCCACCATGATCAGCACCCCAACAAAAACTTCTGTTTTGCTTTTCTGAGACAAGTTCTTTTTTTTTTTTTTCCCCAGTTTTTTGAGACAGGGTTTCTCTGTATAGCCCTGGCTGTCTTGGAACTCACTCTATAGACCAGGTTGGCCTCGAACTCAGAAATCTGCCTGCCTCTGCCTCCCAAGTGCTGGGATTAAAGGCATGTGCCACCTCCGCCCAGCTGAGACAAGTTCTTACTACGCACCCTTGGCTGGCCTGAAACCTAAAATTGAGTCCAGGCTGGCCTTGAACTGTCAGTCTCAAATATCAAACAAAAAAAATAACCAAAACCAAACTAACACTTCAATGTGCAATTCTCCCTGGGTTATGAGGAATAAGTGGGTGGTAGCAGTCTTTATTCTTTTCTGTGTTACAACCTTTCTATCATGACTATTCAGCATTTACCAGAAAGAAACCAAAAAAAGGGGGGGGGGGATTACTTAAGGAAATACACACATCAAAACTAGCCACCACAGAAACTTCCAGTTTCCATGGTTTAAAACAGCATTTTTGTAAAGCAGACAGGCTGTGTGCACAGTGGCAGTCTAGGGTCACAGCTAACGGCTGTCAGCTGCTACTTCAACATGCCTGTCACTGGAGGTCCTTCCAATCTGTACAGGCTTCTACTCCACACCACCTACAGAAATAAACTATGTTTCAAAAGTATCAAGACATTAATTTAACGTGAAGCTAAGTCCTAATAGCTGTTTGAGGCCAGCCCAGCCAAGCCTGCATCAAAGCATCACCCCAAGCCTGCCTGGCTGCCAAGCCCACACTTGCTCAGAGAGGGAGCAGGTTTGATTGCAGTACAAGTGAAGATGGTTTCTATTCTAAATTTATTGTCATTAGATTAGAACTACTATAACCAGACTAGAGCTGTTAAAAAACTAACACCTTTTCCAAGTGACTCCTGCACAAATGATGCTGATGAAAGATGGCGCTCCAAACCAGCGCTCCCTGTGAGGGACACACGTGCAGGGCAATCCTTCAAGGATATGGGAAGGAAACAGAAAGTGTGGCCATTTTTATTTTTATTTATTTTTTAACTTTTAAAAAAATTTACACTTATTTATGTGTACTTCACCTGCACGTGTACACGTGTACCATGTGCATGCCTGGTGCCCACAGAGGCCAGAAGAGGGCATTGAAACCTGCTGAACTAGAGTTACTGATGGTTGTGAGCCACTGTATGGATGCTAGGAATCACACCTCTGTAAGTGGTCTCTATCAAACTAACTAGTGCTCTTGAACCCCATTTGTCTCTTGAACCCCATTTCCACATTCTATCTAGTTCATCCCTCTCCTAAGTCCCACAGGGTTTCTCTGTGTATCCCTGGCTGTCCAGGAACTTGACTTGTAGACCAGGCTCACCTTGAACTCAGAGATCTCCTGGCCTCTGCCTCCTGAGTTCTGGAATTAAAGGCATGCAACTACCACTCAGCTTAGCTTACCTTTTCTTGAATTCTATTTTCATCTATTTATAATGTACATTATTACTTAGTGTATATAATGTAACTGATATATACGCACATATAAAATACTTGTTAGCTGTGTACCATACTACATTGTATACCATGCTATGTGCCATATAGCTGAATGTGCACACAGATGTATAATACACGGAACAGGAACGTATATCTAAGGTGTGTGAGCAGGAGGAGCAACACTTCCCGTATGGGGCTATATTGGATGTAACATGAGAATAATAAATGTAGAACAGAAACCTTCTTCTGCACATGTGATTAAAGTAAGACTCCAAAGCCAAGCCAAGAAACAGAGGTAAGAAACTAAAGTAAACAGACTGAAAGAAAGCTGAGAGGAAGGGACAAAACAAAAACTGGTCGGGGAGCTCAAGTAAGACATGACTAGGACTTAAAAAACACAAAAAACAAAAGACCATAATGTTTACTTTCATGATCCAATGAAAGGAAGTGACTCAAGTGTCTGGGGTGGATCCTGTTCCTGCCTGAGGGGCTAGCCAGTGAGCTAGACAAGTGACCCCCATTTAAAAATCAGCTCTTAAAATAGACACGAAGTTGTCAGGTTACATGGAGGCAACAGCACTAACCTGAAAAACAGGGTGCTGTTTACAGCTACTTAATACAAGCTTAACACCAGTGGAGTCCGGGTTTCTGTATTCTAATTTGGGTTAGGAAGAAAGTAAATACCAAATTTACTTAGAGAAGAACTTAGAGCTAGCCTAATTGTTGCAATGGTACCCTTCAAACCCCAGACTGGCGGAAGGCAGAACCCTCCTTAACCATACAATTATGCTTCCATCTGATATCTCCTTTAATTTACTTAACATTTTCTACAGACATCTGAGAGCCATGGGCTGGGCAGGGAGTAACCCAGTGGTAGTGCTTGCCTGGCTAACGTGTACACAGGATGCAGGAAGAGAAACAGCAGAGAAACAGTTTCAACCTCTGTCGACCTCAAGTCCTACTAACAAACTCAACTTAAAATTATTCCCCATCAGCTGGCAATTATAGCTTGGGTAATCAAAACACCCCTTACACACACACACACACACACACACACACAAATCAAAACACCCCCCCTCCACACACACACACACACACAAATCAAAACACCCCCCTCCACACACACACACACACAACAACTGAAAAAACCCTCAAAACTGAAAAGTGAAGTTGGACATGATTGTGTATTCCTGTAATCCCAGCGGTACAAGAGCCTGAAGCAGGAGACCTGCTGTCTGCTGTCTGAGGCCAGCCTTGGCCCCATAGTTGAGATCTTGTCTCAAGAAAAACCAAAGCAGCTGGTTGTGATGGCTCAGGCCTTAAATCCAAGCATTTGGGAGGCAGAGTCAACTGGGATCTCTGTGAGTTTACATGGGAGTCAATGTGTTTGATATAGTGAGACCTGCCTCAAAAACAAAACAAACAACAAAAAACCCCAATCAATTAATCCTCTAAAAGTCAAACCCACCACAACTCCCTTCTCTAAACCCGCTGGTCCTAGCTTGCCCTGCCACCAGTATGAGGTTGGCCAACAGGAACCCGGTCCTAGGTTTTTGTGGGTTAATTTTTATACGGAAATTGGGGGAACTTTTGCCAGACTGCATATGTGAGTGACACCTCCTTCCCTGAAATAGATCCTTCCAGAAAGAGTTGCATGCCAAGGTTCTAAAGTTCACATTGTGTAAAGGAATCATACTTCTGAACAAAATATTGACACATGTTTACCATAAGCCAGGACCGAACAAGTAGTCGTTGGGCAACAGTTCTGGAACTATTTCATAATTGCAGGAGGAAATCAAGATTTACATTCTGGGGCCTTGGGAGCCACCTATAATTTTCTGATGTTTAGACTACACCCAGCGGGGGTCCATATGGTTAGAATCTTAGGGAATTAGTGCAAAGGTTACAGACTAGTCCACCTATTGTTTGATGAAGTGTACTAAGGACACCAAAGCATTTTGAGAATATATTTTCTTGTTAAAACGTAAGAAGGCTTGAACTCCTTGCCACTGAGTCCCTGGGAGGCGTGGGGGGTGGGGGTCTTCAGACAGTAGGCCATTTTCAAGCTAATATCCTTCGAAATCACTGAGCTTTTAGAACTGACCCAACAGAACTAGGCCCAGAAAGGAAGAGGGCTTTGGCCTGAGAGAGGCAGACAGACTGAGTTGACATAACCATTACTTAAAAAAAATATATTATATATACACTAAATTAACCACAAACGCAAGCCGTAGGGAAGCATTTCCAGAGACGTTAAATGGCAAGAGCGAGTCTCAAACTTTTTCCCCTCACTTTCAACCGCAAATCTGCATTCTCCCAGATAAACTGCGCATATTGAAGCGGTCCAAATAAGCGAACCCCAGGCCAGCTTTCTCCCAGTGATCCAAACTGGTATTTCTGGTCGGAAAGGCAGGAGATACCGGTTGAGGACCCAGGGCTCCCGAAGGGCCAGAAGGTGGGGAGGGCTGCTGGCCCGTGCACGTGCCCCTCTAGCTGCAGTGGGTGCATCTACGGGCGGCTGCAGGACTCGGCCCCCGCCGCCCCCCAGCTCCCCAGCCGCTGGCTGGAGGCCCCCGCTCGCTGCCCCGGCTTACCTGGCTCTCGGCGGCGGGGATGCCGGACTCGAGCTCGCACAGCGCGCGGAAGTTGTGCAGCTCGAAGTCGGCGTCGACCTGGAGGGAAAAGGTCACCTCGGAGAGGTCCCTCCGCACACAGTACACGGTGAGCAGCATGGCCCGGGCCCGACCCGGCTCGGCTCGGCCCGGCCTGGGCGCGGGGCGGAGGGCAGCCGGCGGCTGGGGGCCTGGCGAGAGCTGCGGGAGGGCGGCGGGCGCGGGCTGCTCGTTCGCTCGCTCCTTCCCTCCCTTACACGCGCGCAGTGACTCACTCGCTCCCGCCCTCAGCAGCCAGCGCGGCCGCCGCCACCCGCCTGCGAGGCCGTCTGCCCGCCGGCCTGCCTCCCACCGCTGCCGTCAAGCGCGCGGGCCGCCCGGCGCCCCGCCCCGTCGCAACGCGACGGCCGTAAAGCGCGCCAGGCTGCGGGCGCCTTCGCGACGCCCGGGTGTGGGGCGGGGCTGGGGAGCTGGAGGGAGGGAGGGAGGGATGGGGAATGCGGGGGTGGGGGAACCCCACGGTTGGCTGATTTCATACTTGAGCTCGGGAGTTACTCCAGGATCCCAATCCCAGTTATTCATCCAACATGCACCTACTGTGCCCTTGACGTGCACCTAGAAAAATGGATGAAAGACACGAATGCCTCACCCTGGACTCTCTATCGGCTATGGGAGACTTAATTAAGCACATCTTTCTAAAACTGAGTTTTCGAAATGGAAGTTGTCATTTCAGTCATATTAACTCGGTTTCCTCTCGGTAATGGATGCAGGGCGAAAACCCAAATCATTACTCTGCTGTGCTCGGGGGCTCATCCCAGCCTGCGGGGGCCCAGTGCAGTGCGCCTCTGCGCTGGCAGACACACACCGCTCAGTTCTTCTTAGTTCTCTCACTCTCAGACTGCATCCAGCACAGGGCCTTTACTGGGTACGGTTCAGAATTTACTCCGCATACTGGGACTGGTAGCGCCAACCTGTAGTCCCAACTACTCAGGAGGGTGAACAGAAGGCTGGCAAATTTGAAGCCTGCCTGGATTACAAGTGTTCTACTCTGAACAATTGACTTTAATGGTGTTGCTAAATACCTTGTTGACATCTTGCCTACCGTGCCCAAGCTCAACTTCAGCCCTACACAAAGACAGTACTTGGTAAATAATTGTTATTTTAGCGTCCACCTAATTCATAAGAAGATATAGATGGCAAGGTGTAAAGTAAGAATGATAAAAATCCAAAACTCCTCCTGGGCTCACTAGGGTGGTCCACGTTTGTAATCCCAGCACTCAGGAGTGTTTGGTTTCTGGACCTAGATTAGGGGCTGAGGTGAGCATTGTACATATCAAAGCTGACCTGGGTTCAAAGCTCAAGGTTCTCCTGGCATTCCTCTGTCCCTACCTGGCAGGGCTGGGCTCTTCCCTGTTTAATCCAGATATCATTTTGCTCTCTCTCTCTCTCTCTCTCTCTCTCTCTCTCTCTCTCTCTCTCTCTCTCTCTCTCTCTCTCTCTCTTTGTCTCTGTCTCTCTGTGTGTACTTTTTCTTTCTTTTCCCTCTTCTCTTTCTCTTTCCATGGCAACTAATATGGCCTCCTTCCTTGGGGCCAGTGAACTGGTCCTCCTGACAGAATCTTCCCAGCAAACCCACATTTCTACAAGTTAATCTGTCTTGAATTGGTTTATTTCACCATTGGAGAAATAGCATATCAAGGAGCAGAGACTGCAGGATCACTACAAACACAAGAATTTCTTTTTTTTTCTCTTTTTTGGTTTTTTTCAAGACAGGGTTTCTCTGTCCTGGCTGTCCTGGAACTCACTCTGTAGACCAGGCTGGCCTCGAACTCAGAAATCTGCCTGCCTCTGCCTCCCAAGTGCTGGGATTAAAGGCATGAGTCACCACTGCCTGGCTAAACACAAGGATTTCTACTCCTGGCTCTGTGGCTTGAGGAGCCTCCTCCAACAGAACAGGAAGGAAATAGGAAGCAGGATAGCTGTGTATGCTGCAAGAACTTCAGTTTGTTTGCAGAAAAGACAGAATTTCTAGGTGCAGACCTTTACAAAGACAGAAGTGGAGAAGCTGGGACCACAGGATGGTGCTGGAATCGAGGATCAGTGAAAGAAAGCCCAGCTGCTGTGCAAAATGAAAAGAAAGTTTCAAGGAAAATGTCAGCTAGAGAGCTTTTCAAAATGGAGTTAGGAAACCTAAGGTTTCTGAGGAGGCCAGATGCCCCGCAGGATGTAAACTCAAGTCACCTCACTTTGTGCCTACACAGTTAGCAGGCATCAAGATGTTCATTGTGGTATGAATTGTTCCTTTAGAAATTTAAAACTTAGGGCTGGTGAGATGGCTCAGGGAGTAAGAGCACTGGCTGCTCTTCCAAAGGTCCCGAGTTCAAATCCCAGCAACCATATGGTGGCTCACAACCACCCATAATGAGATCTGACGCCCTTTTCTAGGGTATCTGAAGACAGTTACAGTGTACTTATTTATAATAATAAATAAATCTTTGGCCCTGTCTCGAAAAACCAAAATCAATCAATCAATCAATCAATCAATCAATCAATCAATCTTTGGGCCTGAACGAGCAGGGAATGAGCAAATGTGGTAGACCGGAGTGAGTAGAGGTCCTAAAAATCAATTTCCAAAAGGCAGGTGGATTTCTGAGTTCGAGGCCAGCCTGATCTACAGAGTGGGTTCCAGGACAGCCAGGGCTACACAGAGAAACCCTGTCTCGGAAAAAAAAACAACAAACAAACAAACGAACAAAAATATATATGTAAAATCAATTCCCAACAACCAGATGAAGGCTCACAACTATCTGTACAGCTACTCTGTATACTCGTATACATAAAATAAATAAATAAATCTTTTTTTAAAAAAAAAAAAGGAAGAAATTTAAAACTTTAAACCAGACAGTGGCAGTGCATGTCTTTAATCCCAGAACTTGAGAGGAGGCCTAAGGAGGAGGATCTCTGTGAGTTCCAGAGCAGCCTGGTCTACAGAGAGAAACCCTGTCCTAGGTATGTGTGTATTGCCTGCATGTTCATCTGTGCAGGAGGAGGCAAAGGATATCAGATTCCCTGGCTCTGGAGTCACTGATAGCTGTGAGCTGAGGTATGGATGCTGGGAACTAAACTTGGATCTAACCCCTGGAAGGGCAGCCAGTGCTCTTATCTGCTGAGCCATCACTCCAGCAGCCCAACCCTCACTGTGTGGCCCTAGCACTTACTATGTAGAGCAGCTGGTCTTAAACTCAGAGAGACCCACCTGCCTCTGCCTCCCAAGTGCTAGGATTAAAGGGATGTGCCACCATGCTGGTTTGAAAGCATCAGTCACATAGAGCCTTTCATATGACTCCAATTCTTTCCCAGTTTCAATGGAGTTATTCCCCTCACTCATTTCAGGTCAAATTTTCCCTGCCTTCTTTCTTTGCAACCTTGACTCTGCATTCTATGAACCCGTCACACCCGAATTGCTGTTTCTACTACTCCAAAGGAAGTCTTAGCTTTCTGAACTTAAGTTGATAGATGTTATCTGGGGCTTTGACAAATAAAAGGTTTGTTTTCTCATGGGCTAAGGGCCGGACGGGCAGCCGTTCTGGTTCATTGAGTCAACAGTACAAGGGCCAGTACTTTCACCTGCCTCTAAGGATAGAAAAATTCCTTTGGCCTTTCCCCAAAGATCGAAGTGTGGCTGGAGCCTCCACACCATGAGTTATTTTCTTGTCAAGGCTGGAGATTGCCTAGAAATCCGTTATCAGATTTTTGGCTTATACTTATTGGACAGACCTGTGTCAAGTAGCTCTAAGAGAGGCTGGAAATGCAGGTGTTTTCGCATTTTCAATGAGTTTTAATGGACTCGGTCAGGGAAAGGGAGATGAGGATGTTGTTAGGTAAAACACAATGCTCCCTAAAGCAGAGCAGGTCTAAGATAACCAGAGTGAGTTAGGCAGATGCAGGAGGGTTTTCAAGAATCAGCTGACCGAGCGGTGGTGGCACACGCCTTTAATCCCAGCACTTGAGAGGCAGAGGCAGACAGATTTCTGAGTTCAAGGCCAGTCTGGTCTACAGACTGAGTTCCAGGACAGCCAGAGCTACACAGAGAAACCCTGTCTAGAAAAAACCAAAACAAACCAAACCAAAAACAAACAAACAAAAAGAATCAGCTGAGGTGAAGCTTTGGAGCTTTGAATGACGGGAGATCGTGTGTGTGTGTGTGTGTGTGTGTGTGTGTGTGTTTAAGTGTATAGTGTTCTGCCTGTATGTCTGTTTGTCTGTATACCATGTATCTGCTGTATCTGCTGATGTCCAGAAGAAGGTATCTGATCCCATGGAACTAGAGTTGCAGAAGGTTGTTAACCACCATGGGATTCAGGGAACTGAACCTGGGTCCTCTGCGAAAAGGACAAACACTTTTAATGGTTGAGCTTTTTTGACAGCTTCTCTGGGATATTTTTTCTGCTATCACTCAGGTTCTTGTTTCCTGAAAAATGTGTTTTCCTGAACATATCCATAACAATCACCTCCACCCTGTGTGTGTTTTTCCTTCCATTAAGAAGTGCCATGTGGGAGCTGGAGAGATGGCTCAGCGGTTAAGAGCACTGGTTGCTCTTCCAGAGGTCCAGAGTTCAATTCCCAGCAACCACATGATGGCTCACAGCCATCTGTAATAGGATCTTCTGGTGTGTCTGAAGACAGCTACAGTGTACTCATATACATTAAATAAGTAAATAAATCTTTAAAAAAATATAGTACCACGTGGGGCTGGAGAGATGACTCAGTAGCTAAGAGTTCATCTTGATCTTTCAGAAGATCTTGACTCAGTTCCTAGCATTTGTGTTGGGTGGCTTGTAACAGCCAGGAGATCCAATGCCTTCCTCTTGTATCTTTGGGTGCTGCATGAACTCGGTGCACATACATACATGTAGACACATGAACATACACACACACATAAAATAAATATCTTAAATGGAAAGTGGTATGTGAGCTAGCCATGATGGAGCATGTCTATAATCCCAACACTTGGGAGGTAGATTTGAGAAGGCTGCCAGTTTTTTGGTTTTGGTTTTTAGTTAGTTAGTTTGTTTGTTTTGGTTTTTCGAGACAGGGTTTCTCTGTGTAGCCCTGGCTGTCCTGGAATTCACTCTGTAGACCAGGCTGAACTCAGAAATCTGCCTGTCTCTGCCTCCCGAGTGCTGGGATTAAAGGTGTGCGCCACCACTGCCTGGCTAGAGGGCTGCAGGTTTTAGGCTCCTGACCCGGTTATTGACACTGTATCTCAAGACTGCGCCTGTGTGGCGCAGCTCATAGAGTGTCTACCCAGCATGCATGAAGCCCTGGCTTCAACTTCCTGCATTACATACAAATTAAGCATGCACATGCCTGTGTGATCCCAGCACTCTGAGGTAGAGGCAGGAGGATTAGAAGGTTGAGGCCATTCTCTGCTGAGAGTCTGAGACCAGTTTGACTCAGAAAAAAATAAAGTCCTGAGGAAATCTGTCAGACTGAAGGAGGAACAGGAGCAAGAACTCGGTCTGGACCAGGACATGGAACTGTATCTGCCACCAGTTTAGTGGCCCTTCCAGCCTACAGGGACACTAAAGGAGGCCGAGGACACTGACCTCAAGAACTGATAAGACTCCTGTGGGGGACCGACACAGTCGCAGCCCTGTCACAGGAAATGGGAGATGCTTTTTGTCCTAGACTGGAAATCCATCTCATCCCAAGGCCCAGGCTCTTTGCTCATCTCTGTGTGGCTTGTTCTGTGTGCAAGAACTCCTAAGCACAGCTCGCAAGCCAGGCTGGGGCAACTGGATGCTAGGAGGGGTTGTCTGGAGAGAGGAGCTGAGGAGGTGGGCTGTGATGGGCCAGTTCAGGTTTCAATAAAGAGGGGCGTGCACGAACGTGTGTGTGTGTGTGTGTGTGTGTGTGTGTGTGTGTGTGTGTGTGTACTCCCTGAGTTTGAATTGTGGTATAGACTGACTCTATGTAAGGGACACCGCGTATAATGGCTTGTAAGCTTAGGTCTAAACAGCAACTCGGATTTACCCTGGTTCTCTTAGACAGTTCACTCCTGGAATCCAGTGAGGAAGCCCACATTCTCTCTCAAACTGAGAAAACTATGGAGAAGAAAGACCCATAGCTACTCTGGGTTAACAGCCTAGCCAAAGGCAGAGCTGCTCACCAGGAAAACCTCACAAGTGTCTGAGCTTAGAGCTTCCGGAGGAAGTCAGCCCTAGCCACTGAGCCATGGGAAGCCTTTGAGACTTTCCAGGTGAGGCTCCAGAGAACCATCTCCTCTGTGTGTTCTCTCTCTCTCTCTCTCTCTCTCTCTCTCTCTCTCTCTCTCTCTTTCTCTCTCTCTCTCTCTTTGAATTTCTGGCTTGCAGAATCTGTGACCATCATAGAATTAAAACCCCAAACAGGGACCAGTCACTACGGTGGTTGTGCTGGCTGTAAGTGCAGGCATGGGCAGGGGGCATCTGTAAATGAAGAGTCCTCACAAACTGTTAAAGGCTTAGGTTCACCAGGGGCCTTTGGGCAAAGTGACTGGAATGTGAGAGTGCCGACCCCATCCTGGATTCATCCACAGTTGGATGGACTACCAGGAGATGGTGGCTATGGTAAAAGGCGTGGCTGAATGGATGAAGTGGGCCAGTGATGTCCTGCCTCTGAAGGGAATAGTGTGTCACAGGTTTGTCTCACTCCCTTTCTGGTCCTCTTTCCAGGTGCTTTCTTTCTTTCTTTCTTTCTTTCTTTCTTTCTTTTTTCTTTTTTCTTTTTTCTTTTTTGGTTTTTCGAGACAGGGTTTCCTTGTATAGCCCTGGCTGTCCTGGAACTCACTCTGTAGACCAGGCTGGTCTCAAACTCAGAAATCCATGCCTCTGCCTCCCAAGTGCTGAGATTAAAGGCATGCGCCACCACTGCCTGGCAAAAAAGTTGCCTTTTTAAAGCCTGATGTGGTGGCACATACCTTTAGCTCCAACACTTGGGAGGTAGAGTCAGGTGGATCTCTGTGAGTTCCAGGATAGCCTAGGCTACAGAGTGAGACATGGGTTTTGTTTTTGCTTTGTTTTGTACTTACATATGAGTGTTTTGCCTGCAGCTATGTATGAGGGCCATGTTTAGGCTTCGTGCCCTCAGAGGTCAGATGAGGGAATCAGACCCCTTTGGAGTGACAGATGGCTGTGAGTCATCATGTAGGTGCTGGGAATTGAACCCAGCTCCTCAGTAAGAACAAGAAGTGTTGTTTGTTTGTTTGTGTGTTTGTTTTCTAACAGGTCTATCTACAGAGTCCTGGATATACTTGTAGAACAAGTATTCTTAACTTCTGAGTCATCTCTCCAGACCCCACAAAATAAATCTTTAAAAAAAAAATGTCAGGACGGGCGGTGGTGGCGCACGCCTTTAATCCCGGTACTTGGGAGGCAGAGGCAGTCGGATTTCTGAGTTCGAGGCCAGCCTGAGTTCCAGGACAGCCACGGTTACACAGAGAAACCCTGTCTCGAAAAACAAAACAAAACAAAACAAACAAACAAAAATATATATATATATCTTTTATATATATAAAGAGAGTATGATTCTAAGTATATAAAATACCTGAGAATGAAAATCAACAGAGTCAGAAAACACACTGCGGCTGCTAATGGGAAGAGGCACTACTTGCATAGCACTGCTGGTGGGTACAGAGCTGCTTTTGGGGGTGATGAAAACGTTCTCAGACTGATTGTGGTGAAGATCCGCTAAGTACTAAGCTGAGCAGGTTTGAGGGTGTGCTCCTGTAATCTCAGCACTCAAGAGCCTAAAGCAGTGGGGGGGAGTGGCAAGTTCAAGGCCAATGTGCGGCTTTAGGAAAATCCCATCTCAGTCCGGCATAGTGGTACACGCCTTTAATCCCAGGACTTGGCAGGTAGAGGTCGGGGATCTCTCAGTTTGAGGCCAGCCTGTCTTGAAAAACAAACCAAAAGAGAGTCAAATCCAGGAGCACAAAGTTCTCCCAGCTCCTCCCAGTCAACTCAGTTCCTCTCATGCCTCACCCCACTTGGACTTCAGACTCTAGTCAACTGCCTCTTGGGATCTGACACAGAGTGTCTGTCCACTTTGCCTCCTCACCCTAACAGGCAGACTTTGCACTTTTTTGTTTGTTTGTTTGTTTGTTTGTTTGTTTTCGAGACAGGGTTTCTCTGTGTAGCCATGGCTATCCTGGAACTAACTCTGTAGACCAGGCTGGCCTCGAACTCAGAAATCCCAAGTGCTGGGATTAAAGGCGTGCCCAACTACTGCCCGGCGACTTTGCGCTTTCATCACCTGCCACCCAAAATGGCTGGAGACATTTCACTCCTCCATTGCAACTTACATGCTGGAGTGAGGCGAAGGTTTAGAAGAGGGAGTGGCAGAACCTGGAGTCCTGGTCCCAGAATAGCACGGCTTACCAAAACTGACCCATTAATTGATCGGGACTGTCAAGAACCTTTCCAACTGTCTTCGCTACATTTACTGAAAGCTCCCTGTGTGCCAAAAACCCTTCTGAGCAATTTGTGTCAAGTTCCTGAACACTCTGGAAAATCCTATGATGAATTTATTACCTTCATTTTACAGATGAAGAGGAGGTGGGAGACAGAGGGGTCAGTCTTTTAGCTAAGGATACAAAAGCTTTGACAGGCAGCTCCAGGAGGCAAAAGTGGCAACCTGACGTGAGCCTAGAGTCTTGTATATTTTTGAGACAAGACCTATGTAGTCTAGGCTCACCTGGAACCCTTAATCTTCCTGCTTCAGCCTCCAGAGTACTGGAGCTCAATGCCCATCTGACTGAGCCCAGAGTCTGTTTCAGGAGTGTTTGTGCCACCAGGCCCAGCAAGTCTTAACCACTATGTTAACATGTCTCATATGGATCGTTATTCTTCAAAACGTTCCCAGAAAGCCTTATTCTCATTTCACGAAAGGAAACAGAGGCCTGGGGACTTTAGTTCCCTAAATACACACAGTTAGTGATTGGGAGACTTTTCAAGTTGGAAGAAGCTAAGAATCTAAAGTCTCAGGCTGGAGAGATGACTCTGGTGAAGATCACACACTGCTCCTACCGAGGGCCAAGTTCAGCTCCCAGAACCCACGAGGGGGCCAGATCACAACAGCCTGCCAGTGACTGGAATAGCTCACGACACCCTGTAACCCCAGCTCTGGGGAATCTGAAACCCTCTTCTGGACTTCTTGGGCACCTACTCACATTCCCACGCACATGTATAAAATTAATAAAGAGTAATAACCTACTTGTCCCTTTTCTATTTCTTCCCTTTGCTAGAGCACATGGGCTCTGCCCACACCTGCCAGAGCGCTATGCTCCAAAACCCTTTGGTTACTTCACAGTCCCTGCCAACAAGGTTCCCACCTCCTCCTCAGTTCTTGCCTGATTCGTCTCTGCTCGAAACAGCCAACCAGCTAAAGGTATCTACTTCAACCTTGTTGTTGTTTTGATTTTAAAGGCAGACTTACATATGTGTGCTTTGTTAGATCTTAGTGGGTGTGCTCAGTGCAAGCGGTGCATGCGGAGACAAGAGGCGACTCAGTTTCCTCTCCCATCATCTGGGTCCAGGGTTGGTAAACTCAGGTCCTCAGGATTAATAGACAGCACCTTTACCTGCTGAGCCATCTCACTAGCCTGTTTTGTTTTTTTTTTTCCTGTTGTTTTGTTTTCATTTTTTGTTTTTCAAGATAGGGTATCCCTGTGTAGCTCTGGCTGTCCTGGGACTCACTATGTAGACCAGGCTGGCCTCGAACTCACAGAGATCCACTTGTCTTTGCCTTCCCAGTGCTAGAATTCAAAGTGAAGGCCACCAGGCTTGGTGCATCCAGATTTTAATATGGGTTCTGGCCATCGAACTTCTTCACTAGGCTTGCACATCTAGGGACTTTATCCACTGGACCATCATCCTGGCACATGCTGATTGATTCTAAAATACCTGTATTATGAATACTTTTTCTTTTGAGGCCCAGTCTCACTATCTTGAGGCCCTGGCTATTTAAACCAGGCTAGCCTCCTACTTATGAAGATCTGCCTCCCTCTGCTTCTCCAGGGCTGGAATTAAAGTTCCCAGCTATTTTCAAACAAAACAAAACAAACCCATGCTACCATGCCCAGCCTTGTAAATACTTTTTGATATTTTTGAACTCTTTTCTTTAGGGGATTATACACAGCATTCTTTAAAATATCTCCTTAAAGCTGCATCTCCAAGGAGCTTGCCAGGAACCTGTATCGTTTCCTGGCTAGGATACTCAAAGCAGACCCTTATTCCTCCTACTTTCTAGCTTGTCAAATAGAGTAGATAGGACTTAATTTAATTTTTTTTTTTTGGTTGTTGTTTGTTGTTGTTGAGGCAGGGTCTCACTGTATAACTCTGGTTGTCCTCAAACTCACCATGAAAACCAGGCTGGCCTTGAACTTACAGAGATCCACCTGCCTCAGCCTCTCCAGTGCTTTTACACAAAAACTTCCTGTTTCTTTGGCCAGGATCTTGTGCACTTGTGTAAGAGGCCGGTCACTCCCTCGTCAAGACTCCAGCCCCACCACATACCAAGTGACCTTCTCTCCAGGGCACTGGTACTCTGGAGTGTGGAAAGAGTTCAGATGAGTTCCAACTTTGCTCCCCTCTGATAGCAGCCACCATCATCTGCCCAACTCCAAAGTTTAGAGTTGGAGATCATATTTTTTAATGCAAAAATCAGCCCTGGGCAAAAGTGTAAAATGGGTCAAAGTTCATCCGTGGCAAATTCAAGCTCATTGCTCCTTCCTCTGCTCCTGGGCTCTCCTCACTCTCTTCTCCTTTGTCTCCTATACTCTTCAGGTCCATTTTCAAATCCTGCTTTTGCTCGGTGTGGTAGAACATAACTTTAACCTCAGCACTCAGGAGGGAGAGGCAAACTCCATTAGTTTGAAGCCAGCCGGGTCTACATAGGGAGTTCCAGGCCAGCTAGGACTACACAGAAACCCTCAAAAACAAACAAAAAAATGCATCCTTTAGAAAGGATCAGAATCGGGCTGGAGAGATGGCTCAGAGGTTAAGAGTGCCAACTCTCTTCTGAAGGTCATGAGTTCAAATCCCAGCAACCACATGATGGCTCACAACCATCCCCAATGACATCTGACACCTTCATCTGGGGTGTCTGAAGACAGCTACAGTGTACTTACATATAATAAATAAATCTTTAAAAAAAAAAGCTGAAAGGATCAAAATTTGTTTTTCCTTAGCTGTCTTCAGACACCCCAGGAGAGGGCATCAGATCTGATGGTTGTGACCTACCACATGGTTGCTGGGATTTGAGCTCAGGACCATTTAAGGATTGAAGAGCAGTCAGTACTCTTAACCGCTGAGTCATCTCTCCAGCCCAGGTTTCTTGATCCTTGACAGGGAATAAAGTACCTGTTGCAGGCTGCAGACCTGTTGGTAGAAGCTCCGAGGAAACTTCAAACTTGCTGCTGACACCTGAACTCTTACTTCCAGACTCCCACCTTGGCAACAAAATATTTTTTTTCTGGCTGGGCAGTGGTGGCAACGCCTTTAATCCCAGCACTTGGGAGGCAGAGGCAGGCAGATTTCTGAGTTCGAGGCCAGC
>NW_022196900.1:98321175-98339574 GCF_008632895.1 Mastomys coucha
AAAAAAAAAAAAAAAAAATTTTTTTTTTTCTTTCTCTTCAAGTAACCTTTTGCTGGGGGGTGTGGTGTGGCACATGGCCATAGTCCCAGCACTCAAGAGACAGAGGAGAAGCAGGAGGACCACAGATTTGAAACTAATCTGGTTTGAAGCTTCAGACTAAGTTCAGAGACAGCCACAGCTACAGTTAAACAGTACCTCAGAAAACAAAGAGCGAAAACTGATTAGAAGCGAGGAATGCCAAAGCTGAGACTCAGGTGTGGCAGCTCAAGTTTATAATTCCAGCATTCTGGAGGTGGAGGTAAGCTGGTTCTGAGTCCGAGGCTTGCCTGGGCTCCAAAATGAATTCCAAATCATCCTGGATTAAGGAGGGAGGGGAGAGCCTGTTTTATAAAGCCAAACCTTGAAACTGTTTAAGAGTATACAGACACAATTCTAAAGAGACAAAGTCGTTGCAAAGTCTCCTGGGTGGGCACTACCAATATTTTGGGTACAATAAAAGCTTTTAGACACTTATGACTTAACAAATAGAACTATGTTTTGAGACGGTCTCCTGTGGTCTCAGCTGGCTTTAATTGAACTGGTCAAGTCATTGGTCTTCCCACATGCTCAGAGCACAGGCTTACCCTCTTCAGTATAGGAACTGAACTAGCTACTAATAAAGCTGCATCCCCACACTAGACTTTTTATTTAAAGGGGTATTCATTTTGTGTGTATGGATATTTTGCCTGCAGGCATATGTGCAGACCATGCATGCCTGATGGGTTGGATCCCCCAGAACTGGAGTTACACCCACTTGTGAGCTGTCATGTGGTTGCTGGAAATGGAACCCGGGTTCCCTAGAGGATGAGACAGCGCTCTTAACCACTGAGCCATCTCTCCAGCCTCCAGACAGAAGGGTTTTGAGACAGTCTTTCCATGTAGCCTTGACTGGCCTGCTGCTGTGTAACCTGGGTTGGCACTGAACTCATGGCACACTTCCTGCCTCAATTTCCTGAGTTCCGGGATTACAGGCACGTCCTCTCCCCACTCCAGGCTAGAGCTTCTTGAGTCGGGTGTTCATTCATTTCTCCCAAAAGTATTAAGTTACTGCCTGCCTGCGCGAGTGCATGCCTCCACTTGCTGGAGGGAAGTGCATCAGAAAGGATGTTATCAGCCTGGTGTTGCTATACAAGTCTGTAATCCCAGAACTGGGAAGCTGGAGGCAGGAGACTAGAGTGTTCTGGTCTAACCTGGGTTACATGATCCTTCCAGTCGTTGAGTTTTTAAAAGCTTACTTCCTCCTAGTCATCTTAAATCCCTTTTACATTGGTCATTATGTATGTTGGTCTGCAAAATATCAGACAGCCAGGTAGAAAGTTGTGAACCAGAGTCACTCTAAAAATCAAGGATGAGGTGTATTTGACACACAGCAGCACTGGGGAGATCTTGGCAGGAGGATCTGGGGTTTGAAGGCAGCTCAGGTTACAACCAAAGGCCGTGTCTCAAATAATTAATTACATAAAGTATGACTCAGAAGTAAACTTCTGAAGCGCATCAACTACCCTAGCAGGCTGCCTGGATACAGCAACTGCGCATCCTCAAAGTTCACTCTTCGCCACGAAATTCCCTTGAAGTCAAACCGGTTGCTGAGAACTTTCCCTTCCTGGGAAAACGGGCTTTAATCTGAAATCTGCCACGTTTTCTATAGAATCGCTGCCCACGCAGATTCACGAAAAGTCTTTGAAACGCACTTGGGCCTCTCTGCGGTCACAGCTGCCCAGGAAGCGCTTCTGCGCAAGAGCCTTTGTCCCCAATGCGCCTGCGCTGCAGCACAGCCGGCGTCGCACTTGCGTAATGGGCGGATCGTCTACTCACGTGACTCTCACCCAATGCTTACGTCTGCAAACGTGGGGCTGGGTTGCTAGGTGACTGTGACTCGGTTGGATGCTGCCAAGGTAAGGGTCCAGCCTCAACCCTGCGGAGTGCAGTTTCTCCTTCGTGCTGCTGCTCTTCCCTCAGTCTTGGAACCCACGCGTCTCGCCCTCCGCGGTCTGGAAAGCTCTGAATCCTGAGAGACGCAGCCGGGGTGTGTCTGGCCTGTACCCACTTAGGGACTTTCCTGTTTCAGAGAAAGCATCAGATCCCGGGTGATGTAGGGATGCGGGCGAGTCCTGGGCATAGCTTCCCAAAGCTTCCCTGTGGCTTTGGTCAGGGCTGGTTGCTCATGCTTGTCCAAATCAGGTTTTGTCATGAATGGTTGTTATGAAGGATAACTAGTTCAAGAATAATGCCCGGCGGTGGTGGCGCACGCCTTTAATCCCAGCACTTGGGAGGCAGAAGCAGGCGGACTTTTGAGTTCGAGGCCGGCCTGGTCACAGAGTGAGTTCCAGGACAGCCAGGGCTACACAGAGAAACCCTGTCTCAGAAAAAAAATAGTAATAATTCGATTTAAAAAGACAAGAGCGAAGGGGCCGAAGGTGTGGCTCAGTGATAGACCGCTTGCCTAGAATTCTCTAGGTCCCTAGGTTGGATCTCCAGCAACAGCAAAAGACTTGCAGGAGGAGAAAGTGAGATAATTTAAAAAAAAAAAAAAAAGTAAATTTTGCACCTTTTGAGGCAAGTGTTGGGCTTACGGGGCATGTACCAACACCACAAGTGCTACAGATGGAATCCATGCCTTCAATTCTTGGACTTCAGTGCTCTTCCTGGAAAGCTGAGAGGTGGAGTGCTTGCCTAGCATGTAAGAAGGCCCCAGGTTCGACCCCTACAACACCATAAACTGGACATTTATCTGTAAGTTTACTACTCTGTAGGTCTCAGTAGAAGTTCAAGGCAAACCTCTGCTACATAGCCAGTTTAGGATCGCCTGCCCGGGGTTATATGAGGTTCTGTCTCAAAAAGCCAACAAGCAGGTCATGATGGTGCAGGCCCTTAATCTGAGTACTCTAGAGGCAGAGGCAGGTTGATCTCTCTGAGTTGGAGACCAGCCATAAGGAGTTGTAGGATAGCCAGAACTACATACAGAAACCTTCTTTCAAGATTACAAAAGTACAATGGCTCAGCGATTTCTTTACTTTTCTTTTCTTTCTTTCTTTTTTTTTTTTTTTTTTTTTTTTTTTTTTTTTTTTGGTTTTTCGAGACAGGGTTTCTCTGTATAGCCTTGGCTGTCCTAGAACTCACTCTGGAGACCAGGCTAGCCTCGAACTCAGATATCTGCCGGCTTCTGCCTCCCAAGTGCTGGGATTAAAGGCATGCACCCCCACACACACCCCGCATCAGCCATTTCTTAATTGCTGCAGAAATAAGCACTTGCTATTTCTACAGAGGACCTAGGTTTAGTTCCCAGCACCTATTAGGTGACCCTCTGGCCTTCAAGAGCACCTTCATGCACATGGTACACCTAAACTTAACACATGTATAAATGCAAAATTTAAAAACAATAGCCAGGTGGTGGTGACACATACCTTTAATCCCAGTACTTGGAAGTCAGAGGCATGTGGATCTCTGAGGTTGAGGCCAGTCTGTCTACATAGTGGGTTCCAGGACATCCAAGGCAACACAGAGAAACCCTGTCTTGACACACACACCCCCGAAAAAAATGTTCAATATCAGGTCCCCAAGTAGCTGGAACTAATGTTTTTCTCCCAGATGGATGCTTAATACTAAAAGAGAATCCGCTGGGTGGTGGTGGCGCACTCCTTTAATCCTAGCACTTGGGAGGCAGAGGCAGGCGGATTTCTTAGTTCGAGGCCATCCTGGTCTACAGAGTGAGTTCCAGGACAGCCAGGGCTACACAGAGAAACCCTGTCTTGAAAAAAACCAATAAATAAATAAATAAATAAATAAATAAATAAATAAATGAAATAAAAGAGAATCCTTTATAGATCTTGGATGTCTTCTCTGTGTGTCTGTGTACAGCTCTCTCCCCCCCTGGCCTTTGCCCTTTGAACTGTGGCCTTTGCCCTTTGAACTGTGGCCTTTGCCCTTTGAACTGTGGCCTTTGCCCTTTGAACTGGAGCTGCCCTTTTCTGCCTGGACTCTCCGTTTTCTGTTTGTCTAAGGCAGAGATTCTCAACCTTCCTAATGCTGTGCCCCATGAATACAGCTCCTCACATTATAGTCACCCTCAGCCATGAAGTTATTTTCGTTGCTGCTTCATAGCTGTACCATTGCTGCTGTTACGAATCTTAATGTAAATATCTGATATGTAGGCTATCTGATATGCAATCCCCAAGGGGTCTCAACCCCACAGGTTGAGAACCATGGCGCTAAGGCATTCCATTGAGTTTGTCCTCAGTTTTCCTTCTCTGAATTCTTTGCTGGAAACCATGAAAATGGGGAACTGGGGCAGTAGCAAGGATCTTCTTATTTGTCCATTTCCCAAATGTCCCTGTCCTTTGGGACCTGTGTGGCCTGACCATATTTAGTTGTTCTCTCTCTCTCTCCTCTCTCTCTGCTCTCCCTCCCTGCCCCCCCCCTCTCTCTCTCACACACACAGGGGATCTCACCATGTCATGTAGCTATGGCTGGCCTAGAACTCAGAGACTCACTGTGTTCTGCCTCCCGGTGCTGGCATTAAAGGCCTGCACCATCATGCCTGATCCAAATAATTTTCCCCATCTAGATTTCTGGAAGCAGAAGTCCAAATATTACTCCCAATTTAAGGCCATTTTAAACCACCCCATATGCCTGAGTATGAAAAGATTCGGAGCTAGAGAAATGGCTCAGGAGTCAAGAACACTAGCTGCTCTTCTTGAGGACCCAAGTTCTCTTACAGTGGCTTACAATTGTCTGCAACTCCAATTCCAGGAGAGCCAATGACCTCTTCTGGGCTTCTTGGGTACCAAGTGGGCAGTGGTGGTACATGCCTTTGATCTCAGCACTCAAGGCAGAGGCAGGCAGATCCCTGAGTTCAAGGCAAGCCTGGTCAAATTCCAGGACAGCCAGAGCTACACAGAGAAACCTTGTCTCAAAAAACAAGGTCACAGGCAAACATGCAGGCAAAATGTTCATACGAGTAAACAACTAAATAAACATTAAGTAAGTAACATGAAAGCCCTTTTTAAGTTAGACTAAGTCTAACATGCAGGCAAAATGTTCATATATGTAAACAATTAAATAAACAACTAAATAAACATGAAAGCGCCTTTTAAGTTAGACTATGTCTAACATGCAGGCAAAATGTTCATACACGTAAATAACTAAATAAACAGTAAAGCCCCTTTAAATTAGACTATGTCTGGTTGAGCTTACAGCCAATTACTCCTAGGGGAGAGAGCTATTACGGGGCTTCTTATCCTCGACAGGCTTAACCAACACCTGGCCCTCTGCTAACACTTGGGCTCCGTGGATAAACTATTTTGAGCAAACAGCTGTTGAGTAGCTTCGGGTGTTTTCATCCCGAGTTTGTTGACAGGCAACTTCTTCCTGCCAGCTGAAGATATAAGGCAGGCAAAATAGCCATATCTGAGCCTTGTAACTCATGCCTGTAATTAGCAATGAAGGCACATCCTTTAAAGAACAGTTCAGAGCTTGCCCTGCAAGCACAAAGCCCTGGGTTCGATCCCCAGTACCCCAAAATATACAGAATGACTTTATTTCAGCCAGATGATGAACACTGTCTACACAGGAGGATTGTCTGAGCACAGGAATTTCAGATATATGTGTTCATTGTAGAGAGATTACACGTCAGAGTCTTAATGCCAGAACGTTTGGGTGTCAGGCTGAAATCTGATGTCTCGGGTCAGCCAGGCAGTGGTGGTGCATGCCTTTAATCCCAGCACTTGAGAGTCGGAGGCAGGTAGATTTCTGAGTTCGAGGCCAGCCTGGTCCGCAGAGTGAGTTCCAGGACAGCCAGGGCTACACAGAGAAACCCTGTCTCAAACAACAACAACAAAAAACAAAACACAAAACCGACAAACAGACGTCTCAGGTCTTTCTGTGGTTTTGAAGGCTTGCAACTCTCTGCTGTAGGGGCTTTCCACAAGTTGGCCCAGGAACATGATCTGTTACCGCTGATAAGCGGCTTCGTGTTCTCCTTTGTTTTATCTGGCTGGAGATGGAAACCAGGGCTTGAGCTTCCCCAGCAAATGCTCTCCCACTTGGCTGCTGTTTGAAGGGAGCACGTAGAATCTGTGCCAACAGTAACATACACCATGCCCAGTGACTGAATGATTGAAGGAGACCCCTGTCCACTGCTTTGGGTGCACCCTTCTTTTCTGTTAGATGATCATGCAGAAAATCTTGTATCCCCTCCAATGTTGAACTCCAATGACCTTTTTCCATCACTGGTTGGGCCTCTCCTGTACATAAGTGTATGCCCCCTCACTTTCTTGTGACCTAGGAAGCTCATTTTAGACTAGACACTGAAGGGGAGGCCAGAGTTTGAGGTAACACTGGTCACTGGTGTACATGGAGAATTCCAGGTCAGTCAGACTATGTTTCAAAAAACAGAAACAGGGGGCTGGAGAGATGGCTCAGTGGTTAAGAGCACTGACTGTTCTTCCAGAGGTCCTGAGTTCAATTCCCAGCAACCACATGATGGCTCATGACCATCTGCAATGGGATCTGATGCCCTTTTCCAGTGTTTCTGAAGACAACTTTAATAAATAATAATAATAATAAAAAAGAAACAAAAACAAAAACCCAAAGAAAAAATACAAACAAACAAAACCACCAACAACAAGAACAAAAACAAGTCAAGCCCCTCCCCCCTCTTGTTTATAGGCAGTTCCAGAAAGTCCTGCTCCTCCTGCCTGAGCCTGGGATTACAGGTGTAAAAGTCCAGTTGTAGCAAAGGACACTACAGACTTGGCATAGCCAGAAGTCCCTACCCTGTGTCTGATCACCCTCAATGTCTTCTTAGTTCCTCCTCCACCATCCTTCTGTGATGTCATATCATCCAACCTCAACAAGAATCCTGTTAGGTCAGTTCAGCCTGTTTGATAGAGCCTAGACTCACGCAAGAAGGGCGTCTCAACAGAGAAATTCCTTAGATCAGATTGGCTGGTGGGCGTGTTGGTGGGAAGATATCTTTACTGATAACTGATGTGGGAGGACCCAGCCTACTGTGGGAGGACCCAGCCCACTATGGGCAGCGCCATCCCTAGGCAGGTGGTCCAGGGCTCTATAGGAAAGCATGAGCCTGAGTGAGCCAGCAAGCATTGTCTTCCACAATTCTGGCCACACCTCCTTAGCTGTGAGTGAGTTTGTTGATCAGAGGTGCTGTTGGGTGGAATGGCAAGCAGGCTTGCTTTCAAGTTCCTGCCTCAACTTCTCGCAGTGATAGACTGTGATGTCTAAGCTGACAGAAACCCTTTCTTCCCTAGCTTGCTTTGGATCAGAGCATTTTATACCAGCAACAGCATGAGACCAGAACAGACCATGATAGTAATTATTCCTCTCTATTGACAGCCGTGACCCCCCACTTTTTGGGTATAAAGTCTTATTTGCTATGCTGTATTGCTTTGAACCAATCTCTCTCCGTCTCTCCTGCTGCTGGACCAACTGTCCAAGCAGTCCCTAGCTCCACCACACTTGTCTGCCTTTTCATTCAAATATGGCTGGATGTCTGTTTTTACATAACAATAAAATGTTATTCGTGGTGCTCTGGTTTGATGCCCTTTGTCCCTAAGAGGATAGCATTCCTGTGTGGCCTTATGAGGCACAGGTCTAATGGGAAACAGTTAAGTCATTTATTGGGGTGTAATCCATGAAGAGATAAGACTACTTCTCAGGACATGTGGGTTTATTCCCAAGAGAATAAGAGTGTCCCCACCCTTCCTCACCCTTTCCCTTCCTGCTTCCCGTGTGGTCACTCTCCTGTGCTGCCTGCCATTGGACGCTTTCTATCACAAAGCCTTCTTTTAAGGGGCTGACCTGACAGTGCTGTCCAGTTTTGGACCTGCAGATCCAAAACGGGATTCCTCCTCCTGACCTCCTCCTCCTCTCTCTTGGGATCTCATGGATTCCAGGCCACCCCCCAAAGTCATTCTACAGCCCAGGATAACCCTGAACTTCAGGTCTTCCCAGCCCTACCTCTTAAATGCTGTTATAAATGCACAAGCCACCAGACACGGATTTGTACTTTGCTGGGAACCAAACCCAGGGCTTCATTTGTGCTAAGACCAGCACTTTGCTAACTGATTTGCATATCAAGGCTAGTAAGTCTCTTTTTTGCTGTTGTTGTTGTTTGGTTTTTTGTTTTTTTTTTGTTTGTTTGTTTGTTTTTGGTTTTGGTTTTGGTTTTTTGAGACATGGTTTCTCTGTGTAGCCCTGGCTGTCCTAGAACTCACTCTGTAGACCAGGCTGGCCTCAAACCCAGAAATCTGCCTGCCTCTGCCTCCCACGTGCTGGGATTAAAGGCTCATGCTACCACCAGCGCCGGGCAAGTAACTTGCTTTGGCTGGCGAGATGGCTCAGCGAGTAAGAGCACCAACTACTCTTCCGAAGGTCCTGAGTTCAAATTCCGGCAACCACATGGCGGCTCACAACCATCCCTAATGAGATCTGATGCCCTCTTCTGGTGTGTTTGAAGACAGCTAGAGTGTATTTATTTGGGGCCAGAGCGGGGCCAACCGGAGCAAGCAGAGGTCCTAAAAGTCAATTCCCAACAACCAGATGAGGGCTCACAACTATCTGTACAGCTACAGAGTGTACTCATATACATAAAATAAATAAATCTTTAAAAAAATAAGTAACCGGCTTCAGGTATTTTGTTATAGCAGCAAAAAGAGGACTAATCCTTTTAAGCATGGCTTTACAAATATTATGGAGGCTGGAGAGACCTCTCAGTGGTTAAGAGCACTTCCAGAGGACCCAGCTTCCATTCTCAGCATCCACATGAGGCTCAGAACCATCTGCAACTCCAGTTCCAGAAGGTCTGACACCTTCTTCTGGTCTCCATGAACCTCAAATACACATAGCTAGGTGTGGTGGTACATGCCTTTAATCCCAGCCTTTGGGAGGCAGGAGCAGGTCCCAGCTGGTCTAAAGAACTAGTTCCAGGACGGCAGGGCTACAAAGGGAAACCTTGTTTCTGAATACAAAACAAGCAAACAAAAAAGGCACTGGCCCGGCATGGTACTGTGTACCTATAATTGTAGCACTGAGAAAACTGATGCAGGAGGATTGAGTTGGAGACCAGCCTGGGCCAAGTAGAAAAAAACAAAGCTTAAGCAAAACAAGGGGGCCGAAGCCACAGAGGTGTTGTTGATAATAACTTGGTATCCTGAGCTCTACATCGGGCTGGCCTCGCCACCCGGTCATGCCCGTGCTTCCGCAAGCAGAGACAAGTTCAAAGTGCTGACGCCTACAGAAGCCTCGTCTCACGGAACAGGTCAGAAGGAGCCACACAGGCGTTTCCTCACACTCTGGCACCCACTGGCACTGGTATGTGCTTGTTTTTCTAAAGCTGCCATCACCTCTGGAGCGGGTCTGCACAGCCTCGGATCCTGTCAATCATTCACTCACTCACACAGCATTTACCTGATTTGTACAAGGCTCAAAGCAGCCCTCGGGCCAGCAGAGAGAAGGAAGCCTGTAATGGAACCTAGAGTTTGCAGGGACAAGGCCTTCCTGTTGCATAAAGGAAGCTATAAGGGCCCTGAGTGTAGTTCATTGGAAGAGCACTGGCTTTCCATTCACAGCGCTGGGGGCTGAGGGGAGGTAGATGGGAGCTATATGATATTCAGTTTCTTCTACTGAACATTCCATTGAAGTAAACTAGGGGATATCGGCGCTCTGATGTGATCCAGGCTGCTGTCTGCTTAGTCATTGCCCCGGCCAATGTCTGCGCACCTCAGACATTAGGTATGTGTGACATCACTCTGCCCTTGTGTTACTGAGGTGTTCGCCCACAATTAGCTCGAGCTCTGTTCAAAATGGCTGTCCAGCTGGACATGGCCAGACACAGGGAACATGGACTAGGATTGGCTGCCTGGGCTGCTCAGGCCAGAACCCCCAGCCAGCATGGGTGCTTGTTCCTCACCGGCTGCTTTCCAACTACAGGCTCATCATTCTCCTGTGTCCTCTGAACCAAACCTGGGTGCTCAGCAAGAGCAGCACAGGCTCTTGCCTTCTGAGCCATCTCTGTAGACCTCAAGACATCTCATAACTCAATATTTAGGATTGTGTAATCCCAGGATTCGAGAGGAAGAGACGGGAGAATTGGGAATTCGAAGTCATCCTCAACTACAGGACAAGCTGGAGGCCAGCCTGTGTTGCCTTAAAACAGCAAAAAACAAACAAACAAAAACAACACAAAGTTACTTTTGTTAAGCCTTTTATCACCACTGAAAGCCAACCTGGGCTAAACAAGTTCTGGATCCGCCTGGGCTATAAATGAAATCATTTGTTAACACCTACAACAACAGCAACAACAACAACAAACAGAGCAAAATCAAATTACTCTGAATAGGAGAGGTAGCCAAAGGCCGGGTGTTGGTGGGGAAGGGAATCCTTGCAATGACAAACCTGGGCCGGGGGAAGGTGGGCATGAACGGGGAGCCCCAACCTGGCTCATTGACCATCCAGGGGCTAAAGTCCAGAGCTGGGCAGGTGGAGAAACGCTTGGGCTTTGGGGCCCTTCCAGCCTCTTTGATCCCAGGGTGTCCCTGCCCTTTGAACCCTGCAGCTGGGGGCTGGCACGCTGGCCTCGTTGGGCTCCTCAATAGGCGGCATGCTGCGGCTGCTGAGGTCCAGCTGGGCCGGGGGCTCAGGGTCTGGGGTGGCCACGTGGCGTCCCTCAGCGGGGCTGTTTCGTCCTGGGCGCCCCGGGATCCGCCAGGCTTCAAATGCTTCAGATACCCCACACCACCAGTCCCCCAGCTCTGACTCACTGGGACAGTCGGTGGGCATCAGTTCCATGATGCACCTGCCCCTGCGGTCCTCCCCCGAGGGGCTAGACGCTGCTTTTGTCGGTGTACCTCTGGATACTGGGACTTCCAACCGGCCTGGGGCAAGGTAAGGAAGAAGCACCTGGGCTGGGGACACGTGGCTAGGCAAAGTAGCGAGAAGTGCAGAAGGCACACGGGTAGGCGAGCATCTTTTTACTCAGGTCTTTTTGGGATCAGGGAGGGTGTTGGAGAAACTGATTTCTCTCCTCCCTCAACAAGCAACTCTAGCAGAGCTGGCTCAGCGCTTAAGAGCAGAGCCAGGTTAAGAGTACTTACTCACTGCTTTTCTGAAGGTCCTGAGTTCAAATCCCAGAAACCACATGGTGGCTCACAACCATCCGTAACGAGATCTGATGCCCTCTTCTGGTGTGTCTGAAGACAACTACAGTGTACTTACATATAATAAATAAATCTTTAAAAACAAAAAACAAACAAAAAAAAAGGAAACCAAGCAACTCTAAGGGCTTAGCACGGGATTGGAAAGCCAGTCATGCTCTCTCAGGGTTCTTAGCAGTCCAGAATGGCTTCTGTGTATAATGGTAACCCCAGGAGGCCAAGGCAGCTCAGAAACACCAGCCTGGGTGCCTGGCTGCATTAGCAAGCCAGGGGAGTTTCTAGAACCCCCAGCCTCCCTTGGGAGGCTAGGGGTGCACACTACCCTCCTCACATCCCAGGGGACACTGGTTTGAGAACAGAAGTTGGTTGTCCCTTCCCCAAACCTCTAGCTATCAAAGTCAAAGAGACATAAAATCTATTCTCTTAATTAGTAAGCAGCAGCAGTCTCTGCTTTGGCCCATTACATCTGACTGCATCTGGGCTGAATTTTAAAAGCTGTCATTTATTAAATGTCAACGAACCCAGGACATTTTGCAAAGGTGACTCATTTAATTTTTTTACAACCACACCATGAAGTAAATAACAGCGTTATTGTAAAGGCCAGGAAGCAGAAACCGAGATTAAGGAGTTATCTAATGTCTTCTAGTAGAGTGGTGGTGGGCAGGCTCTAGGGTCTGTGGACGGAAGGACGAAGCTTGCACTCAGCTTTTGAGGAGCCCTGGGTTTGATCTTCAGCAGTAAAAAGACAAACAGGCAAAGAACAAAGAAGGGTGTATGTCACACGCTGGTACTTTAAAAATAACTTTTTTCAAGACAGGGTTTCTCTGCATAACAGCTTTGGCTGCCCTGGAACTTGTTATGTAGACCAGGCTGGCCTGGAACTCACAGAGATCCACCTGCCTCTGCCTCCCAAATCCTGGGATTAAAGGCAGGCTAAATTTTTTTTTTAAAAAAATTATTTTGCCAGGCAGTGGTGACGCATGCCTTTAATCCCAGCACTTGGGAGGCAGAGGCAGGCAGATTTCTGAATTCTAGGCCAGCCTGGTCCACAGAGTTAGTTCCAGGACAGCCAGGGCTACACAGAGAAACCCTGCCTCAAAAAACCAAAACGAAACAATACAAAAATTTACTTTATGTGTATACATGTTTTTGTCGGTGTGTAAGATTGTACACCACATCTCTGCCTAATAACAAGTACCCAGAAGAGGACAGTATTAGATCCCCTAGAACTGGAGGAGTTAGGGACAGTTATGTGCTGCCATGTGGGTGCAAGAAACTGAACTCAGATCCTCTGCAAGAGCAGCCAATGCTCCTAACTGATGAGCCATCTCTCTAGTCCCTTTAAAAAACATTTAATTGAAGCCGGGCAGTGGTGGTGCATGGCTTTAATCTCAGCACTTGGGAGGCAGAGGTAGGCAGATCTCTGTGAGTTGAAGGCCAGTGTTCCAGAACAGCCAAGGCTCAATTACACAGAGAAACCCTGTCTTGAAAAAAAAAAAAAAAAGTTGAATTTGTTTGTGTGCTTGATGCATATGTGTGCATGCTCGTATACATGCTTGTGGGGAGAGGCTGTGGACAGCCCACTGAGTGATCCCCTGCATCACTGTATCACTGCATCACTGTATCACTGCATCACTGTATCACTGCATCACTGTATCACTGTATCACTGCATCACTGCATCACTATATCAATGTATCACTGTATCACTGTATCACTGTATCACTGTATCATCACTGTATCACTGTATCATCACTGTATCACTGTATCACTGTATCACTGTATCACTGTATCACTGTAGCCCTGTATCACTGTATCATTGTATCACTGTATCACTGTATCACTGTAGCCCTGTATCACTGCCTTGTTGGAAATGGGGTCTCTCATTGGCTTTGAATTCACCGAGTAGGCTAGATTGGTGGCCATGGATCCCTTGCTAACTGGTCCTGATTCCCCAGTGCTGGGGTTTCAAATGGGTGCCACCCCACCTTCAGTTATATATGTGGATTCTAGGGATCAAAACTGGACCCTTCTACACGTTTTGTTTAGTTGGTTTTGTTACATCTTACATTTTGCAGAACTATTTTTGTATAAATTGTTTAAAAATTATTTATGCAAGGTTTGAATGCATACCAGTGTTTTTATTATTTAGATTGCCAACTGTCCTTCAGGTAGGAGAGTTAACCTGTACTTCGTCGTCAACATACAAAGCCCATCTCCAGATGTGCCCAGGTGTGACAGGAGGCTATGACCTTCCACTTAAAAAGCATGTTTAACTGGATGCTGAGAGCCTACTGTGTATGTCAAGACGTTACACAAACATGTGGTGGGTATGTGTAAAGTATAGTCCAGGTAAAACACTTTGAGAAAGAGGTGAGAAAATCTTTCTCAAAATTTTCCAATCCAGCCTTCAGCCTTCACACTCAGGAGGGTTTGCTCAAGCATGAGCTCTTGTATTCTATTTACATAGATCTAATTTATACCAGGAATCAAGTAGAATATGCCCACACCGTTTCCTTTGCCCCCCTCCTCTCAAGTGTTCAGTTCTCACTGAAGGTGGTAAGCTGGCTATTTTCTAGTTGTCAAGTTCTGCATTCATGTGTGCCATTGTTGTTTGGTGGTGTTTTCCTAACCTTTCCCTGATGGAGTTTTACCTTTGTTGGATTTGTATAAACAGTTGTTAAAAAACAAACAAGGGGGCTGGAGAGATGGCTCAGCGGGTAAGAGCACTGACTGCTCTTCCGAAGGTCCTGAGTTCAAATCCCAGCAACCACATGGTGGCTCACAACCATCCATAATGAGATCTGACGCCCTCTTCTGGAGTGTCTGAAGACAGCTACAGTGTATTACGCTGGAGCAAACCAGGCTGGAGCAAGTGGAGCCGGAGCAAGCAGAGGTCCTGAGTTTAATTCCCAGCAGCCGCATGATGGCTCACTGCCATCTGTACAGCTACAGTGTACTCATGCACATAAAATAAATAAATAAATCTTTAAAAAAATAAATAAAAAACAAACAAACAAACAAACAAACTGGACCCTTCTGCTTACACAGTATGTGCTTTACTGACAGAGCCATCCGTGTAAAAAAAAACAAAAAAAACCCAAAAAACAAAAAAACACACTCAGATACTGTAGTAGGTGGAAAAGTAATAAACTCAATGTGATCAGAAACATTGCTAGCCTGCTGTGGCCCTGCTTGCTGGTAATTCCAGCACTCTAGAGGCTGAGGCAGGAGGATTGAGAATTTGAGGCAATCTTGGGCTACACAGTGAGTTTTGGGCCAGCTTGGGCAACATAGTAAGGCCCTGTCAAACAAACAATGAAAAACAAACACTCTAATTTTTAAGATTTATTTATTCAGCCAGGTGGAGGTGGCACACGCCTTTAATCCCAGCACTTGGGAGGCAGAGGCAGGCGGATATCTGAGTTCGAGGTTAGCCTGGTCTACAGAGTGAGTTCCAGGACAGCCAGAACTATACAGAGAAACCCTGTCTCGAAAAAACAAAAACAAACAAACAAAAAAAGATTTATTTATTCATGTATGTGAGTACACGCTTGCTATCTTCAGACACACCAGAAGAGGGCATTGGATCCCATTACAGATGGTTGTGAGTCACCATGTGGTTGCTGGGAATTGAACTCAGGACCTCGGGAAGAGCAGTCAGTGCTCTTAACCACAGCCCTGTGGCGCCGCCGCTGCTACCTTCTTCCTCTTCTTCTTTTTTTAAAAATTAATTTATGTATTATATGTAAGTACACTGTAGCTGTCTTCAGACCCTCCAGAAGAGGGCGTCAGATCTCGTTACGGATGGTTTTGAGCCACCATGTGGTTGCTGGCATTTGAACTTAGGACCTTCGGAAGAGCAGTCAGTCAGTGCTCTTAACCGCTGAACCATCCCCCTAGCCCCCAAGTTTTTTGGTTTTGTTTTTTTTTAAAGACCCAAATATGAGCAGATGGATGGTTCTCTGAGGGGGTCATTTTAGACCCTGAGGCAATATCTGGTAACATCCAGACATGCCCTTTTGCAGGTTGTAGGATGAGGTGCTCCTGACTGCTAGCGGTCGAAAAGGCAATCCTACAGCAAAGACTCACGTGTCCCAGATATTAAGAGTTGAGAGGGGGGCTGGAGAGATGGCTCAGAGGTAAGAGCATTGACTGGTCTTCCAAAGGTCCTGAGTTCAATTCCCAGCAACCACATGGTGGCTCACAACCATCTGTAATGAGATCTGATGCCCTCTTCTGGTGTGTCTGAAGACAGCTACAGTGTACTTGCCATATATATGAAATAAATAAATAAAATCTTAAAAAAAAAAAAAGAGTTGAGAGGAAAGCCCCACTTACACGCAGGGGGCTTTCAGAGCTGTGTGGCAGCTGACGTGGACGCTTCTTCTTCTGCAGATTTGGACCTTGTCGCATCCGGGAGGAATCACTGATGCTGGGGGCTGTCAATCCCAGCACGGGAGCCCTCCCCTTCCAGGCCCTCAGGGTAGCAGACCTCGGCAACGTGAACGTCAATCTCTACAACCTTCCCGACAGCTGCCGGCTAATTCGAGAGGCCTATCAGAACATCATTGCAGCCGGCTGCATTCCTCTGACCTTGGGTAATGGCTTGGAGCAAGGGCAAGTGCAGCTTTTCCCTGATGGGGTATGGGAGGGTGGAGGGTGGTTATTCAACGTGGGCTTCAGGCAGCTGTTTCTCCAGTTCCTCCAGGGGAGGCTACTGTGAATGGGGATCAGAAAGAAAGCGAACTTCAAATTCATTCATTTTAGCTCGGGGTGGGGGGGGGGTGAGGATATTTAATGTTTTAGGAGACCTAGCATGGAAGCTCCGTAGTCAGACCCTGTCTCAGGAAAGTAAAACAAGACAAGCAGACTGAATAAGGTAGGGTAAGGCCCGGGAGGCATTTGTCCTGGGGCAGGAAAAAAAAATCAACAGTCAAATCAATAACGCAGGATAAGTAACCTACTCCTGCTTTGCTTCAAGCCCCAGTGTGACTAGGGGAATCTGCGTTACTGGTTTTCTTGTTGTTCATCCAAGAGTTTCTTTTCGCATTGATTTTTTTTAAAAAAATTACTATCTTAGGATAGTATTGATCTTAGTTAATTAAGTCATATTTTTTTTTTTTTGCTTCTTTCAAATATTCTACCCCTGCATGTAAGTCACCCAGCTCCCTCACCTTCCTCCCAGCTCTTCATCTCAGTCCTGTCACCCTCCTCCCTCAGCCTCCTCCCAGTCCTCCATCTCAGCCCTGTCACCCTCCTCCCTCAGCCTCCTCCCAGTCCTCCATCTCAGCCCTGTCACCCTCTTCCCTCAGCCTCCTCTCAGTCCTCCATCTCAGCCCTGTCACCCTCCTTCCTCACCCTCCTCCCAGTCCTCCATCCCAGACCTGGAGACTATCAACAGGGGCTCAGTTGTAGCTTCTCAACTTCACAGACAAAAATGTTTTTAGTGACTGATAATTGCAAGAGGGTCTTTTTGTTTCTTATTTTTTCTTTTCCTCTTATACTTATTTACTTAGTGTGTGCCCACACATACACATGTGTCACAGTCCACACAGAGAGGTCAGAACACAACTTTTGGGAGTTGTGTCCTTCTACCATGTGGGGTCCTGGCGATCAAGCACAGGTCATCAGGCTTGGCAGCAAGCACCTCTACCTGCTGAGCCATCTTGCCTGCCCTCCAGGGGGTACATTGAACTAACTGGTCAGAATTTCCATCAATGTATGGGACACTGGTCCCTCTTCCTTTCTACTTTGGTTCACAAATTTTAAACAACGTCATTGGGCTTTTTCCTATTGCTGCTGATTTTCGTTAATTTGGATGGCCTAGTTACTGGGTGTGGCAGAGTTCGGAGGGAGGCTTCAGGCTGCCAGTTTTGGCAACTCACCACAGATCTTACAAGCTGTCTTAGTCTGGTTTGTGCTGCTTGGCTTCATCTGTCAACAGGTGGAGTGACTGACATTGGCCTATCTCACTGCATTGTGGGTGGGACGAGTAGTCGACCAGCTCAATGCTGGGTTTCAAATATTTGAAGCTTCAACACAACTCTGCTACTGTTACTGTCAAGAACAATCAATATTAATCCTTGCTCTAAGCCTGTACTGCTCAGCAGGGTAGCCTGTAGTCTTACTTACTCCTGAGACCAAGGCAGGGGGACCACAAGTTTAGTGCCAGTCTGAACTGCAGAGTGAATTCAAGGCTAGCCTGGGCAACTTGGTGAGATCCTGTCTAAGATTCAAAAAAGTGAAGGAAAAAATAAAAAGACAGTTCCAGCAAATAACAGCGTACCACCATACCTAGACATGTAGAAGCAACAGTAAATGTATAACAGATGACAGGTCAGCCTCATGGTGCTGTCACAGGGATGGTTTTTATTGTAGCTAAGAGAGAGAGATCAGAGACATCTGGAAGAGTTCAGACAGGGATAAAAGGAAGACTGAATATGACCTGCAGAGAGGTGACGGGGAGGAGAGAAACAGAGGGAAAGAGAGAGACCAAGAAAGGAAAACCAAGAGACTGGTAAAAGAGGAGGAGCGGAGCCCAAG
Organism: Mastomys coucha; assembly: GCF_008632895.1. NCBI lineage: Eukaryota > Metazoa > Chordata > Mammalia > Rodentia > Muridae > Mastomys > Mastomys coucha. Next base: position 98,338,930 of record NW_022196900.1, read on the forward strand.
AAATAACAGGGCTATAAGGAGACTGAAGAGCTGGGGATGGAAGCCAGTGAGCTGGGGAGGTTTAGGAGAGGAGAGGAACAAGCTGAGAAGTCTTGGAGGTTAGTTCAGACTCTGAGGGTGTAACAGCATCTGTACTGAGGGAGCCCGCAGGCCAGCATGTACTTATCTTACAGGCACCACACCCAGCCATTTGTCAGTTCTGCCAGTAGGGAGGGAAATGGCTCCATTCAGTAGAGGGGAACCAGCTTGACAAGTTCCTGAGGAATGCTGGCTTCTGTCTGACGAGCAGAATTTGGGGAGATGGCGTTTCCTTTGGACCTGACACTAAACTCAATGTGATTGGAAGAGGAAGAGGAAGAGGAGGCGGAAGAAGAAGAAGAGGAGGAGGAGGTGGTGGTGGAGGAGGAGGAGGAGGAGGAGGAAGAGGGGCTGGAGGGATAGTTCAGTGTTAAGAGCACTGACTGCTCTTCCGAAGGTCCTGAGTTCAAATCCCAGCAACCACATGGTGGCTCACAACCATCTGTAATGAGATCTGACGCCCAGCAGGGCAGAGGTGGCACATGCCTTTAATCCCAGTACTTGGGAGGCAGAGGCAGGGGGATTTCTGAGTTCAAGGCCAGCCTGGTCTACAGAGTGAGTTCCAGG
>NW_022196900.1:98340504-98350443 GCF_008632895.1 Mastomys coucha
AAAAAAAAAAAAAACACACACACACACAAAACAAACAAACAAACAAACAAAAAACCCAAAGGATGAAAGATGAGGTTAATGTGGTAGTGCCTACCACACTAGGTAGGTAGGTTAGCCTAGTATGTGTGGAGCCCTGAGTTCAACCCCAATGCAAAAAATAATAAGTAAGTAAACAAACAAAATAGGGCAGCTGTTAACCATGTTAAAATTAATCTGGGCTGGAGCGATGGCTCAGGACTTAAGGATACCGGCTGTTCTTATAGATGATTCAGGTTCAAGTCTCAGCTCACAGTCCTACCTGTTAACGCCTGTCCAGGGGATTCAAGGTCGTCTTCTGACCTCTGAGGGCAGTAGGTGTGAACAAGGTACAGAGACATACATGCAGGCAAAACATTCAACCTTACAACCTTAACTACATACAACCTCAACATACAACCTTAACTAGGCCTAGAATGTTTCCAGCCTATGAGACTATAAGCTCACCTTCCTTGTTCTTTTTTCTTTTTTAAAGATTTATTTATTTTATTTATATGAATACACTGTAGCTGTCTTCAGACACACCAAGAAGAGGGCATCAGATCCCATTACAGATGGTTGTGAGCCACCATGTGGTTGCTCAGGACCTCTGGAAGAGCAGTCAGTGCTCTTAACTGCTGAGCCATCTCTCCAGCTCCCCTTTCTTGTTCTTTCTGAGTTCTGACTGGCTGGTTCAGTTCAGCTGTTCTGGCCCAAACCCCTCTCCAAGCTGACTGATTCAGTCTGGCTTCTCTCTTGGCTTCTGGCTGAATTGCTCTGCTTGGCCTCATGCTAACTTTGGCAACATGTTCTAATCTGGCTCCTTCTCATTCTCTGGCCCATTCTGTCTCCCTCTGGGTCTAGCTTGTTCTCTCTCTGCAACCTGTCTCTGTACAACTGTCCCAGGAAAACTGCCTCTCTCCTCTGTACTGCTCTTGGGTTACTTCTCTGTTCTCCTGAGAGTGGGGCAGATCCTATTCTGTCAAATCTTTCTGTGGTTTGTCACTTTGCCTGCCACTGGATTCGACATCCCTTTCCAACATGGGTGCTTCCCTCTACAACAGCTTTCCCTTCCTTGTTTGGGATTAAAGGTGTGTGTACCAAGGGTGTGTCTATATCCTAGCCAGAAGGATTGAAGATATGCACTAAAGCTACCCCACAACCAGTAACAGCTTTTTCCAATAAACAACACAATCTCACAGTGTGATCAAATACCGTGCAGCAGACAGGGGAAGGCATTTTCCTTTTAAAATGCCACCCATGGTCATTTAGCTGTGGACACAGTTCTGTAGTACACCTGAAATGGTGGCAGCGTTGGGGACTTCAGGACCATCGCACGTGATGGTCTTGCTCCTGTTTGCAGATGTGTCCTGTTTTCTCTCTGTAGGTGGAGATCATACAATCACATATCCCATTCTGCAAGCCGTGGCAAAGGAGTAAGTCCCAAGGGTTGCAACATTCCGGAGTTAAGGTCCAGGTTGCTACTAGGTGACATCAAGTGACCACTGTGGTTTATGGAAGGGTTATTGGAAATTCCCCACTAAGCTGGTCTGCAGCTCAAAACCTAGGCTGGACTCCATGTGTGTCTGTCAGTCATCAGCTTGGCGTCCTTTCCCTTGGCCTACACACACTCTGCATTTTCAGAGTCCCGACCACCCCAACTACCTTCTATTTGTTTTTCTATGCAAGCCAAATACAAATATTGATGGGGGGGCCTGTTCCCCTCCCTGCCCCCCATAGACTCCTCCCTTGCCTGGACAACAGAGAGTAGATTTTTCAGTAGCTGCAAGCCTACTGATACCGACCACCTTTGGCTGATTTAGTTGGAGGAAGGTAGAGGGACGAAGGGAGGTGGGAGCTTCAGAATTTATTTTAGGGAAGGCATGTGGGCCTGGGGGGGGGGGGGCTATGTGGGTAGCATCGTGACTCAGGGTGGGGGTACGGTCAGTCTTGTCTCAAGCTGTTCTAGCCTCCCACTAGTGTGGACTGTTCATCTGCCATGTCCAGCAGGGCTGATGGAAAGGAGCAGGCTTTGAACATCCCGCAGGTGCCTTAGCCAGAGAACAGGTGGCTCTGACTGGTTTAGCCTTTACAGAGCTCAGTCCTGGGCCACTGTCCTCCTCTCTGAAACTCTGGGTGGCAGGCCAGTCGTGTCTGCTTCTGCCTGGTTTCTCCTAGGTGAGGTGAACACAGAAAGCAGATGCAAGGCAGGCAGCCGATTCCAGGACCCTTGACCTCTGACCCTTGACCTCTGAGCTGCCGTTTGCCCTCCAGGCATGGCCCTGTGGGTTTAGTGCATGTGGGTGCCCACACCAACACCACGGACAAACCTCAGGAGGAGAAGGTCTACCATCGGACACCTTTCCGCCGAAGTGTGGACGAGGGACTGCTGGACTGCAAGCGAGTGGTACAGATAGGCATCCGGGGCTCCTCCAGGACCCTGGATCCCTACAGATACAGTCGGAACCAGGTGACAGACACATGCCCCCTCTCTATCTCGCAGAGTATCTTCTGTATTGTCAAAGAGGGAGTCAACAGGTGCTTTACTGAAGTTCAGAAAGTGAGGCTGGGGCTAGATGTGGCAGCACAGGTCTGGAAGCCCAAACTTCAAGAATGTAACACCATTCACAGTTTCATAATGAATTCCTGGCAAGTCTAGGCTACACCAGACCTTGTTTGAGGATAAAACCAGAAATGGGGTGGCACCATGGTTCATGGAGCAAAGGGGCTTGCCATTAAGTTTGATGACCTGAGTTGGATCCCCAGCACCCTCATAGTGGAAGCAGAGAAACAACTGCAAAAGTGTGTGTGCCTCTCTTTCTCTCTCCTCTCTCTCTGTCTCTCTGTCTCTGTCTCTCTGTCTCTGTCTCTGTCTCTGTCTTTCTCTCTCTCTCTCTCTCTCATATACACACACACAAGAAAAAGTAAGTGGAGATGAAAAACTGAGTTTGGATCAAGTGAGTCATGTGGCAAGAGTATTGATTCTTGGTTGTTGCTGATTTCTGTTTTTGTATTGTATTGATGCGGGATCTTACTCTGTAGCCAGGTTGGCCTGCATCTCATGGTGATCGTCAGCCTCCCCAGTAGGTTTTTTTTGGGGGGGGGGCAGCAGGTGTGAGCCATGTGCCTGGGAGACATTAATGAGGCAGAATGCCTGTTGCTGTGCAGCAGTACTAAGCAGAAAGCAAAGCCCTCAGGGCTGCTGGCTTAGAAGACTGGGCTGTGTGAACGTGAGTTAGGGCAGATGCCTCTCCTTAGTGCTTATTGTTAACACCTGGCAGATGGAAAGCCCTGATCTGAACACCCCAGTCCTTTTTTTTTTTTTTGAAACAAGGACTCGTTCTGTAGCCCTGGCTGTCCTCTGACTTGCTATGTAGACCAGGCTGGTCTCAAAGGCACAGAGATCCACCTGCCTCTCCTCCGAGAGCTGGGATTAAAGGTGTGGGTCACCACATCTGCTCTTCCATTTTACTTTGCTTTTAATTATATTTATTTATATTATACTATATATATTCATGAATATGTATACACACACATATATATATGTGTGTGAATGCCCCAGCATAAGTATGGAGGTCAGAGGACACTTGTGGAGCGAGTTCCCTTCTGCTGTGTGGGGTCTGGGGGATTGAACTCAGGTCATTCAGCTTGGCAGCAAGTACCTTCACCGTAGCCAAGCTGTCTCAACAGTCCAGTCCTTTGATCTTAGAGTGTCAAACCCCGTGTTCTGGACAGAAGCATCTAGAAGCATGAGTGGCCAAGTTTCTCATGCTTTCCTTTCTCATCCCAGTACTCACATCAGCCTTGACCTCGCTTCATAACTTCATCAGTGGGGGTGGGGAGGGGGGTCTGTGGACTGCCTCATGGCAGCTGAGGTCAGATGTGATGTGCATGGTAGGCAAAGCCTGGGGTCCCCTATCACCACCAGCTCTTTGACTCTGGCCTGCACAGGGTTTCCGGGTGGTCCTGGCTGAAGACTGTTGGATGAAGTCACTGGTCCCCCTGATGGCAGAGATCAGGCAGCAGATGGGGGGCACGCCTCTTTACATCAGCTTTGCCATAGATGCCTTGGATCCTGCCTATGCCCCAGGAACAGGGACACCGGAAATTGCTGGGCTCACCCCTAGTCAGGTAAGTGGGCTTCACTAGTAGATTCCTGGAGGGGGTATTCTTTATGTGTGTGTACCATTATGTGTACCATTGCAGGTCTCTCCCACCCCTGTGTGTGTGTGTGTGTGTGTGTGTGTGTGAAAGAGAGAGGGAGACAGAGACAGAGACAGAGAAGTAGATTCCTGGAGGGGGTATTCTTTATGTATGTGTCCTCCATTGCAGGTCTCTCCCACCCCTGTGTGTGTGTGTGTGTGTGTGTGTGTGTGAGAGAGAGAGAGAGAGAGAGAGAGAGAGTCAGAGAGAGACAGAGAGACAGAGACAGAGACACACAGAGAGAGACAGAGACAGAGACAGAGAGACAGAGACAGAGAGAGACAGAGAGACAGAGACAGAGACACACAGAGAGAGACAGAGACACAGAGAGACAGAAGAGAGAGACAGAGAGATAGAGACAGAAAGACAGAGACAGAGACACACAGAGAGAGACAGAGACAGAGACAGAGACACAGAGACACAGAGAGAGAGACAGAGAGACAGAGACAGAGACACACAGAGAGAGACAGAGACAGAGACAGAGACACACAGAGAGACAGAGAGAGACAGAGAGACAGAGAGAGAGACAGAGACACAGAGAGACAGAAAGAGAGAGACAGAGAGATAGAGACAGAAAGACAGAGACAGAGACACACAGAGAGAGACAGAGACAGAGACACAGAGACACAGAGAGAGAGAGAGACAGAGAGACAGAGACAGAGACACAGAGAGACACAGAGACAGAGACACAAAGAGAGAGAGACAGAGAGAGAGACAGACAGAGACAGAGACAGAGACAGAATATCTGTGTGTACAAGTTCTCACCACAGAGGCCAGAAAAAGCAACAGACCCCTCTGGAGGTGGATTTACAGGTGGCAGGAAGCCTGCTGTGGGTGCTGTGAACCAATCTGGGTTCTCTGCAAAAGCAACAAGCACTTTTTTTTTAAAAATATGTACACACATTAGTTTATTTATCTATTTATTTTTTAAAGATTTATTTATTTTGGCCGGGCAGTGGTGGTGCACGCCTTTAATCCCAGCACTTGGGAGGCAGAGGCAGGCAGATTTCTGAGTTCGAGGACAGCCTGGTCTACAGAGTGAGTTCCAGGACAGCCAGGGCTACACAGAAAAACCCTGTCTCGAAAAAAACCAACCCCCCCCAAAAAAGAGAGAGAGTAGTAGTGGTAGAGAAAGGCAGAGAGAAGGAGAGCGTAGATAAGTGGAGGCCAGCCATGAGCATGTAGAGAGAGGGCGGAAGGGAATGGGGAGCCAGGGGGCAAGAGAGCAAGAGCATAGGAGAGAGGCAGGAGTCACCCTTGTTCTTCATGTGCAGGATGGGAGCTTCTTTGGTAAGGCCTGTGTACCTATTCCTAAACCCCAACCCCAGCCACACCTCGAGTCAGTCATATCCATGTCTCTGTGCCTATCTTTTTTTTTTTTAAAGATTTATTTTATTCATTTTATGTGTATGAGTACACTGTAGCTGTACAGATAGCCGTGAGCTATCATGTGTGTGGCTGCTGGGAATTGAACTCAGGACCTCTGGCAGCCCCGGTCACTCTGGCGTAATTTGCTGCAGCTGTCTTCAGACGCACCAGAAGAGGGCATCCGATCTCATTATGGGTGGTCGTGAGCCACCATGTGGTTGCTGGGATCCGAACTCAGGACCTTCGGAAGAGCAGTCAGTGCTCTTATCTGCTGAGCCATCTCGCCAGCCCCTCTGTGCCTATCTTGTTTCTGTGCCTTAGCCTGTGTCTTTGCCCAGAATGCTCTTTTCTTGTTTGTACTTCGGGAAGTCTTCCTTCGCCCAGGCTGTTTCCTGAAAATTGCCTGTCTCAAGGATCTTAACATATGACATTCCCTGGTTTGCTTGACTGTCACACCACAGAGCCCTTAGGAGAGGGGCTGTGTGCTATGAATTTTGTACCTGGGCCACCAGAATGGCTGTCACCAGCATATGCTTAGGTCAAGGGTGGTTATCTGTGCCTCGATTTGGTTGCTTTTCATTGGAAATGACTTGTCAACATTCACCTTGGGCAGGCTCTGGAGATCATCCGGGGCTGCCAAGGCCTGAATGTGGTGGGCTGCGATCTTGTGGAAGTTTCCCCGCCATATGATCTCTCTGGTGAGTAAAGAGAGAGAATGATCCACGGGTGGCTGCTAGTTTAAACTAGATTCAGCTAATGAGTTAGGCCTCCATGTTCACTTCTTCGGGGACCCTGTGGAGAACATCCAGCAGTGGAAAGATAAAGCCTGTTACCACATACTGACAGGCACAAGCTAATGCAAGGAACAAAACCCCTGGGAGGTGCCAGGTGTGGCTGTTCAGTGACAGGGTGGCTCAGTGGCATTGCCTTTGAGAAATTAGGAAGTGAATTTGCAAAGCATGATTGGCTGTGAAGTAGGGGTTTGCTTCAGCTGATACGTGGGCAAAGCAGATGTCACTCCTGTAAGTCTAACTATGGAAGAAAGAAAAAAGCTCCCGCTTAGGCCTACTGGCCTGAGGGTTGGCCCTGAGCAGTCATTAGTATCAAAGGTCCCTCAGAATTCTTATGCAGTCTCCAAAAGATGCTTGGTAGGGACTGAAGGCATGTTCACAGGCAGATGGCACCCCGAGTTCAGAAGCCAGGGCTCTGGGAAGGCCAGAAGGCTAGAGTCCTTGGGGAATGGATTTTGGGGAGGTGTGTGCCAGCCTCATAGTCTTTCTCTCCCTCCTAGGCAACACAGCCCTCCTAGCAGCTAACCTACTGTTTGAGATGCTGTGTGCTCTCCCCAAAGTGACAGCCGTCTGAGTCCGTGTTCCTGAAGACAAAACAGATTGTGTCATGACAAAGCCTCGAGGCCTTGTGAGGAAGCAGTGCAAGGACCAGGGAAAGCTTTCTGTGAAGTGGCTGCAAACAAGGACAATTTGGAACACCAACCCAAACAGCGTGTCTCTTTCCTTCCCAACATTAAAACGTGGGTTTAATTTTTACATGTGCCTGAGTATGTGCATGTGTAGCACGTGTGTGCCTGTGGAGTTCAGAAGGGGGCGTAGGACTGATCTTCGAGAGCTGGAGTTAGAGGGCTGTGAGCCACCAGTAGGTGCCAGGAACTGGATCTGCACCCTCTGTAGCTTTAAGTGCTCTTAAATGATGATCCATCATCATTCCACCCAAGCTTATCCTGTGAGAGGAATTCACTCTGTAGACCAGGCTAGCTTCAAACTCAGAGATCCACCTGCCTCTTCCTCCCAAGTGCTGCAATTAAGAGTGTGTGCCACTGCTGCCCAGCCAAAGTTCACATTTCTAAGGAGAAATGTTGACTGGAGAAATGCAGCAGCCCCAGGTCTGGTGGCACACACCTGTAGTCCCAACACTTGGGAGGCTGAGGTAGGAGGATTGCTACAAATTTGAGCCTAACTAGGGTTATATAGCAAGAGTGCCAGGCTCTCTCAGAAAACCCAAACCCATTGTCTGGCCAGTCTATACTGCTTTAATTTTGTCCACTTTGATGGTAGGTGGGGACCCAGGAGAAGGAGATGATAATGAGGAAGGCCTGGGAAGTAGCGCAGTGCAGGCCTCCATCTCCACAGCATGTCTTCACAGTGGAGTATCAAGGCAGGGGAGGCCATGTGTGTCTGAGGCTAGCCTGGGCTATAGAGTAAGACCCATCACAACCCTTCACACCCCTTCACACCTCAGACAAGACTAGGGGTAAAAACTAAACCACATGCTGCCAGCTTGCCCTGAGAGAACCTCCCAACTCTCTCTGTACAACTCGGGTCTGCATAATTTGCCTTTCAGGCTGACAGCCCCTCTATGCCCGCCATCTCTCGTGTCTGCAGCGATGGAAAGCATGATGGAGTGTCATATAATTCTGTTAATATATCCATGATGAAATCATCTTGCAATTCGAGGTGCCCCAGAGCCATCACACATTAAAATAGTTTATTTGTTTCCAGTCCGTAATATTCTTAAAACAAAATAACATTAGCTTTAGTGCCTGTTCACAATACAAAAACAAAACCAAACAAAACTGAAAAGGAAAAACATAAAATATAAAAGACACAATTTGCCAAATAAATTATTTGTTCTTAGTAGTATTAAAAGTGCAAAATATCCCCCTTCCTCTCAAATCTGCCTCCAGGTACTGCTATCCTTTCTAACCAATGACAGCAGAGTCCGCCCTGCCATTGTTTTCAAGGGCATGTGGACCCGGATGATATTTCATCCGCATCCTCTTCTTGCTCAACGATTTACCTGATTACTTATTTTATGGTGCTAGGGTTAAAGAACACAGTGCCTCCCTTGTATGTGCTTCACAAGCATTCTAACACTGCAACCTGGGATCATTTGTTTTTGAGAAATGGTCTCGTAGCCTAAGCTGGTCTCACCTGCTCATGCTAAGGATGACCCTGAAGTCCTTATTTTCCTGTCTCTGCTTCCTGAGTGCTGGGATTACAGGCACGTGCCACCACATCTGGCTCCTTGCAACAACATTTAAAGAATTATACCTAACTTCCCCCCATCACTGGGGATCAGATCAAGATCACATATGCCCTAGGCAAGTGCTTACCGCTGAGCTTGAGCCCCAGATGGACTTTGAAAAACCAAACCAGAGAGGCTGAGTGCTGGCTTCCAGTCCCTCACCAAAGCAAAGCAGATGGCTCAGATCTATTTTCTTAGCAAACACATCAGTGTGGCTGCGAATGAGGAGACTGACCCTTCTGAAAACAAGCAAGCTGGTTTGGGTGTTGGCAGGTGACAGGGAGAGTGGCCTCCTTCAATGTCTCAGGCAGCCTATCAAGTTAGGTTAGGCCACCTGCAGATGATCCCCACGTAGCAGGGAGAGGGCATCCCATAGACTGACTGGACTTTCACCTCAGCTACTGAACATGACCCACAGGCTGCCTGGAGCAGAACTCATTCCCCACACAGCAGTATCTGAACTGAAATTGGGTTCTGTGAGGCTACATTCATTAGGATGAGAAACCTTGGCATTTGGCTGAGCCTAAATATAGCTCATATTTGACACAAAAATAAACAATTCATAGAAACAACATTCAGGAAGAAAGGCTTGTGTCTATCAAAGGTAGACTTGTGGTGCACACCTGGAATCCCAGTACTTGGGAGGCTGAGGCAGGAGGGCCTTGAATTGGAGGCCAGCCTAGGCTACATTGTCAGACTCTTGTTTTAAAGCAAGCAAGCAAGCAAGCAAGCAAGCAAGCAAATCATAGCTCCATGGTGTCCTTGGTAGATCCCTGTCTCCATCACATCTTCAGGGATTGTGTCAACCGTATCCCCATTCCTCTCAACCCCCTCGAATGGAAAGACATTTTATCTTCTTGGTACAGGTTTGAAAAAAGGACAAATATCTGGGGAGTTTTTGGTTTTCAGAAATTACATGTCAAGGAATTTGACCAGTTCCAGAAATGTAAAGACAAAAATCTATCAATGAGTTAAAACAAACTCATAAGAGGAAACCAGCCATAAAAATAGATAAAGAAAAAACCCATCTATGTGTGTGACACTGGGGGTGGGACTCGGGTTTTGCACTTGCCAGGCAAGTGTGCTACCCCAACTTACCCTCAGCTCCAGAAATACATTTTGAGGACTGGGCACTGAGGAGCCAAGATTGCCTTCACCCTTTCTAGCTGGGCCAGGCGCACAAGAAGCATGGTGGATCAGCATGTGCTGCTAGAGGGTCAGATGGAAGAATGAAGCCTGGCAGTGTTTTCTTTATTTTTTAATAAAGCTAAAGACTCTTTGAAAACTACAGAGTTCCTGGGTTCAAATAAT
>NW_022196900.1:98350454-98353029 GCF_008632895.1 Mastomys coucha
GTTTTCTTTATTTTTTAATAAAGCTAAAGACTCTTTGAAAACTACAGAGTTCCTGGGTTCAAATAATTTATCACTTACCACTGGAGCTCAGTGTTTAAAGTAGTCAGGATCCGAGGTGCTTGGTTCAAAGCAATTACAACTGGAGAATACTCACTGAGTGAATGTCCGGTCCCCGATTTGTGCCCTTCACTTTACAGAAGGGCACTTGCTTGACAGTAGAACATACCACATGTGACAGTTGTCCAAACTCCCCTCATGGTTTGGCTCTAAAAACAAAGGGTATGCCCTTGAGCAGGCGAGCATGATCTGGGCCTGAGCTCAAGGTGCGTGGAGCCAGGCGAGCCGGGGCTGATGGGTCTCATCTGGCAGCAGGAAGCAGTGAGAAGGGAAGGAAGAAGCGTTGAAGCAGAGACGCCAGAAGTAAGAAGCTAGCTGCCTACTGGACAGGAGTCCAGACAAGTCTCCGCTCAGAGTCACAAGAGACGACTTGAAGATTCAGCTCTTTGGGGACAACAATGTTCAAAATGCAATTGTCAGAGAGGTCAGGTTCCTTGGTATGAAGACACGCCTGGCGTTTTACTGGAGAGCAAGGCAGGAAGGGCTCCTGCACCTAGCTCTTGGTGGATAGGCGTAAGTGCTGCCATCTTAAATCTACTGGCTCTATATAGCAGCTTATCTACGTTCAGAGAACAAGATCACAGGATATGGCTCCTAGTATCAAACTCTAAAATCCAGAGGCAAAAAGGCATCCGGAGACAGGTCAGCAGCTCAGTCATTTAGGGCTGGCCAGGCAGACAGCCCTGGCCACGGTGATGCTGACAGGGGGTGTGGTTCAGGGAAGGGGATGGGAACAGGGAAGCTCACGCAGGATCACAGGGCTGTGTACCTCCAGCTGGTGCTCACCCTCCCTCTCAGTGGGGAGACCAAATGTGAATGCTGCACCCTCACCCCTGGCTCACCCCTTTCTTCTCAAAACCATGCTTGGCCAACTGTTGTGGGGGATACCCCCAAAATATACTTCTCAATGCTTGCTCCCAGAAGCACAATCACATGGAAAACTGCTTACAACTAGGCCTCTTTCGCAGGTGGAGGACTGCCCAGTGTTGGGAGCACACACCTTGGCAGAGGCTAAGCAGGGGCCAGCAGGAGCCTGCTGCAAGGGGTGGAGGAGAGGAGAGGTGAGTGACCCACCCCATGTGACAGGCTCATGAAGATCCTGAGGTTCATCCAGGCACGGCTCAGGGTCAAGCCCTGGGTTTCTACAATGTAAGGACAGGGGTGTGGGCACATTACAGGGACAGCAAAGAAGAAGGGCTGGGCAGTCTATTGAAGTAGTGCGGCATTCATCCAGGGGTAGGACACCCAACGGGGAAGGAAGATTTTCATCTAGGGATCAAACCTGCAGTGCGTTTTACTCCTAGGTGACAAAGGAAAGGTCTTCTAGCCATTGCTCTAGAAGAGAAATCTAAAATGGAAACTCTCTTGAAAATCCCTGTTCCTGGGGCACGTTATACTCTGGAGCCCTTGGCTTAGTCCAGCTCTGGCCATGACGGGATGTAGAACCTTTGCAAAGAGCCTTCCAGCAGGCGCTCCATCCACAATGACAACTTGCTCAGCTTGCCTTTGAGGGGCTTGGGCCCAAGGCCACAGGGAGGCTTTCCTAGGGAGGAGTCAGGGTCACAGGAGCCCACGGTCTCCTCATCCACTGTCTTCAGTGGCTTGAAAAGGCAGAAATACTTCTTGTGGCCGTTCAGGGCCAGCACGTAGCCAGTGTAGTCTCGTTCCATAAAGTGCTTGTCATACTGGTTTGGGATTGGGGCGGCATCCTGAGCAAACTCTAGTAAATACTCCAGCCACTCCCGGTGCTTGTCCAGGGTCAGGAAGGAGAAGTGGAGGCTGCTGCTCCTGTGGGAAGAGCAGACGAGGGTCAGGCAGGTGCCAGGCGTTCTGCTGCAGGCCACTGAGGAGAACAGAGTGTTGTCAACAGGCTCCACAGAGCTCAGCAGCCAGGGAGGCTTGTGCTGGCTGCAGCCAGAACTTAGGAGAGCATTTATGTGGAGCTGGGGGTAGGGTGGGATACATGGATATGAAAGTCAAGGGAGAGTGGTAGAAAGTTTGTAGTTCTAGCACTTGGGAGGTAGAGGCAGGAGGATTGTTCCAACTTTGAGAGCATCCAGGTCTATTATAGAAAGTACAAGATCAAACCAGGTATGCTGGCACATGCCTTTAATCGTAGCACTCACAAGGCAAAGGTAGGTGCATCTCTGTGAGTCTGAGGCCAGCCTTGTGTACATCATGAATTCCAGACAGCCAGGGACTGTATGGACTGTCTCAAAAAACCCAAACAAACAAACGTCAAGGGAAGGCCCCAACAATGGCAGATACGTGGCCCAGGAAGGATACAGAGAGTACTGTTCACCTAGTGGGAAATGTGCAACAGTCTTCCAGTCTCTTAGTCCAGGTGGAGAACCTTCTCTGTTCTTTCTTTAGATACATATGCCCCTCCTCCTTTCTCTCTCTCCCTGCTCCTTCTCTTGAGCTTGAGAGCATGCATGCGCACACACACACACACACA
>NW_022196900.1:98353175-98357285 GCF_008632895.1 Mastomys coucha
AAATTGCTGGTGTATGTCACATCTGTGAGTTCAGTTACCTCCACAAAGCCTTTTTTAGGAATTTTGCTATGGAGAAATATGGAGAACTTTAGACATTATCAGGATGAGGGGAGTGGAAACGAGTGGAAGCCAGGTGTGCCAGCGCACGCCTGTAACCCTAGCATCTGGGAAGTAGAAGCAGGAGCCTCAACTATGTGATGAGTCTGAGGATAGCCTGGGCTATGGGAATAAATATATATGCAAACTCCTCCTTAGGCCTCCAAATCAAACACAAAATCAGTGAAGCAGAATGCCCCCTGGCTTCACTGGATCTGCCTCTCAGCACTGACTAGGTCCCACAAGCTGCAGGGTGACTACAGGGTGGCCCTGGCGCACGGGAGGCCCCTGTCCACAGTAACCCTTCTTACGCAGCTTCCTATTCTGTGCAAAGGGGACTGCAGATGAGAGCCAGGAGGGCACAACTGCTTAGTCTGTTCTTAACTTGGATAGGTCCCTTGCAGTTATGAGTCATGGGGACAGGCTACCCCAGCTCCTGGCTCATGCACCACTTCCACTGTGTTTTCTTTTTTCTTTTTTTGGTTTTTCGAGAAAGGGTTTCTCTGTGTAGCCCTGGCTGTCCTGGAACTTACTCTGTAGACCAGGCTGGCCTCAAACTCAGAAATCCACCTGCCTCTGCCTCCCAAGTGCTAGGATTAAAGGCATGCGCCACCACCGCCTGGCTCACCTGTATTTTCTTTCTCTTCCTGCTTTCATGACTGAGCTGGGACTGAAAAATCACATGACACTCAGTTTATCAGTCCTGCATCTACATGGGTATAGGTCTTAGTGGACTCCAGTCAGCAGTGGCTTTTCCCTTATTCTAGATGCTGGAGATGAGTGGAGACAGCTCCGTGGTTAACAGTGTGTACTGAACTTCTTCTTCTTTTTTTTTTTTTAAAAGATTTATTTATTATATGTAAGTACAGACTTAGCTGTCTTCAGACTCCAGAAGAGGGCGTGTCAGATCTTGTTACCGTTCGGAAGAGCAGAGCTCTTAACCGATGAGCCATCTCTCTAGCCTCTGTACTGAATTTCTAGAGGTCCAGAAGGTCACAACAGTCTGGAACTCCAGCTCTATGGGGATCTAATATTTCTGGCCTCTGAGGGTACAAACCCACACACAGACACAGATATACACACAGTCACACACAGAAACATAAACTTGGGAGGCAGAGGCAGGCCGATTTCTGAGTTCGAGGCCAGCCTGGTCTACAGAGTGAGTTCCAGGACAGCCAGGGCTATACAGAGAAACCCTGTCTTGGAAAACCAAAAAGAAAAACAAAAAAACCAAAACCAAAACCAAAACCAAAACCAAATAAAAAAAAGCAAAAAACAAATATGGAGCTGGAGAGATGGCTCAGTGGTTAAGAGAACTGGCTGCTTTTCCAGAGGTCCTAAGTTCAATTCCCTGCAACCGTCTATAATGGGATCTGATGCCCTCTTCTGGTGTGTCTGAAGACATTGACAGTGTATTCATATACTTAAGTTAAATAAAATCTCAAAAACAAAACAAAACAAACAAAAACCATTACAAAGAACTCAGAATGCCCGAGAATAGAAGTGCTTTGGATGTCTGGATTCCCCCTCCCATTTTATAATATGTGCAAACATGCAAGTGAGACATGCTGAGGAGGATCAAAACACATTTATGTCTGTTCATACACCTCAGCCTGAAGGTGACTTCACATATACTTTGCGTACATGTGCACTTGCTGTCACTGTGACTCACTGATGAGGCACACAACTATTTCCTTTTTTCTGGGATGAGGTCTCAATATGTAGTTCTGGCTGGCCTGGAACTCTATATAAAACTTGCAGGTATCTGCCTATCTCTGCCTCCCAAGTACTGGGATTAAAGGTGTGTGCCACCGTGACTGGCTGGTTTAGAACACCACATGTGGCCTTATGCTGCTATCCATCAAGTTTTCCACTTCAGGTTATTTTAGAGTTGGGGCTAGGATGCTGCTCAGTGAGAGCTTTTGACTAGCACACGTGAGGCCTCAGCATTGCAGTTCCCTCCCCCAAACCAACAGCCAGATTTCAGAGCCAGGTAAAGGGGCCTCTCTACCCATCCTACACTCTCCACGAGGCTGAGGGTGAATTAATAAAGTGAAAAAAAGAGTTCTGGGAATGTAGAAATAAAGTTTCACAGTAGAATAAGAGAGTCATATTCCAGCTCCTGCCCAAGGACATGTTGTAAAAAACAAAGTTCTGGTGGTCAGAATGTTGAGACAGAATGACCAGGCCATTCTGACTAAGGTAAGTAAGGCCAAAACAAAATAACTGGTGGTCTCGATGAGGTTAAGGTCCACGAAAACAAGATTAGCAATTCTCAGAAGAACCCCCAACCCCTCCTGTGGTGAATTTCGAAAAAGGCCACAAACTGTCACCCTGACCTTGCTGATGACAATCCACCCCTACCACCTAGTTACTCAGCCCCTCCCCAGGTGCAGAGCTGGATAGGGAAGTTGGCCAACTAAGCCAAGAACAGCCCTGAGCAAGCCAACCAATGCCTGAAGAGATCCTTTGTCCTGTGTTCCACCAACCAGAGTAAGCCAGCTAGTCCTGTTGCAGGAATCTGCCCTCTGTAAAGTATAAAAGATGTGTGCTTTCTGTGTTCGGGGTTGACCCCCCTGTGAGGGTGGGCAACCCCACATATGTGGATCAATAAACCTCATGTTATTGCAACGATCTATTGTCAATCCGTGTTCTCTGGGTTGAGCTAAGTTTACTACAAGGGCAGGGTGTGGTGTGTGTGGAAGAACCTGGTGCTCTCCTTGGCGAAGCTTGGCTCAGTCTTCCCGGCCTTCTCAGGGACTTCCTCTTTCTCGGGAGGGTGCGACTCTCGCTCCTCATTTGAGTCACTAAAGCATGGAAACAGAAGTTACTTTTCTTTTCTAAACAAAAAGGGTATAAATGACATGGTTGGTCCCTGGGCTCACCTGAAAGCCTGGACGATGACAGTGCCGAAGAGGATGAAGAGGGCTGAGAATATGAGCGACAGCAGCGGCATCATCTCCCGCCTGGAAGCAAAGGCAGCTGTCAGCTCACATCTGCTGGGGTCAGGAGGAAAATGTCCCAGACCATACTCATTCACACCAAGAAACACAGACAGGCTGTTTCTAGGGTGAAGTGGGAGGGGGAGCCTGTTTCCTCAGTGTCCCAGTCACAGAGACTGTATTCTGGGAGGTGGCTTTAGGCTGTGTCTAATACATCGTGTAGAAGATGATGAGGGAGTTAAGTTAGACACATGGGGCAACATTCTGACACTGAGGGACTGGTGGCTCCAGAGTCTGTGGAATGATCTCAGTTTAACTGACTCTTCTGTGGCCAGAATGACAGATGTGGCCCAGATGGACAGGGCGTGTCACAGTCAGCTTCCGAGGTTAACTGAACCCAAACTACAGTCACCTGGAAAGAGGGAACTAAGCAGGAGACTCCATCAGACTGGCTTGTGGACATGCTTGTGGGGAGTTACAGTAGCTTAGCAAGCCAGTAAGCAGCACGCCTTTGTGCTGTTTCAGCTCCTGCCTTGGTTTGGAAGCCAAAAGAAACCTTTTCCTCCCCAGGTTTGTTTTGGTCATGGACAGACATACCCATCTGTGTGTACGCACTGGACTATATGTACGAGGCTCTGTGCTGAGTGGCTGACACTGTGTGTAGAAGGGACTGGTACCCCCTGCTGACAGAGAGGCCAGCAGCCTACCAGTTACTGTGAAGCAGGCTCTCCCAGAAGTCCGAGAGGTAGTCAGAGGCAGAGTAGAGCCACCGGAGGAGAAATACCTGTGGGAGGAAATGGGCAGTGCTCAGGCCTGAGCCCAAGAGGAGCCCACACTTCCCAATAGACAAGTCCTGTCAATCTGGCTCTGCTCCTGCCCCACCCCTTCACATTGCCACACCCCTCCTGATGGCCCATTCTGCTGGACCCTGATGCTCACAGGAGCCAGTTCGTCAGTTAGATCAGGGAGCACGGCTTCTGAAGACAGAAATGCTGGATCTTTCCGTAGCTGGTCAAGATAACCCAAAAGGACGAACTTATCCCTCTCACTGCCGGTCCAGGGATCTTCCAGG
>NW_022196900.1:98357985-98392791 GCF_008632895.1 Mastomys coucha
CGAACTCAGAAATCCTCCTGTCTCTGCCTCCCAAGTGCTGGGATTAAAGGCGTGCACCACCACCGCCCAGCTCATAGTTATATCTTGTAAAGGCACAGTTGCCTGTGCTTTTTTTCAGGGTAGATAGGCAAAAGAGCCTCACGAGGTCAGTAACTAAGTTAGTACATAAACACGGTCCACAGTATTTGTAAGAGGCCTTGAGGTCTGACAAAAAGAATCATTAGTATGCAAACTCACTCTGTGGTTGTGAGGATGACCCTGAACTTGGTTCCATCTCACCAGCATCCCTGGTTTACTGTGCTAGGGAGGACATGCTCAGGCATGTCAGTTAAGCATCTACCAACTGAATCCCACCCAGGCCCAGGGGTTAGTAAGGTTTGAGACAGCTCTCCTTTTATGACCTAGGTTGGCCTTAAATTCCTGGGCTCAACGGATCCTCAAACCTTGGCCTTCCCAGAATAGTAATTTAATTTTTGGTTCTTTAAGAAATTTACAGTTGGGCAGTGGTGGTGCACACCTTTAATCCCAGCACTTGGGAGGCAGAGGCAGGTGGATTTTTGGTCTACAGAGTGAGTACCAGGACAGCCAGAGCTACACAGAGAAATTCTGTCTCAAAAAAGAAAGAAAGAAAGAAATAAACACACATACTTGGGCTGGTGAGATGGCTCAGTGGGTAAGAGCACTGACTGCTCTTCCAAAGGTCTTGAGTTCAAATCCCAGCAACCACAAGGTGGCTCACAACCACCCATAATGAGATCTGACGCCCTCTTCTGCTGAGTCTGAAGACAACTACAGTGTATTTATTTATAATAAATAAATCTTTGGGCTGAAGGAAACAGGGACTAAGTGAACGGGGAACGGTAAAAGAGCGAGTGTGGTTGACTGGGGTGAGCAGAGGTCCTAAAATTCAATTCCCAACAACCACATGAAGGCTCACAACCATCTGTACAGCTACAGTGTACTCATATACATAAAATAAATAAATCTTTGAAAAAAAAAAAGAAATTTACTCATGGAATGGGAGAAGTGGTCTTGCCCAGGGAAGAGTACACCATTTGGTTGTTCAAAGCCGAACAGTCAGCCCGGAAGACATACTATACAGGTATTATTACATGAACTGTAGAGGTTATACTTAGGAAGATGTATATATACATATATGCAAGCAATAACAATCAATTAAAAAGGCCATGAATTTGAGTGCTCTTTTTTTTTCTTTTTTTGGTTTTTCGAGACAGGGTTTCTCTGTGTAGCCCTGGGTGTCCCCAAACTCAGAAATCCACCTGCCTCTATCTCCCAAGTGCTGGGATTAAAGGCATGTGCCACCATCGTATCATGTAGCCCCTGCTGTCCTGAAACTTCATCTTCCTGCCTCTGCCTCCCAAGTGCTAGGATTATGGACATATGCCACTACAACTGGCAAAAGTAACTGGTGACATTCCAAAGCTTCTGTCGAAATTCTAAACCTTTTTTTCTTCCCACAGGTTCTGTGTAACTTCTGACTTAATGTTCCAATTAAGGAGCCTTTACTTTTCAGAGAGCTTTTTCATGGTAACTGAATGAGACTTTTTTTTTTTCCTTCCTGTGTGCTGAGGATAAAACTCAGGGCCTCTTGCTTTTTAGGCAAGCACTCTATCACCAAACTACAATCTTGACTCCAAAAGAAGAACCCCAGGTTTTTGGGTGTGGGTGTGGGTGTGGGGGTGATGGCACAGGCAGAGAACATGAGGAAGGAAGAAGTTCTGAGCACGATGGCACCAGTGGCCTGAGATTGGGAGAATGGCCTCTAGAGTTCTGTAACATTATGCTGTCCCAGGAAAAGTTGCTGGAAAAGGCTGACCCATCTCAACCTTCCCTCACGAGAAGTGGAGAGGGCTCAGCTAGGATGCGATCAGAGTGGAGGAAAAGGGCCTTCCAGGAAGGTCTGGAGCCCACATGGGGGATGTAAAATTGGTAGGTAAAAGGTGGAGGGAGGGAGGTCTGAATAAGGTTCCACCCAGGTCTCAGAAGTTTCCAGATGTCTGGACTCTGGACTCAGCACTCCTAAGACAGGAGAATTGGGGCCCATGGCTCACCCCTGACTTCCCTTGGAATGCCTCCATGTCCGGTAGCAAGGTGCTGGCAAACTCTTGCTGTCGGCTGCTGTAGACGTGCACAAATCTCACCGTGTCTTGAGTGTTTGCCAGTGCAAATGACAGGAAGGCTTCAAAGGGTTTGCTTAGTTTGTTAACCTCAGCTGTCAGTAAAACCACGCAGTATCTGTACACAAATAAGAGAGGAGGTCCTATAACCAATCTTGAGGCAGGGCCAGGGCTGGCAATGGCTGCTACAATTAAGAGACACAGTCTGTCTGATCTCCTCTCAGGGAGGAGTGGCTGATCTATCGTAGGGCAGAATGACTGAACCTTGTTGTGAAAGGGCTGCCTCTACAAGGTCCTAAAGGAAGCCTAGCATTTATCTACTCACTTTCCCGGACATTTACTGAGCTCTCAGACAACACTGGAATTCTTGTTCCAGTAGAGAAGACAGATACAAGACATATAAGTGAGTATTGACAAGGACTGTGAGGAGGAGGAGGAGAGGGACAGAGAGAGGCTGGGTAGGGTGAGGGTTGTATTTATGCAGGTCAGGAAAATACCACTTGATGCTTGAACAGAGACTTGAGCAGATAAAGTGTTGTAGGAGAAGAAAAGAGGGGGGAGCACTTGGGTTGCTGGGTTGACCTGGGTCTGGAGAGAGCAATGGCAGACTTGTGGAGAACTGAGTCCCAAGCAAGGGGAGCAGAAACCACAGGTCATGGCAGTGGCCTGCTCAGAGACCCATGGGACATGGCAGTAGCCTGCTCAGAGACCTATGGGACACAGCAGTAGCCTACTCAACAGTGGCAGTGGTAAATAGTGAGATTTCAGATATGCATATGTGTGTCTCGGTGTGTGGGGATCAATCCTCTTTCTACCATGTGGATCTCAGGGAGCAAACCCAGGTGGCCAAGCTGACAGCAAGTGCCTGTATTCGCTGAGCCATCCTGCAGCCCTCCAGGTGTCTGCTAGGTATGGTGGCTTAAGTCTATGACTTCAGCATGTGGTCTGAAGGTACCCTGGACTAAGACATCCCTACCCCCCATCACAGGGATTTAACTGCCCCTCAGAAAGACACTACTTCAATGAGAGGCAGAGCCTCGAGTTCTTACTTTCTCTGTCGGTGAGACCGCTTCACAGGGCAAAGTTCATGGAACAACCTCTGGCTGGTGAGCCGAGATGCCAGCAGGTACTTGTTTTGGGCAATGAAGTCCTCAATGACCTGCTTCTTCAGTCCCCGAGCCTGGAGAAATACCAACAAGCACTCAGTTTTCACACTGCACATGGCTTACTCACATGATTATGAAGACTGCGGCTGACCCTGGCTAAAGCAACATCACCAGGCAAGAAACGTGGAAGTGTTGGTTAATAACTCAGGTGAAAGTCAAGATACAGCGAGGTCATGCTCAGGAGAAAATCAAGAAGTTTCTATTGCAGGACTTTGCATACCAATGTATACTAACAGCTTGAGTAAATAATTTTTGATTTTACACAAATATATTTTTACTTTGGAATCTGTAGCAAACTAAGCAATTCAAAATAAATTCCAGGGATAGGGAGATGGCTCAGTGGCAGAAGGCTGATCTAACATGCATGAAGACCTGGGTTCAATTACTGAACCTCAAAAAGACAAAACTAACACTTAAACAATGGTAGCTTTTGTTTTTTTGAGACAGGGTCTCACTATTTAGCCTGACTGGCCTGGAACTTCTATGTAGACCATGATGACCTCAAATTTACAAATTCACACCCATCCCTGCCACCAGAGTGCTGTCCCACCATGCTCAGCTCCCACTGTCCTTTAGAAACAGGTGTTGTGTAGCCCCGCTGGAACCCAGTTTGTTATGTCGCTGAGGATGAGCCTGGATTTCTGCATTTCCTACCCTCCTGGTGCTGAGATTTCAGGTGTTGGTCATCACCTCAAGTTTCTGTGGTCCTAGTTGTGAACTCAGGACTTCACGAAGTCTAAGGAAGCACTGCCACCCCGACATCCCGGCCCCCACTGTTTCTAAAAACCAAGAGGCAGACCACAAAACTGAACCCTGAATGCTGTGGTTCGCTTTCATGCAGTTCAAAGGACAGACACCACAGAGGAGACACAGAACTGCCATTAAGCCACTGTGCACTCTGCAAATCCTAAAGACAGAATAGATAAATACCTGACTGCTGAAGTGTTTGCAAAGCTGCTGGATAAGACAAAGTCAGTATTTGTGCAGCAACTATACTCCTTAAATCAGCAGAGAGAGTGTGACAGGAGATGCTGTTTCACCACAAGGATGAAGGAGGATGAGCTGACAGATAAGACCCTGGGCCAGTTGGTTGACTCAGTGGGTAAAGGGGTCTGCCGACAAGCCTGTCGGTCTCAGTTTGATTCTCCAAACCCACAGAGAGGAAGAACTGACTTCCACAGTGACCTCTACACAACCATGAATGTGTAGATACACACAAATAAGTGCAAATTTTGAAAAAGATTATAATTTTTAAAAACCGACCATTCACTGATGTACTCACAACCTTCCAACCTCTATTTCCTGCGCATCTACCTCTTGGTAGTAGGTCATCTCCAGTGACCAGATGGCATAGTGATCTCACTTTGTTAGTTACGAATGTCCTTCAATTTCCTTCTACATCCTGAGGTCACAGGCCTGCACTGACTGGCTTTTCCAGTGCTTTGCTTCCAGCCTGGGGTTCTGTACCTGCCAGGCCAGCACCTAACAAATCAGCACTCAGACAGCTTCCTAATGCCTCTTGAGATTCTCAATGCTGCCCCTGAGCCCAGTTCCCACCTGCCTTTCCAAGGCTGTCGTCTGCCCACGTAGGTCTTCTCCACTAGCATTTGGTATAGGCAGCTCTAATTCTGCATGCTAAGGCCAGTTTGTTCTCTTCTTTCCCTGTCTTCATGCTCAACAAGCTGCTTAGCACACTGCATAGAGAGTGCCTTTCTGTCTTTCCTCCCTTCATTTTTTTTTTTTTGGTTTTTCGAGACAGGGTTTCTCTGTATAGCCCTAGCTGTCCTGGAACTCACTCTGTAGACCAGGCTGGCCTGGAACTCAGAATCCACCTGCCTTTGCCTCCCAAGTGCTGGGATTAAAGGGATGCACCACCACTGCCCGGCTCCTCCCTTGATTGAACCACTGCAGTGTACAGCCTAACTATGGATGTCCCAGGCAATACCATATTTACCACACAGCAGTCAGGCAATAAAATGTTTATAAAATAAAGTATATTATTTTTATGTATAAAAAAATGTGTATGTGTGTGTAGGTATGCATAGAGGAGTGTAGGCAACCACAAGGTCCAGAAAAGACTATCGGATTCCCCTGGAACTGGAGTTAGAGGAAGTTTTCAGCTGCCCAACACAGGTGCAGGGAACTGAACTCTGGAACTTTGGGTCCTCTTGAAGAGCAGTGCATGTTTTTAACTGCTGATACATCTTTCCAGCCTCCACATAAAGCACTTAATAAAACTTGTAGCCTCACTTAAGAGTCAAGGGCTAGTGGGCATGGTGGCACACACCTTTATCCCAGCACTCAGGAAGCAGAGGCAAGCAGATCTCTGGAAGTCTCTGGTCAGCCTATTTTATATAGCAAGTGAGACCTTGTCTAAAAAACAACCCCAAAAAGTCAACAAATAACTTTTCTTTCAACCCAGATTCTCCTGCTTTGGCCTTCAGAGTACTGGTAATTCCAGATGTGTGTCACCTGAGATGATTTGTTTTTTAAGCAAAACATTATTGTGTCAGATAAAAAAACCAACAAAATTTAGTGGATCAGTAAGAAGAAATGCCAAGTGAGTTTGTCCCTATATTCAGCTGTTTTGTTCAATGTTCTCTCCCTCCCTCCGTCCCTCCCTGGCACTCATGAGTGTGCCTAAGCACACTCAGGTCAAGGATGCCTGGTTGCAGTTGGTCTTCTCCTTCTTCCCTGTGGGTTCTAGAAATGGAGGTCAGGGGTCAGGGGTCAGGTTAGGCAGCAAGCACTTTCACCCACTGAGCCATCTTGGTCCCTCCCTCTTTCCTTCTTCTTCGAGACAAAGTCTCACTCCAGCTTAGGCTATCCACAGACCCATGTGCAGCTGAGCATGATCTTGAACTCCCGACCACTCCAGTGCTTTATAGCTCAGCTCTGCTGCTTGCTTATGTGAAGGCTAGGGTAAAAGGAAGAATGCCTTGGCCTGAGGTGACTCACATACCTGGATTGCATCAGCAGGCTTGTTTATGTGCTCTTTGAAGATCAGCATGGTGGGGGTATAGATATTGATGTTGTATTGCCTGGTCATCTCCTCCACGCCTCTCAAGCCGACATACACATATCCAAATGACACATAATCTTTGTATGCAAAGGCCGTCAACTGTGAGGGCAGAGGAGAGGAAGGAAGTGAATGGACAGCTTGGCATCCAGCTTACAGCCACGTGGGATGAGCTGTCAGCTTCTGGAGCCCCAAGAGTCTTCTGCACCCTCAAACTTCTACTCCAGGAGTTCCAATGGTATTCTATGCACAAAAACTGAGCAAGCGTAAACACAACTAATTTTCTCAAGAGATAAAACAAAATAATCATTATCCAGAAATCTTGTCTGGGTCCGTGTGTGTGTGTGTGTGTGTGTGTGTGTGTGTGTGTGTGTGTCCATGTCCATCCCAGCAATAAACTACCACAGGCAGAACCTTTTCTAAAACACTTGCAACCAAAATGGTTCAGGCTTTTTCAGATTTTAGAATATTAGCATATCCATATGAAGTATTCTTATGGACAGCACCAAATTTAAACATAAAATCTGTGTTTCACATATACCTTATACTCAGTGTGAGGGTAACTGTGCATATTTTAATGTGTTCCTATGTCTCAACCTGTCACATGAGGTCAGGGGTGGAATTTCCTGATGTGGTGAGGCACTGATGGTCAGGAGTTTTCTGATTTGGGATTTTTAAATTAAAGATGCTCAAATATGTAATTATACTGAAGACAAGCAGGCTATGGGCTCTGACGCAGAGCTGGCCCCCACCATGAAAACAAGAAGCTGCTCCCCAGACCCATTACCTTGTATAGCAGTGGCGCTGATGACTTCTGGCCGAACAGGAGGGCGTGTGGCTTATTCTCCTGCTGCCAGCCAGAGAGGAACTGCACATAATTTTTATTTGTGACCTTAAATTGGAAATAAGTTAGTTAGTTGCAATATTCAATTTTAAAAAATAATTTATTCACTTTTTATTTTGTGCATGAATATTTTGCCTGCATGTATGCATGTATGCATACTACACATGTCTGGTGTTCACAAAGGTCAGAAGCGGGTATCAAATTCCCTGGAACAAGAACTACGAGGGTTGGGAGCTGCCATATGGGTACTAGGAACTGAACCCAGGCCTTCTGGAAGAGTAGCCAATCTTCTTAACTCCTGAGGCATCTCTTCAGCCACAATATTTAATTCTCGACAACTGCATTATACTTCTGTCAGGAGATAAATTAAGTATGTATAAGGAGGCTATTTGTAAAATATAAAAACTGCAGCAATTGATTTTTTGCAGTTTTTGAGAAAGGCTCTACTTAGTCCGGCTGGATTGGAGCTCACTAAGCCGACCAGGCTGGCCTGACCTCACTGACATCTGCCAGCAATGGCCACTAGTCTTTTTGTCTTAATTTGACAAAGCTATTAGAAGAATGGCAACACAGATGTTGTCTGTTTATAAACTCTTTTTTGTTGTTGTTGTTTTTTGGTTTTTCAAGACAGGGTTTCTCTGTGTAGCCCTGGCTGTCCTGGAACTCACTCTGTAGACCAGGCTGGCCTTGAACTCAGAAATCTGCCTGCCTCTGCCTCCCAAGTGCTGGGTGTTTATAAACTCTTACAGATTAAAGTTATCATCCTGCATGAAAGAATTACTGATTATATTATAAAGTCACTTCTCAAGTTGGTTCTTTTTTTATGGTTTTTGGTAGGAGTACTAGAGATGGAATCCAGGCCATCTCCAAGCACAAGCCCTGCCATCGGGCCCAGAGCACAGTTCCGGAGAAGGCATGCAGCACTCGCCCTGTAAGCATGGCTGCTGGGCTGCTCAGTGGGTAAGTGTGTGCTACTCTCATCCAAGGGCCCAAGTCTTAACAACAACAAAAACATTATATTATTTGTTTTGTGTATATGTGTAGCTTCATGAGCTATGCGTACGTGTGTGGGTCACAGGTCAACTTTCAGGAGCTGGTTCTCTTCCCACCATGTGGGTGCTGGGAATCACTTAGGTTGTCAGGCGTGGCAGCAAACACCTTTACCTTCTGAGCAGTTATTTTTAAGACAAATTCTCTCCATGTAGCCACATAGTCCTGGCTATGTGGGTTTCAAACCCACAGAGATCCACTTTCCTCTGCCTCCTAAGTGCTGGAACGAAAGACGTGCACCACCATGACTGCTCCTCACTAAGCTTTTAAAGTTCCAGAAATAATATCTGTTTAATAAATCTGGTGGGTTTGGTAGATATGATTATACTTACTTAATACATACTTAAGAATGTAAAATCCAAATGTAATAAATTTTTCTCAATATGATCTGATTTTCATATTTTCACAGGACAAATTTATGCCTATGAACAAATGCATGAGCCATAAATTCTATCACGTGATCTAACTTCACTGTTGTTTAGTAAACAGGACTGTGGCTTCAGATCAGGTTTCTGTGATGTCTAGTCTAGAACCTGTGAGCGGTTTTTAAGGGCAGTGAGCTCTTTCTAGCTCTGCATCCTGTTTCGGCCACCAGTCTCCTCAGGCTTCTAGCATTCCTTGGTGTAATGAAATGGTAGTGCCTTGGTTGCTCAGAGTGAAGACTGGGAGGTTGCAGCTGGCAGCTCTATTCTCAGGGGACACTAACCTTCTCCACCAAGTTTCCTGGAAGAAGACTCTCCACGAACTGCCGTAGGTTCTCATGAACCACTGCATTATGGAAGAAGGAGATCTTCCCATTGATGATCCCTAGGATGGAGGGGGTGCTGTGTGCTCCCAGGTGATGGGCCAGACGTCTTTCGTACCCAGCATGGACGACACCAATCCCCACACCTGCAAAGCATGGAAGAGCTCCATGAAGCCTCCTGAGACTCAGGCAGGAAGGAATGCTGACAAGTCCTTTGGAGTGGAAAATGAAACCCAACTGGGTTGGAATAAATATTTTTTTCTAATAGCTTGTTTAGCTTTCTTGCACTTTTAGAATTCTAGATTGGCCAGTTTTTCTATAGAACAACCTGGCAATATTTACAAATATTTGGAAACCTGAATATCTCTTAAAACCTGTTATTCCTAATTTTGGAAGCAAGTCATGAGGAAATTAAGAGGAGAGGTGGGTAAAGGAGCTTGCTGTCAGCCTAAGGCCTATCCCTGGAACTCTTGAGATAGAAGAGAGGACGGACTCTGACAGGCTGTCCTCCCACCTTTGTATATGTTCTTTCTTTCTTTTTTTAAAGATTTTATTTATTTTACGTATGTGAGTACACTGTAGCTCTCTTCAGACACACCAGAAGAGGGCATCAGATCCCATTACGGATGATTGTGAGCCACCATGTGGTTGCTGGGAATTGAACTCAGGACCTCAGGAAGAAGAGTTAGTGCTCTTAACCACTGAGCCATCTCTCCAGCCCCCTTTGTACACTTTCTTGTATATACACACACACATAGTAAATGCAAGAGAGAGAGAGCAACCTGCACACCATGTTCCTACCCATAAACAAACATGTATGAATAACCTAAGAGGCCAATGACTCAGTGACAGTCTCCCACCTAGCGCCACAGCCTACGACTTAGCAACTAGAGAATGTCACATCTCACCCTTGGGAACACATCTTCCTTTTATATATATTTTACTTATTGACATACTGAAAAACACAAATGTTGGATCCAGGAGACGGCTCAGTGGGTAAATGTGCTTGCTGTACAAGGTAGGTCACTGTGTTTGACCCCTGGTTCTCATGGAAATGTGGAAGAAGAGAATCAGCTCTACAGAGCTGCCCACTGACCTCCACATGCTTGCTGTTGTATATGTATTCCCTCCAACAACCCTACACACAGTACAATACAATACAATACAATACAATTTTGGGAGCTGGAGAGAAGGTTAAGAGTTAAGAGCACTGATTCCAGTGGGATCAAGGTTGCCAGCATCATGTGGTGTTCCAGAGAAGCAGACACCTACTTCTCTCTGGCCTTCTCAGGCACCAGGCACATGTGGTGTAGATGTACTTGCTGTACTAGGCATGATGGCACACACCTTTAATCCCAGCACTAGGAGGCAGAAGTAGGTAGAGCTCAGTGAGTTTGAGGCCAGTTTGGTCTACATATCAAGTTCCATGCCAGTCAAGACTACAGAGAGAAACTTCGTCTTAGTCACTGTTTTACTGCTGTGAAGAGACACCATGACCACAGCAAACAAAACAAAACAAAACACTCATAAAACAAAGTATCCAATTGGCGCTTGCTTACAGTTTCAGAGGTTTATCAGTCCGTTGTAATCATGGTAGGTCCATGGCAGCAGCAGACAGAAGTATGCTGGAGATGTGGCTCAGAGTTTTACAATGGCATCTGCAGGCAGCAGAGCAGAAAGCCAATGGGCTGGTTTGGGCTTTTGAAACCTCCACCCCCAGTGACAGCCTTCCTCCAACAAAACCACACCTACTCTAACAAGGCCACACCTCTAATCCTTCTCAAGTATTGACACTCTCATGACTAAGCATTCAAATATAAGCCTATGGTGGCATTCTTTTTTTTTTTTAAAAAAATTCCAACATCCCGCTAATAAATGGAAAGGTAAAATGACCTCATACTTTAGAACTTCAGGCTCTACACTGCGGCTCTTCCTCACAAGAAATGTTGAACCAACAGGAAGCAGGTTCAGTCCAAGGACCCTACTGCCCCAGTGGAATTACTGCTCACAAGTGGCTGCCTCGCTTTGCTATATCCTAATATGATAAAATTAGGATCATACTTTCAGATTAGTTCAAACCTTCACACAACTATGAAAAAGTGTAACACTTTAATGAAGAGGTTTCCTGTCATAATTTTGGCAATTAAATGATTTCAGACCTGAAAAGTCTATGGTTTAGAAGACCTAAAATTTCTAAACCAGTATTGACCATCAATTAAACTTTTATTGGCTCTAAATGAACAGGATTTTGCAAATCTTCATACCCCATAGGCTCAATATTATGGCGGCATTCTTACTCAAATCCTACAACCTGTCTCAAACAATAAAACCCAGATACACATTCAGGCAAAATACTCTTCATATCAAATAATAATTTAAAAAAAATCTAAAAATATAGGATTTTTCTTTTCTTTTTTCTCCTCCTCCTCTTCTACTTTCTTTTTGTTGAGTTAGGGCCTCACTCTACAACCTGGGCTGGCCTGAAATTTTATAATGTAGACCAAGCTGGCCTCAAACTGATAGAGATCGACCCACCCTTGCCTCCTGAGTGCTGGGACTAGAAGTGTGCACCATCAGCACGGCTGCAGATTCTTTACAAAGTATGGAAGGGGCTAGGAGATGGCTTATTAGTGAGTAAAAAGCTTGTTACACAAGTCTAAAGACACAAGTGCAGATCCAAGTATGCATCCATAATCTCAGTGTTTTCATGGAGAGGTGGGAGGCAGAGACTCACCCAGAAGCCTGTGGACCAGCTATCCCTGAGTACACACTGTGGTAGAACCAAGAGAGACCTTGCTTTAAAACTAGGTGTGAAACAAGAACAGAATCCCAATATTTGTTCTCTGACCTCCACACATGCTTTAGCATTCCATGTACACATGACATAGACAAACACAGTTTATAAAGTGAGCACAATCCAGTTAGCACCATTCAAGAGCATGTATGGCAGAGCTCTGTGGGTAGCTCTCTCCTTTTCTGTGTGTACACGAGGACCCATGCAATGAAGTAGGTGGCCTGGCATTTCTTTTTTACCTGAAATTTGTTTCACTTAATACCAGGTCCTCTCTTGTTCTTTCATTTAACTGGTATGTCTGCAGGGCCAGCTACTGCCCTAAGTGTAAGATTAACTGCCAATATGGAGAATTTTTTGGTGTCTGGTAGGCTTGAAAGTGTCAAGCCTGATCCTCAACTCCTAGCTTCCTCCCACAGAAGTCCCAACGCTGCCTTTATCATTCCAAATGTGGCAGCTCTATTCCTCCTATTGCACAGTCCAAACGACAGCCAGCCACCCCTCTCTCGTCCCTCAAACCCACGTCCAATCTGCCAGCAAGCTCCGGGGCCTCTCCTCAGAGAGGCCAGTGCAGAAGCCTTTACCTCTCTCACAGTCCTCCTCTTCCTTCTCCTCCCACCTCACTATGTAGCCAAGGATAACCCTGAGCACCCTGATCCTCTTGCCTCTGCCTCCCCAGGTGCCTGGATCACACATAGCTTCTTCATCCTTCTTGGCTGGCTACTGCGATGGCCTCCTAAGTGGCCTTTCCTGTTGCAGTCCGTTCTTCACAGAGGACCAGACTGTTCCTTCTAAATCAACTGCACTACTCTGAGCACAGCCTGTAAAGAAGTACTCACTCCACTTGGGATGAAACCGCGTTCTACAAACAGGACAGCAGGCCAACCAAACTCCGTAAAGAACTCACTCCACTACAAACAGGACAGCAGGCCTCTTTGTGCTGTGGTCCCCGCTCCTGTCTCCCACTTTTCTTTCTCCTCATACTTGGCTTGCTTCAGCCCCAGTATTCTTGGTCATCTGTGACAATGCAAGGATGCTCCAGCTTTGGGGTCCTGGCCTTGGCCCCCTGGCCTGAATGTCTGTGACCGTCACTGTGTCAAGTCCTTTTCGGGAGGCTCACCTCAGCCTATCTTAGAGCTGTGCTCCCCACACGCTGCATCGCCTGACTCCTGCTTACTGTTTGCACAGTAGTCCCAGTGGACTGCATCCAAGGCCCTGAGCACACTGAGCACATGCTACCACCCGCTGTACCCCATGGTTGCTTCTCATTCTCTAGCACAGCACACATAATCCTACTTCTGCTCATTATTTATAGGCCTTCCCCTTCTAGAATGAAGGCTCCAAGGAAGACAGGAGTCCTGGTATATTGTCAAAATCAGAACAGAGCTGGGTACTTATTAGGTGCTCAATCAAAGTGGGACATTAGGCTATTTAACTAATTCTTCCTTTCTCTCCTTTCTTTCTCTCCTTCCTTTCTTTCTTCTTTCTTTCTTTCTTTCCTTCCTTCCTTCCTTCCTTCCTTCCTTCCTTCCTTCCTTCCTTCCTTCCATCCATCCATCTATCTATCTATCTATCTATCTATCTATCTATCTATCTATCTCGAGACAGGGTTTCTCTGTGTAGCCTTGGCTGTCCTGGAACTCACTCTGTAGACCAGGCTGACCTCGAACTCAGAAATCCGCTTGCCTCTGCCTCCCAAGTGTTGGGATTAAAGGTGTGGGCCACCACTGCCCGGCTCAATTCTTTCTTTCTTTTCTTTTCCTTCCCCCCAACCCCCCCAACCCCCCAAGACAAGGTTTCTCTGTGTAACAGCCCTGGCTGTCCTGGAACTCTCTCTATAAACCAGACTGGCTTTGAACTCAGAGATCCACCTGCCTCTGTCTCCTGAGTGCTGAGATTGAAGGTGTGACCCACTCCCCAGCCAACCAATTCTTTCTTACACAATGCAGCTGTGCAGAAGACAGGAAGAAGGCATCTGCTTTCCTAGTGTCACATTTGACACTCTCACTCTACCTCTATGTGTGCGTACGTATATGGAGGGCAGAAGTTAACCATATGCCATTCCTCAGGTGCCATGCACCTTAGTTTTGGAGTCAGTGGAGTCAGTGTTCCTCTCTTGGCTTAGAACCTGCTGATTGGGCTAGGTTGGATGGCCAGCCAGCCTCAGGATCCACCTGCCTCTGCACTACGCCATGGCATATGTTGTGGCGCCCAGATGTGTGTGTGTGTGTGTGTGCATGCTGTGTGGTGTACATATGTGTGTGTGCTAACCAACACTTGTATATGAGGATGCTAGAGGTTGACAACGGGTGTCTTCTCTAAAGCTTTCCACTCAACTGGGTATTGTTACGTGTGTGGTGTACACACACATACATCTTCATGAGGAATGAATGGATGTGGAGATAAAAGGACAGCTTTTTTTCTGGGTGTGGTGGCACACACCTTTCATCCTAGCACTTGGGAGGCCAAAGCTGGCAGATTTCTGTGAGTTTGAGACCAGTCTGATTATCTAGATAGCAAATATCAGGACAGCCAGGGCTACGTAGACAGATCCTGGCTCATTAATACAACCACGAAAACAGAAATAGGAGACAATCAATGCCTGAGTTCGAATTCCCCTCTCTTCCAACCAGCAGTTGTGGTCTCTCAGACCAAGCCCTCATTCCACTGGTCCCAGGGAGTCCTCCGCTACCCTCCTTTATCCCTGCACCCTACAGGGTCCTTCTGACAGGAGGGATGGGTTGCTTTGGCTATGGTAACAGACCACCACACACCATGCCAACTTCTTATCTTAAAGTTCCGGAGACAAGGAGTCCAATTTATCCTACAGGGCAAGCTGCAGGGGAAGTCCACCTGGGCCCTTTCCAGCTCCTGGTGACTGCCTGCATCTCGGATCTTGTGGTTCCTCCTCTGTGCTCATGTCTTTCTGACTTCTGCTGCCAATCTGATGATAAGAGTTCCATGCCCAGAAACCATAGGTGCAAGGAGAGAACAAAGTCATCCTCTGACCTCCACGTGTGCTCATATGCATGTACATGTGCAATATAAAAGTGTAAGCTATGAAATGTAACGTGCCCTTGGTCCTAAAGCGCACAGAGGTTTAGCATCGCACTGTTCCCAGATCAGTTTCCCTACACTCTAACACAGCACAAGGCAGAGCTGGTTCATGACCAAGAAGCTACTGACTTAGTGACCTCTGCCTCACCTCTGATCTCCTCGAGCTCTATACACCGAGAGCAAACAACTTCCCATTGCCGCTGCTACATTGAACGTTAGCACTCCCAGCTTCTTTCAAGGGCAACTGTACCCAGGCTCAGGGACAGATTTGGCCAAAGCCAAGTATCCTCCTACTTCTGCACAGCATGTCAGAGATTTATCTGGAACAAATGGCTGAATGGTTTCCAGAAGTCCTGCTCTTTTCAGAGAATTAAGGGAAGGGGAAGGGAGGAAAGGGGAGGGGAGGGAAGATAGCTCAGTGGGTAAAAGCACTTCTTGCTCTTGCAGAGGATCTGGGTTCAATTCCCAGGACCCACATGGTGGCTCACAACCTTCTGTAACTCCAGTTCCAGGGGATCCTTTACCCTCTTCTGACCTTCTCAGGCACTAGCCATCTGAATGGGTACAGACATACATGTAGGCAACACATTCATACACATTTAAAAAGGAAAGAAAAAGAAAGTAGTGTAATACAACCACTTCTCTCCATAAACACCCTTGAAGATCAATCGCTATGGACCTGGGGAAGAAAACGCACTGAATGCTCCTTTCTCTAGCACCCATCACATCTAAGAATGGCAGCTGGAGAGGTGCCTCTGCCGTTACAAGGGCACGTGTTGCTCTTGCAGAAGACCAGGGTCAGTTCTCAGAACCAGAGTGGCTTAGAGCCACCTCTAACTCCAGGTCCCAGAGATGAATGCTCTCTTCTGGTCTCCATGGGCACTGCTTGCATACAGTGTATGTTCATACATGTATTTATGTACATACATGTGGGTGAATACTCATATACACAAAACACATAAGCCTTAAGAAGAAAAGAGGGCCACCTCGTGTTTAAGTGTGTCCTGATGAATGACTTACCCAGTCCTTCCAGTTCCTGGACCACGTCCTTCCAGACAGGCTCGATGTGGATGCAGCTAAAGCACCAATCTGATGTGATCTTAATGAGGTAGGGTTTTTTGAAGCTATCAGGAACTACTTCATTGACGTAGTGTGAAAAGTGCAACAAGTACTTTTCATCGATTGAGTCCCGCCGCTCCGAATTGAAGGGGAAGTGAAAAAAGGACTCATCAAAAT
This sequence comes from Mastomys coucha, assembly GCF_008632895.1. Lineage (NCBI taxonomy): Eukaryota > Metazoa > Chordata > Mammalia > Rodentia > Muridae > Mastomys > Mastomys coucha. Next base: position 98,374,032 of record NW_022196900.1, read on the forward strand.
AGAAGTTCTCGTGGAAATGGCGGAAGCGATACTCGCGCTGTTGCTTCTCGTAGCCTTGGCTGTCACTGGCATCACCATGCTGGTCATAGTTTGTCCTCTTTTCTTCATTGGACAGAATCTGTAAGGAAGAAGAGGAGTCCAAAGGCGAGGCAGGTGGCTTACCAAAGGACTCCTTCCTCATTCTCCTCTTTCAGGACTGAGGACTGAAGCCAGGCTTTGTGCACATTTGGCAAACCCTTAACCACTGAGCCACACCCCAGCCCTAAATGGCTTTCCTGTAAGCAACCTGAAAGATGGAAATACGTTTCTCAGAAATGTATAGTAGGGATGCTAGGTTCACCCTCCAGCAAGGTTGGGGGGCTGGGGAGGAAGGGAAGACTGACTATGATCTAATCATTTCTAAATTCATAAGGCAAGAGACTCAACTCACGCAAGTATTCCTCTGAGCTCTGCATGAGTGTTGTGGCACATGTAAGCCCAGAACACACACATAGACAGAGTGAATAAGTTCATCTCAAACTCCCTAACAGAAACATTAAAATTCCCAGAGTTCATTTGGTGAGATCATCACCCTCATGTTAACGTTAAAATTGTCAACCATCCCAGTAAACACAAGATCTGACATATGACATCACCAGGATCCACCACCACAGAACATTACCCTGGCTGCACCTTTGGAGATAGAATCATTTGGACCAAGGCTCAGTAACCATGAACATCAAAGGGTAACCAAAGTGTAGTCTAGGGCCTTATGCATGAGCTGACTTCAGCTCTCTCATTTGTGTTTATTTCATGTCTGTCAGAATGCAGGGGTGACGGTCAGTTCTCTCCTGGGGTTGCACACAGGCCTTTGGGCTAGCCAGCAGGTGCCCTTACCCACTGAGCCATCTCACCACTGACTTTGCTTTATTTTATTTTTTTAAAAGATTTATTATATGTAAGTACACTGTAGCTGTCTTTAGACACACCAGAAGAGGGCATCAGATCTCATTATGGATGGTTGTGAGCCACCATGTGGTTGCTGGGATTTGAACTCAGGACCTCTGGAAGAGCAGTCAGTGCTCTTAACCGCTGAGCCATCTCACCAGCCCTAATAATTTTTTTTTTTTCCCCCCGAGACAGGGTTTCTCTGTATAGCCCTGGCCGTCCTGGAACTCACTCCATAGACCAGGCTGGCCTCGAACTCAGAAATCTGCCCGCCTCTGCCTCCTAAGTGCTGGGATTAAAGGCATGCGTCACCACTGCCCGGCGACTTTGCTTTATTGAAATCTAGCTTTGAAGATTAAAATTCAATCATCTTTTTAGGGTGATGAGTCATCGTCTGCTGAAACACATTACCCTAACAAATCAGGCAGCCAGGGACCCACTGCTTATGTGTATTCTAGGTAGCGTTACTTAAGTTGACATGTTGGAGACTTACCAAAAATCTTGTGTTTTAGTTATTTGTAACCTTGTGTAATCAGGCAAACTGCTGTGAGATTCTCTGACCTGCGTCTCTGCAGTCAGGACAGACATCTGTCTGGGTAAGTGCACAATTCTTATTAAAGCTTTCAAAGTGGGCTAAGCTTTCCAGGAGCCCAGTGTTCAGGCACTTGCTTCGACATGCTGGAGGGGGCAGAGAGATTTTCTCTAACATTATGAAGAAACTGGGGCTGCCCGTGGAGAATGTCCCTGCTGAACTGATGTCACAAAACTCATCAGCTTTGGCCTGCTTTCCCTTCATTTTGCTTTGTGTATACATTTGTATTTCTGTTTGCATGTATGTGAGCTCATGTGCTTGTGGGGGGACTTAAGGCCAATGTCAGGAGTTTTGCTCAGTCGCCCTCCATCTGATTCTTTGAGGCAGAGTCTCTTGGATAAGGCTGGTCCAGCTAGGTACCTTTCTCAGCCTTGTGAGCACTGATGTAGGTGGCATTTGTGTGGGTTCTGCAGATCCGAACATTGCACCTCCTGCTTGCATGGCTGAGGTGCTGAGCCATCTCCCAGCCCCTCCACCCCATTTTCTAGGAGCTAACAGAGGCACTGCAGTGGCAGACATGGTACCTCGTAAGCCTTGCTGATCTGAATGAACTTGTCCTCTGCTCCAGGGTCTTTGTTTTTGTCAGGATGCCTGAAACACAGATGGCAGCCAGTGAGAATGTTTTACAACAGCCATTTTATAACCTTATACACGCACACAGCTTTCAATAACAGAAGTGAAGAGAAGGTTGTCTGGTTAGGACCTTTCCTAAAATAAATGGTAGAAACAATCAGTTGCTTCACACAACCATAAAAAAAAATCAACTTTAATGCAGGCAATTTCCTCTCAAGATGCTCCAGCTGGGCACATTAGAGAACATTACAGCATCCTACTGAGGACAGGTGACCCATGTGCCCCCTCATCCTTTTCCCAAGTGTGAGTCACTCTGGCTCAAGGCTAAATCAGTTACTCCCACATCCCCAGGCAAAGCTGCAGCATGAGGTGATAGTCACATTTCCCCATGCTTGCTGCTCACTCTCAGGTCAGAACCCCAGTGTTTGCCTCCCCTGCCCTGCTGACCCAACTCTGCCTCTGACTGGCTACTTTTCCCTACACGTGGGTAAAGATTGCAAGGCTGTGTGTAAGTTGTGAGGAAGCTGAGAGTCCATGCAAGGTTATTCCCACTAGTCTCACACAGGCTGGCACTTGCTGTTTCCACATGAGACATTGTATTCTGCATCTTTTCATGTTTAGAGTCACGTTATCTTTGGGAACTAAAATTTGTTGTTTTGAGACTGGGTCTTAGGTACCCAGGCTGGCTTTAAACTCCAGAGCTTCCTGTCTCTACCTCCAAGTACTGAGCTGCACCTCCTCCCACTGACAGCTCTGAGAATTTTCTGGAGAGCAGACACAAGCCACATTTGCTTCCTTGCTGCCCCCTAAGACTGAAATCAGATTTTCACCAAGACTTTCAATGGTCCTGGTATGAAGAGATGATGACTACTTGACACAGAAGCTCAGTATATAGCTCAGGCTGGCTGCACACTCCTCACCCACTGCTTCAGCATTGTGAGAGTTGGGACCACAGGCCTGGTCTACCATGCCCAGCCCATTCATTCTTTGTTGTTCTTTTGAGGCATGCCCCTCTATGTGGCCCTGGATGTCCTGAAACTCTCTTTGTGGACAAAGCTGGCCTCAAACTCACAGAGATCCTCCTGCTTCTGCCCCCAGAGTACTGCACTAAATGTGTGCACCACCGAGCGTCACTCCATTATACTTTATATAATCACTTATGCCAACCTTATGAAATGTCCTCTAGCAAACACCCTGGGAAGAAAAACAATTTACAGGGAAGTAGAAAAGACCGATAACATACCAAACTCGCTGAAGTAAGAAAATCTACAAGTTACTAATCTCATCTGAGCAGGGATATCTGGGTGAGCTTTATCCTTTAGTCTACTCTAAAAACAAGGAACTTCAAATGGCTTGAACTTGGATACCACCCTGCCCTTAACCACTGAATCCTTGCCATAAATGTCAGTAAGGTTAAAAAAACAAAACATCAAGCCGGGCGGTGGTGGCGCACGCCTTTAGTCCCAGCACTTGGGAGGCAGAGGCAGGTGGATTTCTGAGTTCGAGGCCAGCCTGGTCTACAGAGTGAGTTCCAGGACAGCCAGGGCTATACAGAAAAACCCTGTCTCGAAAAACCAAAAAAAAAAAAAAAAAAAAAAAAAAAAAAAAAAAAAACATCAGGTAGGCACACGAAATACGACAGGACTTAAAAAACAAACATCAGGTAGGCACCTGAAACACGACAGGACTTAAGGGAACAGGACAGTGGCCCGCAGTGTGCTTCCCACTGACTACAATAGAAGCTTTTACTATTCAAATTCAGGTTAAGGATGAGTGCATACAGTGTGCACACCTGCATATGACTGAGCATGAGGAGCTGCACAGAGCAGGAAGGGAGGAGGGGCTTCGCAGCAGAACGAGGCAAAGGGTGGGTGGCAGCTGGGCAGGGCAGGGTAGCTGGGAACTCAGGGGGCACCCAACAGTTTGAGCCGATAGAGTGCTTTCCTGAAGGTGGGAGACCTCTCTAAGTCACAAATACTTGGAGAAGGGAAGTTCAGCCTAGGTGAGTACTGTGTAGAGAATGAGACAGACTCATGAGCTGCCTTGTGCTGGGCAAACTTTGCATTTCATGTGAAGAAAATACTGTATATGGGCACAACTGACCATCAGTGTGACCTCTAAAGGAATAAAAATGAAGATGCAAAGAAGTAACCTTTCTCAGCTAAGTGTGAGCAGGACTGGTGTGCTTTGCCTAAGCAACCATGCCAGCCTGCTTCTCCTAGGGGGCCTTGGTACTCTGCTAACACAGATGGCAAACCCATGATAAGACAAAATTCATAAGCGAGAAATAGTTTCCCTGACAGAATAAAACAGACACTTCACATGGTTTCACCAGGCATTTTTTTTTTTTTGGTGAGGTCTAAGAAACACTCAGGAAAGCACTTGAGAAAATATAGTCCAAGTGCTAACCATTTCTCCCTGCTATGCCTCATTCTGAAGTCAAGCAGGGCTATAATGCTAATGTCACTATGAAACCATCCAGAAGGGACACAAAGCAAGTAAGAAAACACTGCCTGGGCCCAAACAGTAGAAAACAGGAAGATGGTATAAACCCGAAGGTGAAATACAAATTCAACACACAAAGCCAACACTGTTCATTTGCTCAGCCACGAATTACTCCAAGAGACTCCAACAGGAAGACAAGGGCATTTAGCCAAAGTCAAACACCTCTTAAAACTTGAGACAACAGTCACAGCTGTCCACTCCAGGAGGCCGAATACTTAAGCTACCATTCTAGATATCTTGTCCAAAGAGTGCTGTTCATTATGAACTAACCTCAGACTGTCATTTTGCTTTAAGTACAGAGAGGCAGGAACCTGAAATATTACTGAAAACCAATTTGGCAGAAGACTGCTGGAAAGAGGCCATGCATTATTCGACAGGGTATTTTCAGCATCTAACTCTAGATTCTTCATGATATGAATACAGCCCCAAATATTATTCATAACATTCTTTACCTTTTACATTTATCACAATTAGTTTAAAATCAAGCTAAATCTGCTCATTGAGGAAAAATATTGTCACCAGAGCCCTACAAGGTTATGGATTCTTGGCGTAAGGCAGCTTTGTGGCTGCCCAACTTGACACTACTTCTTGCTAAAGCACTAACCAGCTCACTTTTTCTCATGTGCAGATGGGTAAGTGACTGCAAAGTCGAGTGCCAATGGGAACTGACTGATGGTGTGGGAACAAACTATGAGTGGGAGGAGCAATGCAGGATGGCCAACTCTGCCATTTCATTTCCCATTTGTAAATCGGGTTGAAGCATCTCTTTCAAGGGCTCATCAAATGGGTACAACGAGACACACAGAACCTGGAGGTAAGTGTGCAGTAGGTACTCAATAATGGTCCTCCAGCTACTCTCTCTGCAGCTACTTAATGCCTGTCCTTCTCTGGCCAATGTTGTCCTGGGAGAAGTTTGCCCAAAGTAAGTTTAACACTTACTGTTTCCTAGTAGTTATAATCCTGACAATATCAGGTGAAATTGTGATTGCTCTCATGAACACTAGATGTGCTAGATGCACTTGAGAGGCAGGAGCATCTCTGTGAGTTCAGGGACAGTCTGCTCTACATAGTGAGTTCTAGGTCAGGCAGGGCTACACACTAAGACTTCTGCCTCAAAAAGTTCTAGTAATTCTCTTAAGATGTCTTTAAAAAGTAAAACGCTTGCTTCTTGAATCTATTAAACTGGAGGCCAAAAGTATGTATTCTAATCGTTTTAAAAGCTTAGAGATTTAGAGAACAGAACTGTATGTTCCTTGTAACATTTATACCCATAAAGGATTGCTTTCTAGGGGCTAGAGAGATGGCTTAGTGGTTAAGAGCACTTGATGATCTTCCAGACGGCCAAGGTTTAGTTCCAGTACCCATATCAGGTAACTCCTGACTCCCTGTAACTCCAACTCCAGTATGTTCAGAAGTCTCTTTGGAGATACACACATAATTTAAAATAAAATATTGCTAAAAAAACCAAAAACTCCCAAACAAAAAAGCTGGGTGGTGGCAGCAAACCTTTGACCTCAGCACTTGGGAGGCAGAGATGGGGGAATCTCTGAGTTCAAGGCCAGCCTGGTCTACATACAAAGTGAGTTCCAGGACAGCCAAAGCTACATGGAGAAGCAACCCATTCCACTCCCACCCCTATACATATAGACACACAAACTCTCTCACACACAAAGGAAAAATATTTTTAAAAACCAAAATTCCTCTACACAACATACTAGGGCGGTTCATTACTGCTCATCACCTTGCTTCCTTACTTGCTCAGCCAGTGGTTCTAAACCTTTCCAACCTGTGACCCTGTAACACAGTTTCTTATGGTGCAGACAACCCCCCCATCAAGTTACTTTTGTTGCTATTTTGTAACTGTATTTTGCTACTGTTACAAATCATAACATAACTTCTATTTTCTGATTGTCTTAGGTGACCCCTGGCAGAGGGTTTTTCAACCCCCTAAGGGGTCCTGACTCACAGGTTGAGAAGTGCTGTTTTACTGAGCCTGGAACTTGCCAAGAAGCCCGGCTAACCTCAACTAAGGGTGGGGTGAGCCTCCTGCTTCTGCCTCCAAAGTGAAGGGATCATAAGTGTAGGGTATTGTGTCCACTTTGTTGTTTTTTAAATCAAATTACTTCTTTCACATTAAATGTCCTAACAGTATCTACTATAAGAATGCTCTAAGATATAGTATTCCTGAAGGGTTGTGTGTCAAAGTAAACACAGACTTTGGATCACTAAAAAGGACAGAAAACGGACCATTAGTTAGCCTTCAATACTCTAGACAGGTCTACAAATACACACAACACAGAAACAGACAAGCCATCCTCACTGAGGCTCCAGCCACCTGCTGACTGCCTAGCGGACATTAAACTTCCATTCTTGGTTTCACCTACCATTCCCGAGCGAGCTTCTTATAAGCCTTTTTAATGTCAGCCTGGCTGGCTGTACGGCTGACCCCTAGGACTCTGTACGGGTCAAAATCCAACGCAGACAGGCTTTGCAGGATCAGAACCAGAACTATCAAGAATTGCCAGGAAATGGCCAACCTTTTCAATTCCATCTCTCTTCCTTCCCAGAGCTGAAAAGATTAAGAGGCAGTTTTAAGTTCAAGAGACAGGAACTTGAATGGTCATGCTTTTTAAGGCAGGGAATAAAGATGTTTGGATGGGAACTAAACAAGAGATTTTTTAAAAAGGAAATATGTCAATCTAGTTGACCTTATCTTTTTTAAAAAAAAAAAAGACCACTATTTTTGAATGTCACCCATAAGAACTACTATAAATAAAAAAAGACAAGTCATAATAGATTAGAAAAGCCCTTTTAAAATTACTGAAAATGAATTCTCTGAAATAAGTGGTGATTACGAGAATATATTTAGGATATCCAAGGGCTGACATCTTAAATGCATCATTTCATCTATCATAATAATAAACTTAAAATAATTGGCTTCAGAGTAGCTGAGAACGGGTCAAATGAGCTCACAAAGTCATCATGATTTATCATGTATGAAATTACTTTCTGGATTTACTTTACTTTAGGGATTTCTTTCATTGTGGCATTTCTGGACACTAAGTAAACATGAAAGTAAAACACCTTAAAATAACTGTGCAGTAATATTCAGAAGCCTGCTTTTTTTTTTTTTTTTTTTACCACATTCATTCAAACAAGAAAATGGGAAGCTGTTCTTTAATCCAGTTAGCAATCTGGTTACTGAGCAAGGAAACTTTAGATATGAAGAAGTGGTTAAGAAAGCATCCAGTTTTCCATCTAAAGAGAACAGGAAAGGCATGGCTTTAAAATGTTTTAACTACGACTCAGCTGAGGGATTGAACTCAGTGTGGGTTTTGGAACAATCCTGGCTGGTTGATAATGGGATAGTATGGACCCGGAGGCACGTACACTTACACAGGGGCTACGATCTTTGATACCATACACTGTTTTCATGGGTCACAAACACTTATTTTGACTTCACAATGTTAAGTAAGGTTCAGTGGGAGTGGGTGGGGGTGGGGAGTGGGTGGGGGTGGCGGAGTGGATTTTGACAAGTGCAAAACAGAAACCCTGCTAGGGAATCTTTATAAACAGTTGACCACTGTTTGGAACTGAACGCATGCTAAGTAAATCGACAAGCAAGCCAGTTCCAGTGTTCTGAGGTACTGGCTAAGCTCACTCAGATTGGGGATCCGACTGCGGGGGAGGGGGATTGTCCACCACCATTCTAGGACCTAAACCTGTGTTCTTGCTAACAGGGTGTGACTGAACACCAGCACCTAGCAGGATCTTCATGGGCGGGGGTGGGGTACAGTAAAGTGGGTAAAAGGTTTACTAAGCAGAATCCACAAGCAGGGTGGGCGAGTGTCTGTGGGAGTGGGTGAGGTGGGGAGCAGTTTTTGGCTGACGTTCTCCAGCTCCAGGGGGCCGGCCACAGGACAGGGGACGCGCTGGCCAACAGGTAGCCCTCGGCGTCCCCAAGCGCAGGCGGCGGAGGCTCCCCTGACGCTCCGCAGGACCAAGTCCCGATTCCGGCGCCCGCCCCGGGCGCGACCTTCCGGGAGGCGGCCCCCTCCCCCGCCGCCCCGGTTCCTGTCGGCTCCCGGGTCCCCCCGGGCCCAGCGCGGGCTGAGGACGCGGAGGATCTGACGGGAGATCCCCTCAGCCTGCAGGCCCCCGCCGCGTTCGCGCGTCAAGCCGGGAAGGAGTTACCGGGAAAGGGCACCGGCCCAACCGGCCGCAGCGTCCGTGCTCCAGTGAATCCGCCGGGGCCGGCGCCTCCAGTCCACACCGGAGCACCTGGGGAGGGGAAAGAGGCGGGGCCCAGGCCCGGGGCAGTCACGTGTCACTTAAAGACACAGCGCCCGAGAAGCGTGCGCAGATCGGGTTTAGGCCGTACACTCGGCGAACCTATTTTGGCCCTGGCATTCACCGTAGGCACGTGGGTTGGGCGCGGTTGCTATAGGAACGAGGAGCGCTCTCCGGCTGGCTCTGAAAGCTTGATCTTGACCAGCGAGGCCAGAACGTGCCTTCTAGCGAGGCAGAGTCGCTATGCATCACGGGATACCAGGAAGACCTCCCGGAACCGGGGAGGGGTTTCCACTGGTTGCCAGAAGGTGGCCCACATCTAGCAACTGTTGCTAGGACTGGGACGCATTCGCTGGTCCCAGTTCATTTTGACCCTATTCATAGAATCCTAGAGCGTCAGAGTTTGAGCCGACCTTAGGGATTCTTCCTAGTTCAACCTCTTCATATACTGAAGTTCGGAGAGGGCCAAAGACTTGCCCAAAGCTTACAATCCAAGACTCCAAATTCTGTATATCAACCCAAGAATATTCTAGACTGGGATTTAGACAAGAACTGGGGAGGAGAGGGCGTGGTTAATAAGGCTGACTTTTTTTGCGCCCGCGACTTAGGGCTCTTGGGGATGTATTTTCTATTCCATGCCTCGTGTTAAGTTCTTATGTAATTCGTTGTTTTTCATCACTTACTTAGCATACTGCTTTTGTTGTTTGTTTTTGAGGCAGGGTCTCACTGTGTAACCATCGCTGGCCTGGAACTTGCTAGGTGAACCAAGGTGGTCTCAAGCTCACGAGATCTGCCTGCCTCTGTCTCCAGAAAGAGTGCTGGGATTAAAAGCCTGCACTACCAAGCCTGGCTCTATCTTTTATACATGTATTCCATATCCTCGGTCTTCTGGCTCTTTCAGGAATGTAAGCTTTTGTAGGTAGAGTCTCTTACTTTTCCTGTTCAGCACTGTATCACTGTCTGCATAGACCTTGGTTTGTACAAGCTGCCAGTGAATATTTGAATAGTTAGTTGCAAAATAAATAAAAAATGAAGCTAAAGCCTGTCGTTGTTCTCAGCCCCCTCCCATGGGCAATAAAGTGAGGGCCTCATGCATGCTAGGTAAGTGCTCTGTCACTGTGTTGTCCTAGTAGTTCAAGCCTAAGGCTTTGCTGCTCAAGTGAACTACATGGTTGTTCTGGATTGAACTTCTGCACCAGCACCAGCAGACCAATGTGCACTTACTCATGTTTATTTTTTACCAACCTGAAACTAGGTTATTTAACTGTCTGAGAAATCAGGTGACAGGGATAGCCGCCAAATCCCCAAACCAGCCAGTTTTAGCCAACATGGTGAATCTCCTTTTTTTTTTTCTTGAGACAGGGGTAGCCCTGGCTGTCCTGGAACTCACTCTGTAGACCAGGCTGGCCTTGAACTCAGAAATCTGCCTGCCTCTGCCTCCCAAGTGCTTGGATCAAAGGCGTGCGGCACCACCGCCCAGCCGAATCTCCTTTACTTTGAGGCAACTAATCCCGGTTTTGAGTTTCTTGTTTCTGCTCTCCCCAGATTTCCTGTTTGTAAATTCACCTCAGCTGCTCATCCAAGTGTACATCCTAGTTTATGGAAAGAAGTGTTGCTTGATGCCAAAATCGAGAAACAAGTGTAATAACATCTTTTGACACATTCCAAGGTGGATTCTTGGGTGAGATGACTCAGTGGGTAAGAGCACCGACTGCTCTTCCAAAGGCTGTGAGTTCAAATCCCAGCAACCACATGGTGGCTCACAACCACCCGTAATGAAACCTGACACCCTCTTCTGGTGTCTGAAGACAGCTACAGTGTACTTATTTATAATAATAAATCTTTGGGCCAGAGCAAGCATGGACTAAGCGAGTGGGGTTGACCGGAGCGAGCAGAGGTTCTAAAATCAATTCCAACAACCAGATGAAGGCTCACAATGATCTGTACAGCTACAGTGTACTCATGTACATAAAATAAATAAATCTTTAAAAGAGTCTATTCTGGCTGGACAATGGTGGTGAATGCCTTTAATCCCAGCAGCTGGGAGGCAGAGGCAGGCAGATGTCTGAGTTCGAGGCTAGCCTGGTCTACGGAGTAAGTTCCAGGAAAGCTAGGGCTAACACTGTCTTGAAAACCAAAAAAAAAAAAAAAAAAAAAAATCCGATTCCAGTTTGAATCTCAGATGCCTCTGTTAGGGTCAAGCCGTGAGATCCCTGACACATGTCTACAGTCTACAGCTGTCAGCAAGGACTGTCAGAAATGTGTCAGGGATAATAACATAAGGCTAACAGAATAGTGTAAGTGGCCAGCACAATGCCCAGTTACTTTTTTTAAAAAAATTGTTTATTTAGTTAATGTATATATGATTACACTATCTTCATGCACACTAGATGAGGCAATCACCATGTGGTGTCTGGGAATTGAACTCAGGACCTCTGGAAGAACAGCCAGTGCTCTTAAATAAGTGGTCCAAAACTGAGAGAATGTAGGATTAGATTCCTGGAAGTTTCTCTGTGGAAGATGCTGAGGAGGGAAAGAGAAGAGAGTGAGATCTAACTCACGATCTTAGTTAGATGAGGCTCCATAGTCTGAAACAACAGGCGGGGAGAGGTTCTGCTAGCCACAGCTCAAGCATTAGAAGAAAGCTACAGCCAGCAGAGGACTTGAGAGACCTAGGACAGACATCTGGACATGGTTTCCTTCCCTTTTCTCTCGTGACCCTTTGAGTACCTGTAGAAGTAGGGTCACTGTGAATTTTGGTAGAGCAATCGCCGCGCAACGGGAAAAGGTACAACTACGGCTAAGCCGAACCAGCAAATGGGAGCAAGGTAGCAAAAAAGCCTGGAACCCTAAAAGGGTCCGGGTGGAAGAGTCTGATGTGCAAAGGAAAGTCACGTGGGTCGTGCGATGTCACCTTAGGTGGCTGTCAGAGGCGGGGCGAGGGAGCGGGAGGCGGGCCAGAGAGCTGGTGTAGGGCGGGGCGTGACGGAATAGCTCTCCAGGGAAAGAGGTCGGGATGGGGACTGAATGCCGGACCCGGGGAGGGATGGAATAGCACGATGGGGGCGGGTCCTGGAGGCGGGGACAAAGAGAGGAGCACTGGAGTGGGAGGGCGGGCCTCGGGGCGGGGCGAAGGGAGGGGCGCAGGCAGGAGGCGAGAAGGGGCGAGTCTTTGGGGGAGAGGCATCTTCTGGTGAGGTAGGTCTTAGCCAATGGGGCGCAGTGACGGGGCGGAGCTTGAATGCCGCGCCAGTGGGCGGGGCGAGCCGCTCTTGGGGCGTGGCGTGAGAGTGCGGTGGTGAGGGAGGTGTGGGGGCCGGTGACTCTGTGAGCGGCCGTGGGAGCTGTGCTGACTGCGGAGGTGGAGCCCAGTGAGCGCGAGGGACCGGCTTTGGGGCGGGGCGGGCCCTAGTGGACCCGGTGACCGCTGGTCGGAGCCGGATCCCTTGAGGCGCTATGTGGGGGCGGGGCGTGGGCGCCGGGGCGGGACCCGAGGGCCGGAAGCGGACGGAACCAGCGATCCAGCCGTCGGCTCGCCATGGACGAGGTGGACCGGCAGCTCCTGCGACGCTACAGGGTGCGCCTAGTGAGCGAGCTGCAAGTCGCGGAGCTCTGGGACGCTCTGCTGAGTCGAGAGCTCTTCACGCGCGACATGATCGAGGAGATTCAGGTGCGCCCCGCCCCCTGGTGTCTTCCGCTTTTCCCGCGGCGCAGGTAGGGACTGGGTGGTCGTGGAGACGCTCGCTGAAGCCACTACGGAGCTCCCGCCCTTTTCTCCCGCTTTGCACCCTGTGCAACCCACGCCCTGGGAAATCATGGTGTGGGAACTCCATTTTCAAAACCTTCCACAATGCTGCCCTCTTAGTTCTCCAGAAGAGTAAATAGAAGAACCCAAGCACCTCTTTTGTGGAGTGTTTGTTAAAAGCAATCTGCAATCTGCACCCTGTTAGGGCTTTTATTATGTTTTCTTCTCTAGTATAAGGATCCTAGATACACCCACGTTAGCCTTATACTAGCACATTGTACCAGTCACTTGCCCTCTTTGAGTCTCAGTTTCTTGGGCTGTGAAATGTCCCTGTCCTAGGACAAGGACACAGCATCAGGACCCACGTCATTTTTGGCTGAACCTATATCAAGTACATGCTTTATAAAGGAATTCAGAAAAGAGGGAATTTGATGTAGGTAACACAGAAGAATAAAATCAAACATTTGATTTTAAAAAAATAAACTTTAGCATTTTTTGTTTCCATTGATGCCTCACCATAGGTCTGAAAAGGGAATATTTCTTTCTGAGAGGATATGAGTGACAGGCCCTGGGGGACTGTCTAGAAGGCTGTCTTCAGGATCTGTATTGGAGCCTGGCCTGGTCCAGTGAAGGAGAATAGCAGAAAGTGATGTAGAGTCATGTGGTTAACTGCCAAGTAGTAACAAAAGTAGTCTGAGGAACACTCTCAGAGGGGCCCATACTGATCAGGAAAGTGGTTTGAAGGGGAAGTCCTAGCCTTCCAGAAGGCATAGTAAGGGGAATCAGAAGCTGAACTGCCCAGGGAGGCACCAGCAGCCTCTTGTTCCCTTCACCAGCTAAGTGTGGTCAGAGTGGTTTCCGACCTCGTGTTGGCAGTGGCAGACTGTCTGAAAGGAGAGATTTGTGCCAGGTGTGCTGGCACACATCTGGAATCCAAGCACTCAGGAGGTAGAGGCAGGGGGATCAGGTGTTCAAGGGCATCCTTGGCTACATGCAGAGTTTGAGGCCAGCCTGGCTACATGAGATGGAGTCCTCAGAAGCAAAACTAAGGGCTGAGAGCCGCCATGGTTAAGAGCATTGGTTTCAGATTTCAGAACCCACATGGTGGCTCACAACTATAACTCCAGTTCCAGGGGACCTGACACCCTCTTCTGTCCTCCTCACGCACCAGGCACACACAATTGGCACATATACCTAGATAGGCACACGCATACACACACACACACACACACACACACACACACACACACACACACGAGTAAATACTTAAAAGCAAAACCAAAGCAAGAAGGCAGATGTATAGCGTCTTTGGTATGTCTAGCAAGCATGAATCCCTGAGTCCAATCCCCAACACTACATAAACCGGGCCTGGAGACTCTGGAGGCAGGAGAGTCAGAAGTTCAAAGTCATCCTTAGCTATGTAGGAATTTGAAGGCCAGTCTTGGCTACTGAGAACATTTCCTCCCCTACACAAATATGAAAGCTCTCCCCCCCATACAAAACAGAAACTTCTTTTCCTCAAAAAACGAAGATGCTGGAGATCTGGTTTTCTATATTCAATTCTTTTATTTTAATGTTAGAAACAAATTTAGAAAAGTTTTAGTACCTTGTGTAAACTACTGACCACCATTTTTGCTACTTTTTGTAGGGCTAATTAGCACTTAGCACAGCACTGGACACCCACAGTGGGTGTCTTTTTGCTTTGCGGAGGGACATCAGCTCAGTGCGCTGCTGGGTTACTTTCAGCCCACCTACCACAGGCATAGTAAGGGGGACTAGAAGCTGAACTGCCCAGGGAGGCGCCAGCAGCCTCTTGTTCCCTTCGCCAGTTAAGTGTGGTCAGAACGGTTTCCGACCTCGTGTTGGCAGTGGCAGACTGTCTGAAAGGAGAGGTTTGTGCCAGGCGTGCTGACACACACCTGGAACCCCAGCACTCAGGAGGTAGAGGCTAAGTGAGAAATGGGAGGTCGGGTGAGAGCCACATAGATGTCCCCGGATAACGAGTGTCTGGTTTTCTATCCAAACAGCGGGCAGGCTCTGGGTCCCGGCGGGATCAGGCCAGGCAGCTGGTCACAGATCTTGAGACCCGAGGGAGGCAGGCCCTTCCTCTCTTCATCTCCTGCTTAGAGGACACAGGCCAAGGCACCCTGGCTTCATTCTTGCGAAGCAGTCGGCAAGCAGCCAAGCAGGATCCAGAGGCTGTCAGACCCCTAGGCCACCTGGTGCCTGTGGTCGTGGGACCAATGGGACTCAAGTCAAAGGAGCAGAGAGTGGTGAAGCTGGAGCCGTCGCAGCCTGCCTTGGGAAACCTCACCCCAGTCGTGCTGGGGCCAGAAGAGCTGTGGCCTGCTCGACTCAGACCAGAGGTTCTCAGGCCAGAAACACCCAGGCCGGTGGACATTGGTTCTGGTGAAGCTCATGATGTCTGTGAGTATCAAGAGAGTGTTTGGTGGGTGGGTACATGGAGGATATTGGGGTGTGACTCTGCGTTCAGCTCGGGTTGAGATTCAGAATTTAAATGTAGTATTTGTCTTTTTTTTTTTTCCTGGTTTTTTCGAGACAGGGTTTCTCTGTGTAACTCTGGCTGTCCTGGAACTCACTCTGTAGACCAGGCTGGCCTCGAACTCAGAAATCCGCCTGCCTCTGCCTCCCAAGTGCTGGGGTTAAAGGCGTGCGCCACCACTGCCCTGCCTTAGTGTTTGTCGTAATGAATGCTCGTAGGGGAAGAGCGGACTGTTGCTACCAGTCTGTAGGCGATGCCATTTCCCATTTGTCTGACTTGGAGGCTCCTTGTTTCTCTCAGTATTTCCAGAAGGGGCTGTTGCTCAGGGTTTGCCTTTGGGTTCTGGTGGGTGTCTGAAATTACCCATGCCCGACAGGAGGTGTGGGGAAGCTGGTTGTCAGGCCTTGGCCCTGCACACAATATGTATTGCATGAGGCATACCCCTCCCTCCCTTCGCCCTGCAAAGCAGATACTGTTAGATTCAGCCCTGTCAGCAAGGACGCAGACCCCGGGAAAGTGGAATGATTTGCCTAAGATGACAAAGCAGCAGAATGTAGGGAAATGCAATATGCTAGCTGTGTGTGTGTGTGTGTGTGTGTGTGTGCGTGTGCGCGCGCGCTGCCACTTACACTGTCACATTGCAGGACATTCTAGAATCCTAAGAGGCCTTGTCTCTTCAGGCTGTATTCACTCCTTCAGTTGAGGGGACTGCTCTTCTGGTCTCCCCACCTTCTGTCACTTTTGCCTGTCTTTAGACATCATTAAAAATGGAGGGCTGGTGCGATGGCTCAGTGGGGAAGAGCACCGACTGCTCTTCAGAAGGTCATGAGTTCAAATCCCAGCAACCACATGGTGGCTCACAACCACCCATAATGAGATCTGACGCCCTCATCTGGTGCGTCTGAAGACAGCTACAGTGTACTTACATATAATAAATAAATAAATCTTTAAAAAAAAAAAAAAAAATGGAACCCTACCGTAGGAGCCCTGCTGAGTTTGGTATATTTCACCCATCATGTCTGTGTTTCATTCACGGTGTGGTACAGAGCATGGGTCGCTCTTTTTCATTGGTAACTGGTAGTAGTTCCTATTCTGAATAACCTGGAGTTAGTTACAGACTTGGCAGGGCAGGAACACAAGGCATGAACCTAGAACAGCATCTTATCCAGAGGCTGTGGAGCAACGCTTGCTCTCTGTGCTTTTCTCAGCCTGCTTTCTTATTCCACTCAGGACCACCTGCCCCGGGATGGCACTGAGCACAGTGGGCAGGGCCTTCCCCTGTCAGTCTCCACAGACTTGCCTACGGGGCGGACTCATGGAGGTTTTTCTCATTGAGAGCGTCTCTTCTCCGCTCTAACTTGTGTCAAGCTGACGTAAAACTAGCCCCGGCCCTGTTACTTTTGAAGTCTGTTAATGCAGAGAATCCTGAAGTTCTGAAGGTGCAGCTGGCTCAGGTAGAAGGAAGAGGACTGGTTCTGGGAATGTTTCTGTGTGTAGTCACTTGGTGACAGGAGGCAGACAGTACAGGGGACCCAGTGCCCATCTCCTCTGGGGAATGTCAGCTGGAGCCGTTAGCAACAGCAGCCTGGGCTTGAAGCTTGCTGCTCTTTTTCTTTCTTTCTTTCTTTTTTTTTTTTTAAAGATTTATTTATTATAAGTAAGTACACTGTGGCTGTCTTCAGACACACCAGAGGAGGGCATTGAATCCCATTATAGATGGCTGTGAGCCACCATGTGGTTGCTGGGAATTGAACTCAGGACCTCTGGAAGAGCAGCCAGTGCTCTTAACCACTGAGCCGTCTTTCCAGCCCTTTGCTGCTCTTTTGTAAGGTTTATTTTATTGACTTTCAGTGGTGTGTGTGTGTGTGTGTGTGTGTGTGTGTGTGTGTGTGTACTGCATGCATGCCTGGTACCCACAGAGGCCACAATAAGGTGCCATATCTCCCGGAACTGGATTTAAGGATGATTGTGAACTGTGATGTGTTTGGTGGGATTTGAACCCGGATCCTATGCATGAACAACCAATGCCTTTATCTGCTGAGCCACCTCTCTATATAAAATAAATAAATCTTTTTACAAAAAAGAGGTCAAGTGGCCAGCATTAAGAAAGCCAGTCCTCAGATTCCCCTCCATCCCCCCCCCCCCATCTCCCTTACTCCTTTCTGCTGTGGAGTCTCATATGAATGGAGTCATGTGCTCTGTATTTCAATGGCTGACTTGTTTGCTTTAACATAGCCACTTGCTCTCCGGTTTACCTAGGGCATTATGGGTATTACTAGCTGCCTCCTCTTTAGGATATCCCCCAGAGTGGCTGGATCACAGTTTGAGGCTTTTGAGTAAGACCTTAGTGAATATCCTTGGCCAGCTCCTTTCAAGGGGTGTATGTGCTCAATGTTGTTGGCAACTCTTAAACACTTCTCCATACTGGTGGTGTCATGTGACTCTCCTATTCCGAAGACCCTGTTTCTCTGTTATGGGAGCTGTTCTCAGAGCTCCTTGGCTTTTCCCGGATGAACCTCAACACCCCCATTTCTTCTTTCTCCTGTTTCTCCAGGTGCTCCAGGGAAGATCAGGGGACATGCACACATGGTGAGTCCTCATGTGATTAGGGTTTGTCTCTCCCCCAAGCCTGGCTGGCGAGTGCAGTTATAGTCACCACTCTCCATGGCTCCTGAACCCGGCCGAGCACTCTGTCCTGTCCTGCTCGTCTGCCCCTGTAAAGTCAGAGCTGGAACCTGTAAAAGGTTTACAGCCTCTGGGGTGTCCACTCCAGGGCAAGCCACTCGGGCTGTCATTCTCATGATGTACTCTGTGGCTCCCATGTGCTGGGGACAAGGGGACAAGACCACTCACCTTGCAGATCCCTGTACTAGGGAGAAAAGTCAGGCAGAGGAATAGTTAAATGAGTGCTCAGACCCATGGGCTGAGACAGGCCCTGAGAGACAAAAGTTTCTCTGTGTAGCCCTGGTTTCCCAGGACTACTGTAGACCAGGCTGACCTCGAACTCATAGAGATCTGCCTACCTCTGCCTCCCGAGTGCTGGGATCAAAGGTGTGAGTCACCATCCCCAGCTCTTTGTTTGGTATTTTTAAGGAATTATTATTTTTTTTAAAGATTTACTTATTTATTATATGTAAGTACACTGTAGTTGTCTTCAGACATTCTAGAAGATGGAGTCAGATCTTGTTACAGATGGTTGTGAGCCACCATGTGGTTGCTGGGATTTGAACTCAGGACCTTTGGAAGAGCAGTCAGTGCTCTTAACCGCTGAGCCATCTCTCCAGCCCGGAATTATTATTTTTATGGATATGGGTACTCTGCCTACATGTATGTCTGTGTACATGTGTGCAGTGCCCGTAAGCCAGAAGAGGGTGTCGGCGCATCTCCTAGAATTGGAGTAACAGAAGGCTGTGAGCTACCATGTGGCACTGGAAACTGAACTGAACTCCTTTGTGAGAGCATCTGGTACTCTTAATTGCTGTGCCATCTCTGCAGCCCCCCGTTTTTGTATTTTTGAAACTAGAGTTCATTATTTAGCCCAAGATGTCCTAGAACTCAAATCTCTGGAATTCACTTTAAACTCCTGACAGTCTTCCTTCCCATCTTCCCTGGTTTGTGATTTTTT
>NW_022196900.1:98392801-98405512 GCF_008632895.1 Mastomys coucha
TTTTTTTGGTGTGGACGGGTTTGTTTTGTTCCTTTGAGACAGAGTCTCTCTGCGCAGACTAGTCCTGAACACAGAGGTCCACCTGCATTGGCAATACAAGCGTTGCCATTAACCTTGTGCGCCACCGTGCCTGGCTGGGCTTATGTATGGGTTGTGGTTTTCCATCCCCAAATACTAAGATGGCATGCAGTTCTCTCAGGTATGCAGCACACAACTGGCACTTGTCTAGCTGCTCCTGTGGGGTCCACACTGTTCCCTCAGTGGACAGGGAGACCTCATGACATGTGCTGGCTCTCCAGACCTGACCACTTAAGGGAGAGCCAGGAGTCCCAGCCTCTCCTTGAGGGCGGCACTGAGCCCCGTGATGATACTGGAAACCTGTTATCGCACAGGCGTACATCCTGGATTCGGATCCCTGTGGCCACTGCCTCATCATCAACAATGTGAACTTCTGCCCTTCCTCGGGGCTCAGCACACGCACCGGCTCCAACGTGGACTGTGAGAAGCTTCAGCACCGCTTCCGCTGGCTGCGTTTCATGGTGGAGGTGAAGAACGACCTGACTGCCAAGGTATAATCGCTGTCCCCCGAGGGACAGTCTCCAGAGAAGCCTCTGTGTCCATAGGACTGTGGAGGTGACATGGGCAACTGATTCAAGCATCAGATGGGGGGGTGGAGGGGAATCTGAGGACTGGCTTTCTTAATGCTGGCCACTTGACCTCTTTTTTGTAAAAAGATTTATTTATTTTATGAGAATACACTGTAGCTATACAGATAGTTGTGAGTCTTCATCTGGTTGTTGGGAACTGACTTTAAGACCTCTGCTCATTCCGGTCAACCCTGCTCGCTCAGTCCCTGCTTGCTCCTGCCCAAAGATTTATTTATTATATGTAAGACACTGCAGCTGTCTTCAGACACACCAGAAGAGGGCATCAGATCTCATTACGGGTGGCTGTGAGCCACCATGTGGTTGCTGGGATTTGAACCTAAGACCTTTGGAAGAACAGCTGGTGCTCTTACCCACTGAACCATTTCACCAGCCCACCATTTGACCTCTTATGCCTTGGCTTCCCAGTTTAGAAGCAAGAGTAATAAAGGGTATAAATGGCCTGTGACATAGCACCTTTTCCTCCAAATGTGCCAGCATGTCAACTGTGTCCATCCCAGCTTCTTTAATTATTATTATTTTTTGTTTGTTTGTTTGTTTGTTTGTTTTTTTCGAGACAGGGTTTCTCTGTGTAGCCTTGGCTGTCCTGGAACTCACTCTGTAGACCAGGCTGGCCTCAAACTCAGAAATCTGCCTGCCTCTGCCTCCCAAGTACTGGAATGAAAGGCGTGTACCACCACTGCCCGGCTTTTTTGGTTTTTCAAGACAGGGTTTCTCTGTGTAGCCCTGGCTGTCCTGGAACTCACTCTGAAGACCAGGCTGGCCTTGAACTCAGAAATCTGCCTGCCTTTACCTTGTTAGTGCTGGGATTAAAGGTGTGCGGCCTTGAACTCAGAAATCTGCCTGCCTCTACCTTGTTAGTGCTGGGATCAAAGGTGTGCGCCACCACTGCCTAGTGGTGCCCCTGTCGTAACTGTAGCCTTCCCTTGTAGAAAATGGTCACGGCTTTGATGGAGATGGCGCACCTCGACCACCGTGCCCTGGACTGCTTTGTGGTGGTCATCCTCTCTCATGGCTGCCAGGTAGGAGGCCTCTCTCCTCCAATCCTTGACAGGCTCTGCAGCGGCCCCGCCCCTTCTGTGTCCATGGCCCCCTTAGCTTTGGAGAGGAAGTGGCGAGGCCTTGTCCCTCCTGTTGTGTCTTCAGGGCCCTGTGGTCCTCTAAGGAGTTGCCTTTGTGGGTGGGAGGTGGATGGGGAAGTCCTATCCAGAAAGAAGAAGGAAGACCTGTCTACGCAGCTCTCCTCCCTGGTTCAGAAACCAAACGCAGCTATCCTGATTCTCCATGTCTGCTGTGTTCTATGGAGAATGTTCCAGGCCCTTTCCTATCAGGTGGGACACAGGACATTGGGGCCCGTCTGGTGCTTGGCCACTAATGTACTAATTCATTGTGGCTAAGCCCCTCCTCCCATCCAGCTCTCAGATCCTTCGTGTTTTAAGTTGAGGGGTTGAGGGCCAGTGAGATGGCTCAGCGGACCAAGGCTTGCTGCCAAGCCTGACAAATTGGAACACACGCGGTGTTGGGAAGAGAGCTGACTCCTCCTACAAATTGTTCTCTGACCCCCAACAGGCATATGGGCGCCCATATACACATACACACAGTAACAACAATAAGATAAATGCCATGCTGTATTTAGCTACTTCAGAGGGTATGGAGGACCAGGAAGCTGACGGTAGAGGGCTAGGTGAGGCTGCAGAATCAGCATTTTGCACAGGTCTATGAGTGATGTCGACACTGGTGGTGTGGACATAGCTGGTCTAGACACAGCTGACCTGCACTCTCAGGCTCCTTGGCTCCTGTAGTTAAGTGAGTCTAGGGCCCTTGGAATACATGCTGATCAGCCTGCTCCATCTTGGTTAATCCATTGTTCCTACCTAGGGCCTTCTGAATGAGGCCCTCTCCACACAAAGCCTTGGGACAGGCATGCCTCTGGATTTCTACCTAGAGTCTTTTGTAACTGAGGTGCCTTGTCCTGTAGGCCAGCCATCTCCAGTTCCCGGGGGCTGTCTATGGGACAGATGGATGCTCCGTGTCCATTGAGAAAATTGTGAACATCTTCAATGGGAGCGGCTGCCCCAGCCTGGGAGGGAAGCCCAAGCTGTTCTTCGTCCAGGCCTGCGGCGGTGGTGAGTGGACTCGAGCCTGCTGTGAGCACAGCTGGTAGGGAAGGGGCCACAGCCTGTTCCCTTCCCCACCTTAGCCCCTCACTGCGTCCATGGGGTTCTCCACACATCACTGGTATACGTCCAGTAGGACTTCTACCTTGCCACCGTAGGCCTAGCACCATCTGAGGAGTTGGGTGCAGTGATGTCACAGGTTGATACACTTGATAGCTTCAGTCCTAGAATTTCAGTAAAAACAGCAGGGCGGGAGGAGACTGCTACATCTGTAAAGTGCTTGCCATAAAAGCCTGGAGCTCTTGAGTCTGAGCCAGGCACAGCGGTTCCCACCTGTAATCCCAAGACTAGGGAGGTAGAAATAATGGTCCCCACATGCATGTGTACACATGTACACTCACAGACATGCTAACATTAACACACACACACAGAGCAAAGGAGAGAGTAAAACGACCCTTCAGTTTGCCTTGGCACCGTCCCCTGACCTCTGACATCTAGTTAAGACCCCATTTCTGCTGTCCCGGGAAAGTGCACTGAGCAGCAAGGAGAAACTAAATAGTTTAACTCCTGGAACTCCCAGGAGCCCAGGGATGCGAGGGACTGGGAGGTTTTGCTTTATGCTTGGTGTCTTACTCTGTTCTCTGTCACTATAACCTAACACCACAGGCTAGGTAATACATAAAGGAGTGAGGCCTACTTATTTATTTATTTTAAAGATTTATTTATTTTATGTATATGAGTACACTGTAGCTGTACAGGTGGTCGTGAGCCTTCATGTGGTTGTTGGGACTTTTGAATTTAGGCCCTTTGATTGCTCCGGTCAACCCTGCTCACTCCAGTTGGCCCCGCTCACTCAGGCCCAAAGATTTATTATTATAAATAAGTACACTGTAGCTGTCTTCAGACTCACCAGAAGAGGGCGTCAGATCTCATTCTGGGTGGTTGTGAGCCACTATGTGGTTGCTGGGATTTGAACTCAGGACTTTCGGAAGAGCAGTTGGTGCTCTTAACTGCTGAGCCATCTCGCCTGCCCAGGAGGGAGGTTTATTACCTCATAATCTAGAAGCTGAAAATCCAGAACCATGGTGCTGGCTCTAGTGAGGGTTTTCAGATTCTTGTTGAATTTCAATGTGGTGGGGCAGCTTCACATGACAAGACAGTACCTGTGCTAATTGCTCTTCCTGCCACTACCTCCTCCCTCCCTCTCTCTCTTCTCCCCCTTTTCTCTCTCTCTCTCTCTCTCTCTCTCTCTCTCTCTTTCTCGCTCTCTCGCTCTCTCTCTCTCGCTCTCGCTCTCGCTCTCCCCTCCTTTCCCCCCCATGACTTTTAAGAGACATCACCCTTGAATTTGAACTTTGGTACTTACATAATCACTGTAAATAGCCATGCCTGGGTAACACCTTTATTTTATACTTCTGACTTGCAGGGTATGGTGGTACACACCTCCCCCTCCTCCTCCTCCTCTTCCTCTTCCTCCTCCTCCTCCTTAACCATTATTTTTTTTTAAAGATTTATTTATTTTATATATATGAGTACACTGTAGCTGTCTTCAGACACACCAGAAGAGGGCGTCAGATCCCATTACAGATGGTTGTGAGCCACCATGTGGTTGCTGGGATTTGAACTCAGGACCTCTATAAGAGCAGGTAGTACTCTTATTAAACATGGAGCCATCTCTCCAGCCCCTTATTATCATTATTAGTAATTATTTTATTTATATCCCAAATGTCACCCCCCAAAGACTTATTTATTTTGCATATATGAATGCTTTATCTGCAAGTACACCTGCATACCAGAAGAGGGCATCAGACCCCACTATAGATAACATGTGGTTGCTGGAAATTGAACTTAAGACCTCTGGAAGAACAGTGTTCTTAACCAGTGAGCCATTTCTTCAGCCCACACCTTTAATCCCAGTACTCAGAAGATAGAGACAAGTGGATCTCTGTGAGTTTTAGGCCAGCCTAGTCTACGTAGTGAGTTTCAGGCCAACTAGAGCTATACGGTGAGAACCTGTGTCTTAGTTAAGGTTCACTGCTGTGAAGAGACACATGACAAAGGCAACTTTCATAAGGGACAGCATTTAATTGGGGCTGGCATACAGGTCCTGAGGGTCAGTCCATCATCATCATGGCAGGAAGCATGGCAGCATCCAGGCAGACATGGTGCTGTAGAAGGAGCTGAGGGTTCTGCATTTTGACCCGACTGGAGCCAGAAGAGGCTCTCAGGCAGCTAGGAGGAGGGTCTCTTACACACTGGGCAGAGCTTCAGAGCCCACCCCCACAATGATGCGCTTCCTCCAACAAGGCCACACCCACTCCAACACCTCCTTAATAGCGCCACTTCCCATGGGCCAGGGATATTCAAACCACCACAGCCTATCTCAAAAATAAAGAAGTAAATAAATAAACAAAATAAAGTAAACCTCTGACTTTAACATTGCATGCTTTTGTTTTATTTTGTTTCCCAAGCCTGGCACCTGCTGTTCTTACAAAGTACAAATAAACAAGCAAGCAAACAAATAAATCTAGGCGGCTGGGAGGTGGTTCAGTGGTTAAACACTGTTGCAGCTCTTAGAGAGAGAGGAGCAGAGTTTGCTTTCCAGCACTTAGGACTGCTTGCACCTTTAGGACCAGGGCATACGATTCTCTTTTCTAACCCCCCACTCCCATCTGCTCACACCTTCACATTCACATATCCACATAAATAAAACTTTATTTTTTTTCTTTCACCGTCAAGCAACTGAGATTAAAGGATAAAAACATTTTTAGTTGGTTTTTTTTTTTTTTTAAATCTCGAATTAGTGACACTCAACTGTAATTACAACATTTGGGAGGTGGAGGCAGGAGAGTCAGGAGTTCAAGGCCATCCTCAGCTACGGTGAGTTTAAGGCCAATGTGACTATATGAGATCCTGCATCCTTTAGGATGCTAAAACAGGAAGACTGCTTGAGGCTAGGAGTTTGAAACCAACCTGGGGAACAGGGAGTGTGCACATGTGTATATATACACACACACACATGCACACCTAAGAACAAAACAAATGAATATTGTTTTTAGCATATTAGGCACTCTGACATCCTGTCCAGCAATCTCTTCTATCCCAGGCCCTGGGGTTCTGGATGTCTGTAAGGCATACCAATCGCTGCCTTGTCCCAGGCCCTGGGTTCTGGATGTTTGTAAGGCATACCAATCGCTGCCTTGTCCCAGGCCCTGGGTTCTGGATGTCTGTGAGGCATACCAATCGCTGCCTTGTCCCTAAACCTGCGTTTCCAGAGAAATGGGTGGTGTGAACCAGGGTGCCTTCTGGCTTGCCCTAGGGACATGGCACCCCCCCAAGCCCTGTAACACAGGTTCTGTGGGTGGCTGAATTCTGTGTTTGGGGTCATCTAGGGGAGCAGGCCTTAGGCATTCAAGAAGTGTTTATTGTGCACCTATTGTATACACCAGGTGCTAGAAATAGAAGAGTGTCTGACCCTTAGACTTTATAATTTAACATGAACAGTGTTTTTTGTTTTTTTTTAAAGATTTATTTTATTTATTTTATGTGTATGAGTACGCTGTAGTTGTACAGATGGCTGTGAGCCATCGTGTGTGGTTGCTGTCCTGTCCCCCTTGCTCCAGCCCCACTCGCTCTGGCGTAATTCATTGTAGCTGTCTTCAGACGCACCAGAAGAAAGGCATCCGATCTTATTACATACGGGTGGTTGTGTGGTTGCTGGGATCCGAACTCAGGACCTTTGGAAGAGCAGTTAGTGCTCTTACCCGCTGAGCCATCTCACCAGCCCCATGAACAGTGTTAAGTCACTGCGGGATTCGTGCTTTTAAGCTGGCAATGAAGGATTCAGGACGTGTCATTAAGTCCTGGGTTGGTTACTAACTCAGTGCATAGCCCTGGGCCTTCATCTTTAGAAGTCTCAGTGAATGGGGATCATAGTACAGAATGCTTGAATTGTACATGTGCAGTGCCTGGCTCCTTTAAATAACTGAAAACCGACAGGCAGTGGTGGTGCACGCCTTTGATCTTAGCACTCTGGAGGCAGAAGCAGGCAGGTCTCTCTGAGTTTGAGGCCAGCCTGGTCTACAGAAGTTCTAGGACAGCCAAGGCTACACAGAGAAACCCTGTCTTAAAAACCCCAAACAAACCAAGAACCCCACAAAACCCAGAAAACAAAACAACCCTGACACCCCACATACCCCACAGTCCTCCCAGGGCTCAGGGCCACCCTGCATGTTTCCCTCTTGTTGCCAGTGCTCTTTGGTCTAATACCGACATCAGGGGAAGCACCCTGTGCCGTAGTGACATCAGTGACGTTGGGTGACTGTTTTTTTCCTTCCTGCAGAGCAGAAAGACCATGGCTTTGAGGTGGCCTGCACTCCCTCTCAAGGCAAGGCCTTCGACAGTGACTCTGAGGCAGATGCTGTCCCATATCAGGAAGGCCCAAGGACCTTGGACCAGCTAGATGCTGTGTCAAGTTTGCCTACCCCTAGTGACATCCTTGTGTCCTACTCCACCTTCCCAGGTGAGCTCATCTGTGCACCCACCCCTAGCCCAGGGCAGCTATGCCCTGAGGTCTTGTTTCTGCTAGGCACAGCCTGTGGGGTCCTCAGCAGGTCCTTCACCTCTCCCTGGTCCCCCCTCAGGGTGAAGTAGGCAAGGCTTCAGACTGGCATGCAAATTACGAGCAGAGTCCACTAGGGAGGGGGCTGGCATTTCCCTCAGACAGTGCCTGGCACCTTTCATCTTTCTTGAGACCCCTGACTTCTCAGAACCTTCATTTCCATGCTGAGAAAACGGAGCCACAGCTTTGAGGGTGAAGGGTAATGGGGAGCCAGGGAGGTGGGGCCGCCCTTGCCACGGGCCAGCGAGCCCTGGATCTGGCCATAGCATGCACACTCCGCCAAGGCCTGTGCCCCTCTGCTCCAAGGCAGAGTTCAGCCTTTCTCCACTTCTTGCAGGTTTTGTCTCCTGGAGGGACAAGAAAAGTGGCTCCTGGTACATCGAGACCTTGGATGGTGTCCTGGAGCAGTGGGCTCGATCTGAAGACCTGCAGTCCCTCCTTCTCAGGGTGAGCACTTCTTCCTGAGGGCAGAGAGGCCTGGAGAACAGGGCAGCAGGCCCTAGCCAGATGCAAAGGCTGACGAGCCCTGACAGAGAATCGGGGAGTGCTTTGCTTCTCAAACAGGGAACGTGACCTTGGTGGTGACAACGGTCCTGTGCGCAAAGGGCCATCTTCCCCTGCCTACTTAGAGACAGACACCCAGGTCCCAGACGAGAGTGGTCTTAAGTGCTAGGTGGGGTGGCTCAGTGGCAAAAGCTTGGTTCCCTGGGCCCCGTAGCAGTCCCCCACATGTTCCCTTTTTAGATAGGGTCTCTTTTAGCCCAGGCTGGCCTATAACTTTTGATCTTCCTGCCTCTACTTCCTGGGTGCTTGGATTATAGGTATTAACCACTATACCCAATTTATGCACCACTAGGGGCCGATGGAACCGGTAGAGCGACTACATTCCCAACCCCATATCATTGACTCTTAACCATCAAGCATTGTGATTCTGTCTAGTGTGTCGCCTTTCTGTAGGCCTCAGAGAGAATGAATAGGGTATAACAGCCCCTCCCCTTTCAGGGTATAAGAGCCCCTCCCCTTTCAGGGTATAAGAGCCCCTCCCCTTGCGGGGCATAACAGCCCCTCCCCTTTTAGGACATTTGCTCCTCATGGGGACCCTGAGAGTTTCCACTGCTTTGCTCAGATACACACTCTGGGGCTATAGGGGTCACTTCTGGTCCTGAGACAGGACCCTCCAGGGCAGGGGACAGCCAGGGACAAGCAGGATGCATGTGGTCTCTAGGTCATCGTCTCCCATCTTTCTTGCCCTCTTAACCTCTCAGTCTGATTAGAACTGTGAGTTTTTGTATAAGAAAACTTGAGCAGTTTGTGGTGGCACATTCCTTTCATTCAGCACTTGGGAGGCAGAGGCAGATCTCCGAGTCAGAGACTAGCCTGGTCTACAGAGTGACTTCCAGGACATCCAGGGCTACACAGAGAAACCCTGTCTCAAAAGCAAACAAACAAAGACAAAAAAAACCCTTGAATTCTCCATTCTTTTACAGTAGCTAAGGGGTTTGTTCTATAACCCACCTCAGGGGTTTGTAGGCGGCGTCGCCTTCAGATGGCCCCTTCAGTGGCCCTCTAACTAGGGCCCCCTTTCAGCCCTTGCCTCGGCCAGGGACACTGCACCCACAGATTACCCCCCGTGCTTCTGTTTTGCAGGTCGCCAACGCTGTTTCTGAGAAAGGGATTTATAAGCAGATTCCTGGCTGTTTTAACTTCCTCCGGAAGAAGCTGTTTTTTAAAACTTCATGAGGCTGTAGGCTGCTCTCTGCCTCACTATTCTCCCCAAAGCCTTCACGGCCTGGAAGTGGCTAAGGCCAGAACTGTCGTGCGAAGGAAGGATCTTGAACTGGGGCAGGCTGCTCTTTCCCTTTTTCCATGCAGAGCGGCTCCTAGCAGCTTCCAGGTTGGAGGGTGATGTGGAGCGGTGTGGGGAGAGGAACGGAGTGCTGTACAGGATGCCTTTCATCTGTGGTTAGGGACTGTGGCCTGGAACTCCCAGGCCTCTCTAGAGCAGGGCTTCTCTGTCAATGTACTACTGACATGTGGGGTTGCATAATCCTGTCATGGGGCTGCCCTGTGTGTTGTAGAGTGTTTTAAGCCATCTCTGGTCTCCACCTGCCAGAAACACCCCTCTGAGATCTGCCAACCAGAAATGTCTTCAGACATTGTCACATGTGCCCTGGGGGACATTACAGCACACACACACACACACACACACACACACACACACCCAGGGCCATCACCCACTGGGGTTTGTGGCTGCAGACACACCAGCATCTCTTCTTTCCAGACTCACAGTCTAGCTGTCCCAGTGTGAATACCTGGATCTGGGCTGAGTCTCATCGAAATTTCCAGAAAGGGCTAATTCTTCCTTGAGCACATTATTTATTCTTCAACAATAAATCTTAGGCAAAAGGACTGTTGTCCTGTATTGTCCCCACCCCACTCTGTTCTTCCTACAAAGGAGACTTGATTTTTCTTGAGTTTTTCTCTGTGTCTTCCAAAGCTCCTGCCCAGGCTCAGGAGGTGACTGAGGTGGGAGCCAGGAGCCCCCACAGATCCAGTGTCCTGTCAGAAGGATCTCGGTTACCCTAGTGGGGACACCTGGACAGAGCTCTGCTGAGCCCAGGAGGTGACTGAGGTGGGAGCCAGGAGCCCCCACAGATCCAGTGTCCTGTCAGAAGGATCTCGGTTACACTAGTGGGGACACCTGGACAGAGCTCTGCTGAGCCCAGGAGGTGACTAAGGTGGAAGCCAGGAGCCCCCACAGATCCAGTGTCCTGTCGGAAGGATCTCGGTTACCCTAGTGGGGACACCTGGACAGAGCTCTGCTGTTCGGAGTCTCCCAGTCTCCCATTGTCTTCCTTGCTAAGTGAGCCTAGTCCCCAGATGGGGGTGACCAGGCTATAGTGAAGTGCTGGCACTCCCTGGAAAATGTGCCATCCCTGTCTTTAAAGATGTTCTCACTTTCACGAGTTGTCTTTCTGGTTTCATCTGCTCTTTGCTTTGTGAAAATCCATCTGAGTTTAGATGGTAAGGGTGCCAAGCCTTGTTTGTTTATTTTTGAGCTGGGGTCTGACTTTGTAGCTCAGGCTGGCCTCCTGAGTATGGGATTATAGCTTGTCCCACCACCCCAGGCTCCTCCTGAAAGGGCGCTGCTTTCAGGGCCCTGAGGTTAGGGTGTCGGGTTAAGAAGACAGACTCATCCCAGGATGTGATTCGTAAGTCACTTTATTACTGTTTCCTTTCTGTGGCATTTCCACGGTGACAGTCGCAGAGGTGTCTTTGGTTAGTTCCTTGCTATCACCTGCAGGAGAGTGAGGAGGTAAACCTGACTAAGTATTGAGTTCAGTGACTCTCAGGGCCAAGAGGTGTGGGCGCAGTTTTCCCCTCCTGTCAAGAAGGGTCTTGGCCCTGCTTGGGTGTCAGGCCAAGAAGCCCAGAATCACTAATGATTACATACCAAGTATCCAGATGGGTGTGGTTTTTTGATGTAATTTGTTTGTTTTTTTTGATGTAATTTTTTTCTTTTTCTTTTTCTTTTTTTCTGGGACTGGGTCTCTCTGTGTAGCCCTGGCTGCCCTGGAATTCACCATGTAGACAAGACTGGTCTAGAACTCACAGAGATCCTCCTGCCTGTGCCTCTGAGTACTGGTCTTAAAAGTGTACATCACTACGCTGGACAGTTTGTTTCTTAAAAATTGCTATTTGAACCGGGCGGTGGTGCTTTAATTCCAGCACCTGGGAGGCAGAGGATTTAGGACAGCCAGGGGTATCTCTACAGAGAAACCCTGTCTTGAAAAGACAAACAAACAAACAAACAAACAAAATTACTATTTGAGGCACTAACATAGCGTATGAGGTGAGGCTATCCCTTGCTTTCCAAGACCAGTTAGCAGGATCAAATACTTTTTTGGGGTGTGTCTTTTGGCGCTGGGAGGGGGCCCAGGGCCTCATATACTATGCACCTGTGCTACCACAGAGCTACACCATCACCCTTGGGCTTTTTTTTTTTTTTTTTTTTTTTTTTTGAGACAGGGGTTTCTCATAGCTCAGGATGGCTTCAAAGTTGCTATGTAGCCAAGGATGACCCCGAGTCCCTGACTGTCCCACCTGCACCTGTGCTTGGGTTCCTTATGGATTTCTGGCATACAGGCTCCATAGCCCAGTGGAGCTTTGGGTCTCTGTAGCACAAGCACACAGTTCAGAGCTCAAGGATCCCAAGTTGCCCACTGCCCACTGCCGCAGCATGGATGTTAAAAACAGAACCCAGAGCCAGGTGGCGGCAGTGGGCGAGCGCCTTTAATCCCAGCACCGGCAGGGCAGGAGGATCTTTGTGAGTTCAAGGATAGCCTGGTCTACACAGCGAGTTTCAGGGCAGCCAGAGCTACACAGAGAGACCCAGTTTTGAAAAACAAAAACCAAAAAAAAAAAAAAAACCAAAAACTAAAAACCCCAAAAGAAAACAAAACCCAGAAAAGCCCACCACAAGCCAGATCAAACGTCTCTCATGTTTGTGCTGCAGACACCTCGAAGTTCAGAATGACAGGTGACAGCTGAGTTCATTAAACATGTAAAATGTGTTGTTGTTTTCTTTTTTTTTTTTTTTTGTGGCTTTTGGTTAGCAGACAATCTCCACACGTAGTTGTGAGATTTTCTTTGTTGTTTTGAGGCTGGGACCCACTGTATAGCCTAGGCTGACCTCATTACCACCATGCCTGGCTACCTTTGGTTGGTTGGTTTTGTTTGAGACAAGGTCTCACGTAGCCCAGGCTGCCCTTAAGACAATCCTCCTGCCTCTGATTCCCAAGTACTGGCCATTACACATCTGCACCACCATGTCTGGCAGTACAGGGTTTTGTTTTATTTGCTTTGCATTTTTGACTTATATGCACACAAGGCCCAGATGAGCACAGAGCATGTAATTCCCAGTGATGGCCTCTGTGGGGTGGGAGGGAACAAAGGGTAAAGCTGGGGGAGTCTTCATTTCTTACTTGATACACTCCTGTGTTCCTTTTATAAGCAATATTTTTAATAAATGTGTTCCCTTCTGAATAAAACAGTAAAGTTGTGATTGCTGAAGGCTTCCATGTTGGCATTTTTCAGTGGACATTTGCTAAAAGGATGAATGCTGGGGCGGCCTGCTGGCCTTTAAGGCTGTCTAGGCAGGTATGTTCTGAGGCACCCCTTCAGGGTTGCAGCTGTTTGTGTCTATACACACATTCACACACCCCACCTTGGGCTGGGACCATGTGAGGCTCCCATTGTCTCCTCTGCAGCTTCTCCAGGGACAGCTGGCTGCTCAGTGCTCAACCCC
>NW_022196900.1:98405526-98414919 GCF_008632895.1 Mastomys coucha
CCCCCCCCCCCCCCCCCCGCCAGTCCCCCAGCATTCTACCGTACTGGCTGCTCTCCCAAGAATGCAGGGGGCTCTGCCCAGGTACCCAGCAAGGTTTGCTTTTCCCCTTTGGTCACCTTGACTCCTATGCCCAGCCATCTGTTTTGCTGTGTCCGCCTGTGGCTAGGAACAGCAGGTGCTGGGACAACAGGTCACGCTTTGGGTCCCAAAGGTGCTGCCAGGCTCAGCTGTGTTCTAACTAATGCAGCAGCTGGGACCACAAAAGAGGATCGGAGGATGTGGCTGGGACAAAGCCCAGAAGCATCTCCCACCCAATCATTGTAGCTCCTTTGAAATGCTCTTAGCTGGCTTTTGATTTCTCTCTGTCAAAATTTAGTCATCCCCAGTTCATAATCAAAACAAAAATGGAAAACAAAAACAACAACAAAACCTTCCAAACCTTAACCCTTCTCTTGAATTTTCCATTTTTCTCTTACTTAAAAAAAAAAAAAAAAAAAAAAAGCAAAGTGAATAAGTTAAAAAAAAAAAAAAAGCATTTACTTGTGGTGTGTTCGTGTATGTACCACAGCACACCCGGGGATTGAACTCGGATCATCAGTCAGGCTTGGCACTAGCCCCTTTATGCCACTGGTCCACTTCTGAGTCCTGACAACCTTTCCTGGGAGCTCTGGGGCTGAGTCTGGTTGTGGGCTGCACAGACTCAGCAGACAGGACGGAGAAGCAGGCAGGTGAGTGCGGGCAATCACGGAAGCAGCCTTAGGCTGCCCCTGACAGCCGGCCCCCTCAGGCACATGCTCAGATGGGAAGGACTCTGCCCATAGGGTGTATTTTAATCCACTCCCTATTTGCTTTTCTGTAAAATGAGACTTGAACTGAGCCAGATTCCTATGCGGGTACAGCCAGCTGGATGACAGAACCGCAAGGGTGGTGACTCATGTGGCATCGCCCACAAAGAACGGAAGCTGCCATTGGTCATTATCCCCAGTTCAGCGTGCAGGGAACCTTAAATTGAATTAGACGATTGGAAAACCAAATGTGAACTGACGGCTCTGAGCACGTGCCTGAGGGGGCCGGCTGTCAGGGGCAGCCTGAATTGCCCGCACTCACCTGCCTGCTTCTTGGTTCTCTGCCTGCTCGGTCTGTGCAGCCCACAACCAGACTCACGGAGTCCCGTCTGCCCCGGGACAGCCTGTCATCTTATTGGGGTTGGGAGAGCACTCTTCAGGGGAATTAAATGCTAAAAACTTAAGGTTAGAGGAGTCTCAACCCAGGAGTGGGATTTGCAGATAAATGTCGCCGACAGCAGTGGAGGGAGGGGACTGGGCCTATATACCCAAAGGAAGAAATGAGACCCACTTGCTGATCCTGGGAACACCCCCACCCCCACCCCCCGCTCGCCTCATGGCAGGCTCTGGGTTCAGGAATGGCGGTTCTTACCGCGTTGATCCAGTCAATGTAGCTGGAGACCCTGGTGAAGACAGACGGCTTGCGGGGGTAGTTGCAGCCCAGAGTAGAACCGAAGCTCACGATACCGTGCACCTGCCACTGGCCATTAGATGCCCGGCAGTTCAGTGGTCCGCCGGAGTCCCCCTGAGGAAGCCAGAGGTGGGCATTAAGGGAAGAAGAGGGTGCCCAGAGGGGCCTGGTTCTTAGGATATTGTTCTACAAGGTCAACGTCCTCTGAAGCCAGCTTTATGGTCACAGGTGGTGGTACCTTGCCTCCAGTAGCTGGTATTTATTTTTGGATACAAAGCCGTAAGTAAGTGCTGCCATTACAGGCGTGGATTATCATGTTGCTTCTGCTCACCTTTTACTTATTTATTTAAAAAAACAAAAAACAAAAAAAAACCAAGGTCTTTCCATGTAGCGCAGGCTGTGCTGAAATGTGTAACAACGGCCCTGTCTCAGTCTCCCTAGTGCTGGGGCGGTAGGTATGTGCCCCAGGTTGGCAGCTATGCCCTTTCTATGCCTCTTCTTGTTTCACCCTCCTGAGAGCCCATCAGGCCAGCATGAGTTTCTCTGGTTCATTAGGGAAGGCAATTGTTCAGAGAATGGGACTTGCCCAAGGGAGACCTTAGTGTGTGTGGATGTGGGTCTACATAGTCAAGTCATTGACTGCATCTGAAGGTGTGGGCTCCCTCCCCCCGTTGACTTCCTCTGCAGATTCTGCCTGTACCAAGTCCTTTGGTTCGTGACACTGTCTTTAAGAAGACTTCCGTAGCAGCTACCGAAGGGGCCACCTTGGGCCATTACTGTGGGATGACGGTAATGAGAGATCTGGAAGAGATCCAAGGAAGACCAAAGACTGCCTAGCAGTTAGGCAGAGAGAATGCAACAGGGCGATGGTACTTAGAACACCTTTTCTGGGGACGAGGAGAACGAAGGTCAGGTTCTGAACTGTTCCAGAACAGTTTCCAAGGCTCCTGCCCAGGAAGGAAGAAGATGGATGCTAGGATACCTCCCTACCCCCGACTGTCCCCTACACCACATCTGTGCCGTGTTTTGCTGTAGACAACCGATTGGGGATACTCACATTGCAGCTGGAGGTCACGCCATCGCCACCAGCGCACACCATGGTGGTCTTCACGGAGCTTCCCCACCAGCTAGCGCTGGAGCAGGTAGCATAGTCCACAACCAGCAGGCGGCCCTGCATCAGGACGTCCGGACTGGCCCCGTTGGCTGAAAGAGACCATGGAGAGAAGGCATGAGGGTGGGAGGGCAGGGGGGCTCCCAAGTAGAGGAGACAATGGGACTGCCGGGGATGTGCTTGCGATGAAATGAAAGCATGGAGACCTGAGTTCAGATCCCCAGTGCGCGTGAAATGAGCCAAGTGTGGCTGTGGGAGTGGGGATATAAACAGGAGGATCCCTGGAGCTTGCTAGCTACTATACAAAATGGGGGTATGAGAGGAGAAATGTCGCTGCTGTGTCTTCTGTCCACCCCTTCCTTTCTGGTCCAGGTTACTTTTTCCCACCCATGAGGTTGCTGCAGGTGGCCATGTTAGTTTGCATTGTATCCTCAGTTGATTGGTTGGTGTTCTGGCTACTCGTGATTGGTTCAGGGTGAGCATCTGACTCAACCTAAAGCCAATGAGCTCTTTCCTCTGGGATTCTGGTGTGGGCAGTGGCTGCCATTTTCTTTAGTGTGGAGAAGGGTGAGGCAGAAAAAAAACCACTCTGAAGGAGAGTTCTGGTTTCTTACAGGCTCCAAACTCTTTGATCTAGAATGTTCCTGACATCTATCTATCTATGTGCTTACCTTGGGTGAGAATTCCTCTTTTTGCTGGGCTAGTTCCACAGGTTTCTCTTACTTTACTATGAGAAGGAGCTGTCTAGAGCCCTCTAGCTGGAAAAAAAAATACTCTTGTGCCCCATGGCCCCAGTGACATTGTCTACATCACTGCCACAGTTGACCAGGATAAAGGTCATTTCATTCTCCGTGTTTGTGTGTGTGTGTGTGTGTGTGTGTGTGTGCATGCGTATGTGTGTGCATGCATGAGTGTGTGTGGTGTATGTGCATGTGGAGGTCAGAAGTCAACCTCTAGTGCAGTGGTTCTCAACCTCCTAATGCTGGGACTCTATTTATTCTATCAAAGTCTTTGTCTATTTTTTATTATTTATTATATGTAAGTACACTGTAGCTGCCTTTAGACACTCCAGAAGAGGGCATCAGATCTTATTATGGATGGTTGCAAGCCACCCTGGGATTGCTGGGATTTGAACTCAAGACCTTCGGTAGAGTAGTCAGTGCTCTTCCCTGCTGAGCCATCTCTCCAGCCCCCAGCTGTGACTCTTTAATACATACAGTTCCTTATGTCATGGTAGCTCCCAACCATAAAATTATTTATTGCTACTTTATAACTGTAATTTTGCAACTGTAGATGAATTGTAACATAAATATCTGATAAACAGGGTATCTGGTATTCAATCCTGAAGGGGTCGCCACCCACAGGTTGAGAACCATGTCCCTAACGCCATCCACCTGGACTTTTGAGTTACCGTCTATCCTTAGCTTAGGGCTCACCCAACTGGGTGAGGCTGGATGGCTATGGAACCCTAGGGATCCGCCTGTTTCTACTTCCCCACAGTTGGAATCGTAAGTACCCACAACCACAGCTGGCTTCTTTCCAGGGTTCTGAGGACCTGTGTCCCCAAGCTCGCAAGGTAAGCAGTTTACCAACTGAGTTATTCCCCCATACCTCATTATCACTCCTTAATCATAGTTTATCAGGCTCTCCAAATGAGCCAGTCCTCACAGTTAACATTTATTCCCGTTTGGCAGACGGGGCACGGAAGACTGCTCTAATTAGCGCTTGGTTAACACTTTCCAGGGTCCAAAGCACTTCATACATATCTTTGACCTTCACCGCAGATTTATACTTTACAAATGAGGAAAGAGGCTTTACAAAGGGCCTAGCGTGAGCAAAGTGCGTATATTCAAGCAGCCTGAGCTACCTCCTGGCCCCCTCTCTCAATTTCCTTGTTTGGTGTTGGGCCTCATTGCTCTCTACAGAGAGAAAATGGCCGCCACTGCAAACAGCAGTTCTTTTCAGGGGGAGGATCTCTCTTCCCAATTCCTATTGGCTTGGCTTGAGTCATAGAAGTTCATCCCTGATCCAATCACCAGTGAGCAGAACACCAACCAATGAAATGAGAGGACACAGTATAGCCAAACCTGGCCCAGCTTTAGGCAGCGAGAAGAGGATGTGATGAGGGAGGGCCTTGGGCATTTCATGGAGTTCTGGAAGCCTGAGGTCACATAGTACATGTTATTCTGAGCTCTGGCCTTGGGCCAAGTGAAAGACACAGTGTGGTCAAGGCGCAGTGGATACTGTGCGCTGTAGTTACTATCCATAAGTGCTTCCACGGACTGTCTTCTCTCGACTTCTCTGTACCTTGTCTTTTTTTTTTTTTTTTTTTTTTTTGGTTTTTTGAGACAGGGTTTCTCTGTATAGCCCTGGCTGTCCTGGAACTCACTCTGTAGACCAGGCTGGCCTCGAACTCAGAAATCCGCCTGCCTCTGGACCTTGTCAACTATATATAGCCACTACCCCCTCTTCCTCCGCTGTTCTCTGCCCCATTTTACAGATGAGGAAGCCTCCAGAGGAGCTCAGTAACGTGCCTGAATCATTCAACTAATAAAACTGAGATTTGAACCCCCGACACATTTTACCAGTCTCCACTAGCCTGTCCCTCTAAGGCAGCCAAACACCCTAGGGACAGAGGTAACAGCACCTCCCTTCCTTGCCAGGCCTTCGGGGGTGGGGTGGAGTCGCCTACTTGCTTTCACTTACTCTGCAGCCGGCCCCAGCCTGTGACATAGCAGGGGGAGTTGTTTGCAAGAATGGTGCCAGCAGGTGGGAGGCAAGCAGTCTGGATCTTGCTGGTCAGGGACACTGGGCTGGCCAGTTTGATCAGGGCAATGTCATACCTGGGTCAGGAAAAAAAGGTAGAGTAGAAAGGGTGTTGACTATTCCTGTCTACCTTTGTCATTTCCCAGGGAAGATCCCAGGTTGACCCTGCAGGCAGGGTAGCAGGATCTCCCACGGCCTTCACTTCTCCCCTCCTCTGATAACTCCACCATTCCCACAGTGACTCCTGTAGCTCCCTTCCCTGCAGAAGAGGCAGAGGTGGGTTGACCCCTCTCTGTGCTGCTGCCAACCCTACCCCTGAGAACACCAGCTAGAACAGAACATACCCATTGGCGATCTTTTGAGAGTTCCACCTCTCGTGGACCACAAGCTTGGAGACCTGAACAGCCACTGAGCCAGATTCCGAGGTGGAGAGGCTGTGTCGGCCCAGCAGCACACGGTAGGTCCGAGAGTTGCTGTGAGAGGCCAGAGGGAGAGGTCAGTGACCTCGTCCCCACCCCGCCGACCCCCAATCTCTGTGAGCAAGGACACCCCAGTGCAGAGTGTTATCAAGGAAACAATCCCTTGTCCAGAACCGTTACTGGTTTTCCCAGGAAGGCAGACGCTGGGCTGTTTCTTTCTCTTTATCCTGCTGGCACGGGGCATTCAGTGCATGCTGTGTATGGACCGGGGGACCACACAACCCTGATAGATATGCGCCTGCGTCTCACGTAGGCACGTGAGGATTCTCTCCAGGCTCCTTTACAGCCCGTGGATCGGTCCAGTAGGGGATCTGTGCTCTAGGGCTGAGTGCCGCTCCACGACACCATGAACAGCTAGGTGAGCAAGGAACAATGGAATCCAGTTACCTGATGCAATGGGCAGCTGTCATAACCCAGTTGTTGGCCACCAGGGAGCCTCCGCAGGTGTGGTACCACCTTCCAGAGGAAAGGTACTGCAGGGACACCTGGGGGTGGGGGAGAACAGATACTCAGGTGGGAGAGACTGTCTCAAAGCAATAGCAAGACCTAACACAAATCTACGATGAACAAACGATTAAAACTTTGACTAAGTAGGGCATGATAGGTCTGTAATGTCAACACTCAGAGTGCTTGCTGGCTGAGACAGGAGGATGGAGAATTCCAGGCCAGCCTGGGCTACCTAGTGAGCCTGCATTGTAGCACTTAGCCCAACCCTCATCCTGTTTCCTTTCATTTCTGATAGTCTTGCTATGTAGCCCAGGCTGACCTTTAACACTCCCCCCCACTCCCCATCTTCCTAATCCACTTCCCAAGAGCTGAGATTGCCGGTGTGAGCCACCATGCCTGCTCACCCATATATTCTCAGTGCACAGCAGCCAGAAAAACCCCTTCATAACATAAGTCTGATGAAAACTATGCTCTGCCCAGACCATCCAGAGGTTCCTCTCATGTAGTGTAATGGAATGAGGTCCTACACCATCTCTTTGACCTTTCAGACTTTTACTTCTGTTCTGTGCCAGCCACACCAATCTCCGTCAAGCTGTCATTCGGGTAGACTGATCCACCACTGTCTTAAGGTCTTTGTATTTACAGTCTGTTAGCATAACCTTCCCTACTTCCGACTGGCCTCTTCCTGGACGCCATCTTCTCCATCAACAGTTTCTATGACAACCCCATCCAAAACATTGCACACAAGCACATGAATGTAGGACTGGCAAGTTTTAGGTCAACTTGACCCAAGCTAGCGTCATTTGGGAAGAAGGAGCCTTAACTGAGAAAATACACCCACCAGATAGCCCTGTAAGCAAGCATGTGGTACACGTTCTTGATTGATGATTGATGGCTGATGTAGGCGGGCCCAGCTCACTTGTGGGCGGAGCTACTTTTGGGTTTGCCATAAGAAAGCAGGCTGAGCAAGCTATAAGAAGCAAGACAGGCCTGGCGGTAGTGGCTCACGCCTTTAATCCCAGCACTTGGGAGGCAGAGGCAGGCAGATTTCTGAGTTCGAGGCCAGCCTACAAAGTGAGTTCCAGGACAGCCAGGGCTATACAGAGAAACCCTGTCTCAAAACAAACAAACAAACAAAAAAAGAAGCAAGATAGCAGACAGCACTCTGGGTTCAATCCCTAGTACTGTCGGACCCGCACAATGAAGGACACTGAGAATTCAGTGACTAACTGACAACACGAGTTCACGCCCCAGGACCGTGTGGACCCGCGCAAGTTGTCCTCTGACATCCACACGAGTGAGGTGGCGTATGTGATCCCCCTCCCCTGCAGATAAACGTAATAAAATAAAACACACAAAGATCCTCAAAAGGGAGCCATTCCAATCTAAAGCATACAAAGACCTCCCTAAAGATAGAAACAGAAAAGGCAGGGTTGAGCCATTGATTTGGGTTCTGAAGGGCGACCAGTCAAGTTTATTGGGGAATCAAGAAATAGCTCCCTACCACATGGAGGGCATTTGAAAATCGGTTGCCTTAAAAAAAATTTTTTTTTTTGAGATGTATCATATAGTTCAAGCTGGTCTCAAATTCTTTATATAATTAAAGATGTACCCAAATTCCTGATCCTCTTGCCTTCGCCTCCCGAGCTCTAGGCTGACATTCATGTACCACCATGACCAAAATGTTATTTGGTGCTGCAGATCAAATCCAGGGCTTCCTGCAAATAACTAGCTGAGCACCGTACTCAACCCCTGAATCAGATTTGACTCCAGTCTCTTCCCTAGCTCAGCGGGGTAACTATGGGCTGTTTCACAACCATTCAGAGTCCCAGTTCCTTTACCAGAAAAATCGGGAGCACTGGAACAGCGCTCTCTGGCATCACTGATCATTCCAATAGGACAACACTCCAAAGCGTTAAATACTGTAGCAGACGTCACGTGGCACGTGTTCATCAGACGTGGGCACGTGTGTAATCTCCCACCACTCCTGTGACCCCCATAGGGCACAATTTCTTGTTTATCATGTCCATTTTACATTTGAGCAAACAAAGGCAGCCGAGCATAGCAATCACACAACAGGACTGTTAACTCTATCTAATGGGACCTATGGACAGAGTTTATGACTATTCCACACGCATAGTCAGTGCTCGGAATAGTGGCACGTGCCTTTAATCCCAGCACTCTGGTGAATCTCTGAGTCTGAGGCCAGCTTGGTCTATACTGTGTGTTTCAGAATAGCCAGAGCTACGTAGAGAGACCCCCCATCTAAATAAGTAAATAAGTAAGTAAATAAATAAATAAACTTCCTGGCTTTTATTTTATGTGCCTGTGTGTTTGCCTTCATGTACGTACGTGTACCATGTGCTTTGTGAAGCATGGCATGGATCCCTTGGAACATTCTAAACTGTTGTAAATTGCTTTGTGGGTCCTGGGAACAGAATTCAGGTCCTCCGAAAGAGTGGCAAGTGTTCTTAACTGCTGAACTTTCTCTCTACTCCCCAGGAAAGCTATTTTAAAATATACGTGCTTCTGGCATATAAAAACGTGTAGAGTAATACAGGTGGTAGTGATACATGTCTTTAATCCTAGCACTTAGGAGGCGGAGGAGGGGAAGCACTGTGAGTTTGAGGTCTGGTCTACACGGAGTTCCAGGACAGGCAGAGCTACACGGAGAAACTCTGTCCCTGAAAAACCAAAAAACTAAACAAATGTTGAATATATAGAATGTATTTGATGTTGGGTATGGTTTTCTGAGTCTGGATATTACAACCCTATCTAGCAAGACTCCATCTCAAAACAATCAACGAAAGTTCTTCTCTATAGCCAACTTTGCAACTACTAAATACAAATTATGCCAAGCAAGAGAGGTTTTTTTTTTTCTTTTTTGGTTTTTCAAGATAGGATTTTTCTGTGCACCCCTGGCTGTCCTAGAACTCACTCTGTAAACCAGGCTGGTCTCCAACCTGGAGATCTTCTTGCCTCTGTCTCCCAACGGCTGGATTTAAGGCAACATCAGCAAAAGATTTTTAAATATATCAATTGTAAGGGTCACATACATCCTATGGAAAGACCTAGTAATTTGTGCTTGTATCAAATTTTAGTTTTGATATGACT
>NW_022196900.1:98415021-98432871 GCF_008632895.1 Mastomys coucha
TGTAGACCAGGCTGGCCTCGAACTCAGAAATCTGCCTGCCTCTGCCTCCCAAGTGCTGGAACTAAAGGTGTGGACCACCACTGCAGGGGAGGAACAGTTATTTTCATTGGTAACAGTATAACCAAGAATTTATTTGCAAACCAGGTGTGGCACACTTTTAATCCCAGCACTCCAGAGATAGGGGCAGGAGGATCTCTATGAGTTCAAGGCCAGCCTGGTCTACAAAATGAGTCCAGGACAACCAGGGATAGTTACACTGAGAAACAAAAACAAAACAAAACAACCCCCCAACAACAACAACAACAAAGAACTAATTTGCATAAACAGCTCTGACTGTTGTCTTCAAGCACAGAATATTTGCATAGGAGCCGTGACTGACTTATGGAATAACCTGTATGTTCCAGCAAGCATCTAATTTTAAATCAGCAGGCATTACAAATGTGTCTCAGAGTGCTGGGCCCCCGATTTTGAAGTCTCTGGAGAAGTAAACTTTCCCTCAACCCCCAAATTGTCCAAGGTTGTAGGAATGTGTCTTATTGGTGAGGCTGCCTATGCTGCGCGGTCTATGTTTCTACCAGACCTCATCTTTGCTTGCACAACAGACCCACCAGTGTGGCTGACTCACCTGCCAGGGCCAGCTGTTGGGTGTGGCCTCTTGACCCCCAACTACCCTGCTCACATCAGGCTCAACCTCATAAGTGGGGTACCCGCAGCTGAGAGCTGTGAAGAGAAGATTGAGGGAAGATTGTGTTGGTTGGGAATGGTATTTGTGGGCATACTCAAACCCCAACAGGAAACCCTTGCTTTGGAATGACCTTTGAGGTCCCTGAGTCCTGTCCTTCACCCTGCCTCCTAGCTGCCTTTGAATTTGTTAAGTATCTGAAGCTGGCCTTAAATTCGACACCCTCTTGTCTTAGGCTCCTTAGGCTGACACAAGGAGTGTGTCACCATGCCCTGCTCCATGAGGGACTGGAGAGGGGACAGCAGCTAGAGAGAAGGACAGAAGGGGTCTGGTTTCTATCTTCACCAGACTGAGGTTACCTCCAGCCACCAGGGCGGATAGCAGCAGTGTCCTGATCATGGTGTGTCTGTGGACGTCTGTAGTTCTGGCCCTGGCTAAACTTCGTTTTTATGAGTGATCTTATCAGCCAGAGAAGCAAAAGGAGCAAACAAGGTGGAGATTTTCCCAAAGCCCAGTGGAATAAAGGGCTGGAGTCCAAATGTGTGGTTTTTTTTTTTTCCATTCTCTTGTCATTCTAGAAGTACATTGATTGAGACACATGTCAAAGATACGTCCTGAAGCTTGGCTTTGCCAGCACACACCTGGAACCCCAACTCTGGGGAGGTAGAGGAAGGGTGATCAGGAGTTAAGATCATCCATACATAGAGTGCTCAGGGCCAGCCTGGACTACACAAGATTGTTTCATCCAACCTCTCCCCCAAAACAACAACAACAACCAACATCAAAGAAATGTAGATTCTATTTGCTTTCAAGAGACCACATGCCCGGCTGGAGAGATGGCTCAGTGGTTAAGAGCACTGACTGCTGCTCTTCCAAAGGTTCTGAGTTCAAATCCCAGCAACCACATGGTGGCTCACAGCCATCCATAATGAGATCTGACACCTTCTTCTGGAGTGTCTGAAGACAGTGACAGTGTACTTACATATAAATAAATAAATAAATCTTAAAAAAAGAGAGAGAGAGACTGCATGCTAGGCAGTGGTGGCGCACGCAGTTGGGAGGCAGAAGCAGGTGGACTTCTGAGTTCAGGGACAGCCTGGTCTATAGAGTGAGTTCCAGGGCAGCCAGGGTTATGCAGAGAAACCCTGTCTTGAAAAACAAAAAAACAAAAAAACAAAAAAACAAAAAAACAAAAAAAGAAAAAAAAGAAAAGAAAAGAAAAAGAAAAAGAGAGAGAGACTGCTTCATGTTACAAGAGGGAGAAAGACAATGCTTGCTCGTTCTTGGGGTTGCCTTTTCCAAAGAAAACATTAGACCAGCTTGGAAAGCATCCAGCTTGAGGCCAGCCTGGTCTACAAAGTGGGTTTCAGGACAGCTAGGGCTACACAGAGAAACCCTGTCTCAAACAAACAAAAATGAACAAACAAGGAAAGAGAGAGAGACAGAGAGAGAGAGACAGAGAGAGAGAGACAGAGAGAGAGAGACAGAGACAGAGACAGAGACAGAGACAGAGAAGGAGAGAGATCCATTTAAGGATGCTGGTTGATTCTGTTGTCTTGTCCTCTGTGTGATGCTTTCTGTGCTGTTCAATAAAGACAGAGTGAAGCTCTTTGTGAGGGACAGACAGACAGTCACCCAACAACAGACACACAAGCACAGAGCACACAGAAGAGACAGTCTCACACACAGGGACGGATGCAGACACAGGGG
The DNA here is from genome assembly GCF_008632895.1 of Mastomys coucha. Lineage (NCBI taxonomy): Eukaryota > Metazoa > Chordata > Mammalia > Rodentia > Muridae > Mastomys > Mastomys coucha. Next base: position 98,417,414 of record NW_022196900.1, read on the forward strand.
CAGACAGAGTCACAAGGCAGGTTCAGATTTACGCAGTAGACAGACAAGGGGACAGAAGCCTCCAAGAGCATGACGTAGAGAATTGAAATCTGGACTCTCTCTTGCTTAAGTCCCTTCTAGGGGAAGTGCTTCTTTTTCTTTCCCTAATACATTGCTATTGGTGACCAGAACTAATGGCTAATGCATGGGCTCCATGCCAACTAGGGGCTAGAGGTGCAGCTCAGCCAGTGGAGGGCTTACCCAATGAAGCCCTGGGTTGGAATCTTGGCACTGCAGAACATTGGGCCCCGGGTGGCACAGGCCTGTGATCCCAGGGATCTCGGAGGTGGAGGCAGGAGGACATGCTGTTCGTCTTCAGCTGTTCAGCAACTTCAGCCTGGGCTACATGATACACTATCTCAAAAAGAGAAAGAAGAGAGGTGAAGAGGGAGAGAAGGAAGGAAGGAAGGAAGGAAGGAAGGAAGGAAGGAAGGAAGGAAGGAATTCAGGTATAGTTCTGGGACTGCTGTGTGTGGGTGGGAAGCTCAGGGCAAGAGTCTTGCAAAGGGAAGGGGTGTTGGGGTGCAGGATTCTATTGAACTGGAAGTCAGAGGGTATTCTTGTTCTAGCTCGACCCCTAACAGCCTTGGAATAAGTAGAACTTTTGTTTATGGCCACAAGGATCATGAAAGCAGCCATTTTGGAAGTGTCAATGTCAGCTTTCCCTTAAAAGTCAAGGTGCAGGTGGCACCCTTCTCGAGGTGTTGGCTTTGAGATCAAAATGAGTTTTCTCTAGATGAAATCACAGAACAAACAGTAGTTTAGCACTTGCTGTGAGCCTGCCCTGTGACCTTGGGCAAAGCAGGCAGGTTCTCCACCTGAGGGTTGTCTACCTACAAAATGGAAGGAAACATACTCAGTGTCTGTATTTGCCTCTCTGTCTCTCAAACTGAACCTGGGGACTCGCACATGCTAGGCGGTCTCCAGCCCCCTCCCTATCCATACCCCCTGAGCCACCTCTCCAGCCAGAAATCATCATTTCATGCTTGACAGCCAAGCACTCTACCAACTGAGCTACATGCCCTCCCCACCAGCTGTTTTACTCTGAGTGATGCTTGGTGTCTTAGTGTAGGGGCCTTCAAAGCATCCTTGCTTCCACTCCTTAGATACCAATCCCAGCTTCGACAACCAAAGATGACTATCCTCATTGCTACATGTACCCTAGGGGAACAAGCCACCCCTCTGCTGTTTCCTTTCCATTCTGTGGTTGTAGCCTCAGATCATTTCATGAGAACTTAAGGTAATTCTTCCCAACAAGCTGATTTGGCTTGCCCCTGGTCACGTGACCTCCCTAGACCCCAGAGCCTGGTGGGGAAGGGGATGTAGTACAAGGACTGGTGGAGACTGCAGTACAAGCTCCATCCTTGTCTTGGCAGGGGAGCTTCATCCAGACCACTTTCTCAGGACTAAGGCTGGGCTGCACATGAATCCAGTCGAGGCTTTTGTCCTGAGAGGGGACAGCGAGGAGCCGCTGCAGCACCATCCCCCCAAGCCCCACCACCCAACTCCGGCACTTTTGGATAGTGTGTTCTAGCAAGTTCTAAACTTGGCTGTGTGACCTTGGGCTCCTGCAGGTGGAGCAGAGCCGCAGATGTAACCTTCTCATGACTCATTCAGAGCAATTCCTCTGAGAAGCCAGCCAGCTGGCCGCACAGCGCCTGGGCTCGGCACAGACATGGGCATGTTCATGTGGGTGGCTGGGGGTCCTGGCCTGGCCTTGTGGCTGGAACCAGCATCTCTGGATCAGATTGGAAAGTTGGAAAGTTAGAACTCTGTAAGGACTTCTGGCCTCCAGATTCAGCACCTACAGCACATCATCTGGGTGAGATGCTGGCTTGGCACGAGGGCATGTGCCATCTTACATTCATTACAGACAGCCTCACAGCCAATGTTGTTGACCCTGACTCTGGCAGAGACTCTGGATTCTCAGAAGGGGAACTATGTAAACAGTGTGTGTTTGTGTATATGAGTGTGTGTGTGTGAGTGTGTACATGTGTGTATGCATGTCTCTCTGTATGTATATGTGTTTGTGTTTAGGTGTATGTATATGTGTATGGATGTCTATATATGTATGTCTCTGTCTATATGTGTGTTTAAGTGTGTCTTAGTGAATGTACATGTGTATGTGTATCAGTGTATGTGTGTGTATGAGTGTATACATGTATATGGATGCCTATCTCTGTATATGAATGTATATATATGTATGCATTGAAATGCATGTAAGTTTAAGTATGTGTGGTTTTCTGTGTGTATGCATGGATATGTGTACATATATGCATATAGATGTGTATGTGTATATGTATATGTGTGCATGGGTATGTGAGTGTTTATGTGTGTTTGTGCTTATGTATATGTCTGCCTATATACATGTGTATGTACATGCATGTCTGTCTGTGTATCTGTACTTTTGTATATTCAAGTGTGTTTGAGTATATATGTACATATATATGTATGCTTAGCATGTACATGTGTGTATGTGTCTATTTATGAACACATATTAGTGTATATATGAAAGTGTGTGTGTATATAAGTATTTGAAATTATATGTGTATACATGAGTGTGTATGCATGTGCATAATTATGTGTCTGTATGATCTGTGTGCTAGGTGTGTATGTGTGTGTGTGTATTTGTCTCTGTGTGTATGCATGGTTATACTTAGTTGGGTGTGTGGCTGTGTTTATGTGGGTATGTGTGTATATATATGTATGATACATATGTATGCATATATATATATGCATATATATGTGTATACATATATATACGTGCATGTGTGTGTGTGCATGTGCATGTGCATGTGTGCATGTGTGTGAGGCAGGGTCTCCTGTAGCTCACGTTAGCCTCAGAAGGCTTGGAGTATAAAACACCTGCTGTGTAAAGATTGAAGGCGGGATCAGCTCCTGAAAGTTGTCCTCTGACTTCTGCATGTGGCATGTATGCACCCCTTCAAGCTGTACACACACAATAACTATTTTTTAAAAAGATTTATTTATTTTATGTATATGAGTACCCAGTCGCTGTCTTCAGACACCCCAGAAGAGGGCATCAGATCCCATTATAGATGGTTGTGTGCCACCATATGGTTGCTGGGATTTGAACTCAGGACCTCTGGAAGAGCAGTCAGTGCTTTTAACTGCTGAACCATCTTTCCAGCCCCACAATAACTATTTTTAAAAATCACTATGTAACCAATGATCCAGTGGTCACGTAGAGCACACACCTGTCATCCCAGCTTTTGGGAGAGCTCATTCTTTTCCTTCCCTTTTAGACAAAGGTCTCACTCTGTCGCTCAGAACCTGCCTCAGCCTCCCAATGATCACTCTTCGTCTGTGGACTTTATCTATGTCTGTTTGTCTGTCTCTCTGCCTGTGTCTATCTACCCATCTATCTGCCATCTGTCTGTCTGCCTATCTATCTGTCTACCTGTCTGTCTGTCTGTCTTTGGAGATGGGAGGTCTCAGGTGGCCTCTAACTGTTAAGTAGTTGAGGATGACCCCAAACTCTTCTCTTGCTCTATGGGGAGCAGTAATTCTCTTCTTAACATCTGTCTCTGGGTCTCTAGCTGTTTCCCGCCACCCACACCCCTCCCTGGGCACTAGAGCACTTCCATAAGTGAAGGAGTCCATGTGACGTTAGGATCCCGTTGGGATAATGTGGTGCTCTAGAGCACAGCTGTGGCATCGGTCTTTAAATCATGCTGCCCTGCTCCTGGCCGTATGGTCGGGCGTCGGGGGGAAGGGACTAAGTCTCTCAGAACCCAAGGCTCTCTTCTAGGAGGGACAGTGGCCAGGGTTCTCTGTGTCTGAGAACAGCTGGTATTGGGTGAGTTGGAGTAATTTCTACTGTTACCCTGAGGCAGCACCATGGGTCCTGGGCTCTCTGAAGCCAGAGCCAGGCACCCCTCAACCCAGTGTGAATTCTTAGAAAGAAGCTGTGTCTGGCTGACTGGTTGGGACTGCAGTGAAGTGGAGACGTGGGGATGACTAATTAAGTTTACCTTGTGTATTCAGCTCACTAAACATCATCCCTGGCCACCGCTGCTACCCAGACCTGACATCCTGACAAATGAATAAAAACAGTTTGAAATGTATTCACTTAACAAAACCAGGTTTTCCACCAAAACCAAAGGGTTGTCAGATAGCCCCATGGGAGTCCTATGGCAGAGTCCTCCTCTTATAACCTGCCTACCTGACGTCACTGCCGACATATTTGAATGGTATCTTCATTTGTGGCTTTCTTTGTTATGTTACTAAAAAAGGTCATAAAATTGCTACCTTATTGGAGCGTGGTATTTGAGGAGACTGAAATCTGCATTCCTGGGTCATGGTCACTCAGATTTGGTTCCAGAATAAATGGTGCATTTTATTCCTTTGAGGTGAGATCTGTTTCTCTCATCAACACCACAAAGAAAACAGGGGACAAAGCCGGGTGTGGTAGTGCACACTTTTAACCCCGGAGAGGCAGAGGCAGACAGAGCCAGGCAGATCTCTGTGAGTTCAAGGCCAGCCTGGTTCATAGTGAGGTCTAGGACAGCCAGAGCTACAAAACAGAGACCCACCCCCCTCACACACACACAAGGGAGGAGGGATAGTTAAAGCCTGAATTCGAATTCCCCTCCCTTCCAACCAGCAGTTGTTTGTGGTCTCTCAGACCAAGCTCTCCAATACTGCTCTCATCCTACTGGTCCCAGGGAGTCCTCCACTACCCTCCTTTATCCCTGCACCCTACAGGGTCCTTCTGACAGGAGGGATGGGTTGCTTTGGCTATGGTAACAGACCACCACACACCATGCCAACTTCTCCAGTTCCAGAGACAAGGAGTCCAATTTATCCTACAGGGCTGAGTGTCAGCAGGGTTGGCTTCCTTTGTAAGCACCAGGAGAATCCATCTGGATCCTGTTCAGCTCCTGGTGACTGCCTGCATCTCTTGCTTCATGGACCCTTCTCCCTGTTCCCGTCTCTATGACCCTGACCCCCTGGGAGAGTGTCACCTTTCATCCCTTCATCTCTCTCTCTCTCTCTCTCTCTCTCTCTCTCTCTCTCTCTCTCTCTCTCTCTCTCTCTCTCTCTCTCTGAAACAGGGTTTCTCTGTGTAGCTCTGGCTGTCCTGGAACTTACTCTGTAGACCAGGCTGGCCTCAAACTCAGAAATCCACCTGCCTCTGCCTCCCAAGTGCTGGGATTAAAGGTGTGTGCCACCACTGCCCCGCCATCTTCATATCTCCCATGTGACTCTCCTGTCTCCTCCTTCTGGGGACCCCTCTGATCATCACGGGCCCAGCTCAGTATCTCAGGCTGTGATGGCCTGCCTTGCTGTCATCTTGACTATGTTGAGAGTCACCTAAGAAATTATGAAAGCACACTTTTGCATGTGTCTGTGACAATTCTGAAAAGAGTGTGTCCAGGAGGACGCTGACCTCATCCACAGTTTCATTTATCTATGAATTTTAAAACTTCAATGAGTAATTGGGAAGAGGTGGGGACTGAGGGGCAGAGCCTGGCTGGGTCTTGGTGGAGGGGTATGTTCTTAGGGTTGTGTCTTTTTTATGCCCTTCCTGTTATTGTTTCCTCTGCTTCACATCCCCGTGGTACCTGCTGCTCATGGTTCAGGTTCCACCTCCTATCCACAGTGGTCCTTCAAGACTTACAACTCCTGAGACTGGAAGCAGAGCAGGACAGCCAGGAGCAGAAGAGATCACAGGCAGCTGTGATCACAGCAAGAGCGGACTTCAGCGAGACAGTTCATTTAATGGGGGAACAACGGCTACTTAAACCGTTATGGGGTGGATAGGGGCTTTCAAGGTGAGTGTAGGTCATTAGCTGGGGCCGGGGTGATGGGGTGCCTCATTTGCATAAGGAGGAATTCCAGGTGCTGCTGGACAGGACTTTATAAGGGGAGAGGAAATTTAACCTGGCTACTGGTCCTCTGGTGGGTAAAGGTGGGGCTGCAGGGTTACATCTCTGGCCTCACAACCAGCCATACCCTTCTGCCACAAAGCTCTGAAGCCAGAAGGAAAGCAACCCTTTCCCCACGAAGCTGCTTCAATGTCAAAGTGATGCTAAAATTTAAACACAGACGGATCATCCCATCTCAAGAGTCTAAATTAAATCTGGAAATTCCCCTTAGCCCCAGGAAGTTCTGCTCATAGGTTCCAGGGATTATGATGGGAACTTTTCAGGGACCATGATTCATTTAACCCAGGCCTTGTAAGCCGCACCCTCTATGGCCTCGGCATCAGCTCCTTCTTCCAGGTTCCTGCCCTGACTTCCTTTGATGATGAACGGTGATGTGGAAATGTAAGCCAAATAGGCCCTTTCCTGCCCATTTTGCTTTCTGGTCCTGGTGTTCCCTCACAGCAATAGAAATCCTGATTGAGACAAGTTGGTACCATCATAGTAGGGTATTGCTGTGACAGACCTGACTATGTTTAAGGAGGATTGTGGAAAAACTTTGGAATGCTGGGCTGGAAAAGCCATTGAGTGTTGAGATCTCAGTGGGAAGTTCTGTGGGAGCTTGGAAGATGAGAATGTTGAAGTCAAGCAATGGATGCCTGGCTTGTGAACTTTCAGAAGGAAGATTAAAGGCTCTCTTGGGGCCATTCGCTATTTTGAATTAAGATTCCGTGGTTTTGGTTAGCTGGGCCTGAAGAATCAGCTGTGATTAACAAGTTATCGGAATTACTAAAGTGAAACCTTTGCTTTGCTGGGATATGCGATGCTGGTCAGCTGAAGCTGAGAAATTAGTGATGATTAAGAAAACACCAAGATCGTTGAGGTAAAATCTCAGGAAAGTGTTTCCTGAGAGCCTCTACGCAGAAGCCGTGCTCCGGACATGGCCAAGGTTGTACCTCACACTGGCAGTCCTCCTTGGTAGTGTAAGAGTTACCCGGTCGTGCTGGTTTTGAAGGTTTGAAGGTCTGGGCACCGTGTGGCTGGGTTAGAGCCCCTTAAGACAGTCCAGAGAGACTACTGGAGAAAGAGCAGCCTAGCTATGGTACTCTCGAGACCCCAGCGTATTGGAGATGCCGCTACCGTGGAATGACCACCAAGAACAGCAGCAGCAGCGGAGTAGAGCCAGCCCGAGCCTAGAAGACAAGCTGTGTCTGTTACGGAGGGCAGAGCTGGAGAAGTGACCCAAGCAAGCTCTTTGGAGGAGTCCAGAAGGTGCTGAGTGGACCCCAGACATTAGATCCTGAGTTATTTACAATTGGAGCTTGATTTTACTTTGACTTTATTGTGACTGTACCCTGGTTCTTCCTCCTTTTTTTTTCTTTTTTTATTGGATATTTTATGTATTTATAGTTCCCCTCTCCAGTTTTCCCCTCTGGAGCCCCCTCTCCCATCCCCCCTTCTTGGGTTCTTCCTTTTAGAAGTAAATATATATATGTATATTTAATTTATTTTTGATGTTATAGGAGCCCACAGTCGAGAGACTGAATTTTAAAAGAGATTCTAGGATTTAAAAGAGACTTTGGATTTTTTAAAAATAGACTGAATTTTAAAGTGTTTGAAATTGTAAAGACAGTGGGGCTTTTAAGACTTGGAATATTTTATATTGTGATGTTCATATTAATGTGTGCTCTTGGGGATGAACAAGAAAGAAATGCGGCTTAACAAGTATGTGTTTGTGTGTCAAGTTGACAAGGGGGCACTTGTGCTGGCTACTTGATGCCAACTTGACACAAGGTATAGCCATTAGAGAGGAGGAAACCTCAATTTAGAAAATTGCTTCTGTAAGACTGGATTGTAGGCAAGCCTGTAGGGTATTCTCTTAACTAGTGATTGATGGGGAGAGCCCAGCCTATTGTGAGTGGTGCCATCCCTGGGCTGGTGGTCTTGTATTCTATAAGAAAGCAGGCTGAGTAAGCCATGGGGAGTGAGCCAGTAAGCAGCGCCCTCCACGGCCTCTGCATCAGCTCCTGCCTCCAGGTTCCTGCCCTGCTTGAGTTCCTGTCCTGACTTCCTTTGATGAACTGTAAAATGGAAGCGTACGCCAAATAAACCTTTCCCCGTCCAGCTTGTTTCTAGTTGTGGTCTTTAGGAAACTAGAGACAAATGGCCACACTTTCAGGAGTGTTCCAGGCTAGTGTCCCCATTGGTTAGGGGCATGATCACCCACTGGGACATCTGTCACCAAACCCCAGACACTTAGATCTTGAATCTCACCTGCCTCTCTCTGGCCTCAGGAGGCCACTCCTGTTCCTAGTCCATTGCGGCTCTTGCCTGTTGGCTGTTCCTGTTCCTAAGGCTTTGTTCAGTACTTCCTCTCTCTGAGCCTCAGTTTCCCTACCCATTTCACACAGCGAAGGCTTTTCCTCTGACTGTGGAAGCCACAGCTTTCCTAGAGCCTGTGGGTGGAGCTGGCCTCTCTTCTTCCTGTGCCACCCTGGGTCAGGATCCATTAAATTCTCCAACTGCACACCTCTGGCCAACAGCTGCTGTTGAGACTGTAGTGTGTGGAGGGTGATGACGACTGAGGAACGGCGACATGGGCGGGACAGGGTGGGGATGGACACCTGCTGGGTACTCCTCCTTAATAATCATTGCTGTCTCTGAGATTTGGGTGTCTTCCTGCAGCTTGGCCTCTGAGCTGAGCTGAGGGAATCTGGCCTTGAGAGTTCCCCGCCTCCATCTGCAGCTGGAGGTCCAAGGCCTTAATTCTCATGCTTATGCTACCAGCTTCCCTCATTATTATTATTATTATTATTATTATTATTATTATTATTATATTTCATTCCTTAATAAAATTATTAAAACAATTATTAATTATTTCAACAGCACATTTAATAAAATTATAATACTTATATTTAAAGATTTATTTATTTTATGTATATGAATACACACTGTAGCTGTACAGATAGTTGTGAGCCTTCAACTGGTTGTTGGGAATTGACTTCTTAGGACCTCTGTACACTGTAGCTGTCTTCAGATGCACCAGAAGAGGGCGTCATATCTTATTATGGGTGGTTGTGAGCCACCATGTGGTTGCTGGGATTTGAACTCACAACCTTTGGAAGAGCAATTGGTGCTCTTACCCGCTGAGCCCCACCAGCCCCAAAACTTATATTTAATAATTAATATAAATTGATTATTATTATTATTATTTTTTTTTTTTTTGGTTTTTTGAGACAGGGTTTCTCTGTATAGTCCTGGCTGTTCTGGAACTCACTCTATAGACCAGGCTGGCCTTGAACTCAGAAATTCACCTGCCTCTTAATAAAATAATTTAATAATAATAATAATAATAATGGCACACGCCTTAAAAGTCTTCACAGCCTGGCTTAGAGTACCTGCATCCAGTGCCTGGAGGCCCAGGAACCTCCGGAAGACATAAATGGACGACTCAGGCATGAATCCGTGGAAAGAGCTTTATTGCCAATGGGAGATGGGCGGTGAGACTTCTGGAAGTGTCTCTTCACAGTTGTATTTTCTGGAGAAGCAGAAGCCTGTGTGAGCGACCCGAGGACATGCTACCTTCTGGAGCAGCACAAGGCTCTCCACAGGGCAACAGGTTCCCAGGAGGCACACCGCGGGGCTTGGTGTCTGCCCATTGGCTTCTCCCAGCTCTTCAGAGCATGGTGCTTGTGGACTCAGAACACATCCTGTACCTCCTGCCTCTGTCCCCACACCCTTAAGCCTTTATGTGGCCACTCATGTGCCCCTTCAGTGAGCCACCATCTTCCCCCATTCCTGACTCAAGGCCTGCTCCCAGAAGGATTCAGCCAGGGTATCTTGGTGAATGGAAGGGTGAACTTGAATGTGGTCTTACGTGACCAGTGAAGGAGAGGATACGTGAGGAGGTAGGCTCAGGGGCCCACCCAGGGATGGGAGCAGGGGACACCCACCTCATTGATCCAGTCATTATAGGCAGACACTCGGGTGAAGACCACCGGCTTCTTGTGTACATTGCAGCCTCTACTGGAACCGAAGCTCACAATGCCATGCACCTGCCATGAGCCATCTTCCACTTGGCAGTTCAGTGGGCCGCCAGAGTCTCCCTGAGGCACAACAGGAGGCCTCAGCTCCAATCCACCCCCAGAAGCTGGCTTCGGCTGCTATGGGGGATGCAAGCTGGGCCCTCCAACTCCATATTTACTATTCAGGCCTCAGGTTAGCTGTGAGGATTCTGTCAGAGAAAGTGTGAGGGCTACCTTGGTTTCATCCTGTGTGGCCCTGGGGTGTCAGCTAGCTCTTGGTTTGCTGTGATCTGGGATGATGCCAATATTCTTGGCCTCAGGTTCCCTGACTCTTCAGGGACTGTGTAAGCTGCTGTATGTTGTCCAGAGAGCCAAGGAGGCTGGGAACCCTGAAGAGGCCTGCTGTGCTTCAGAGCGGACACTGTTCTGGATGTTTGGTGGCTCTGGTCATACTCTGAGTCCCTGTCTCCTCTGACTGGAGCCTTTAGGAGCACGCATGGAACCAAAGGAAGCTACTTCATGCTGCTAGACACGTTCACGGTGGCTCTGTGAGGTGGGTACTAGGGTTTGTTTTTGACGTGTGTATGTACATATGTGTGTGTATGTATGTGTGCATGAATGTCCGTGTGTTTGTGAGAGCGAAAGTATGTGTGCGTGGGTATGTGTGGATGAAGGTATGCATGCATGTGTATGTGTAGATGAAGGTATGTGTGTATGTATGTGTGTGTGTGTGCGTATGTATAAAGTTAATTGTGTGAGGATGAAGGTGTGTGTTTTTGTGTGTGTGTGTGTGTGTGTGTGTGTGTGTGTGTGTATATGTGTATGTATTCAGGTATTTGTGCCAGTGTGCATGTATGTGTATGTATATGGAGGCAGAAGGCACACTCTCTGGCCTAGAGCTGTCCAATTGGGCTAGACACATTGGCCAGCGAGTCCCAGGAATTCTCTTGTCTCCACCTCCCTAGCACTGTACCACCGTGCTTGGCATTTTCATAACATGAGTTTTGGGGATGGAATTCAGCTCCTCATGCTTGCAAGGCAAACTCTACCAGCTGAATTATCTCTCTAGCCCTAGCCCCAGTATTTTTTTTTCATTTTCATTGTGTGTGTGTGTATGTGTGTGCGCGCCCGCGCGTGCGCCCGCGCGCATGCATGTCATACACACACATGTATGGAGATCACAGGGCAACTGTGGGAGCTGATCCTCTCCTTTCACCATGTGGGTTCTGGAGACCAAACTCAGGTCACCAGGCTTGGTGGGAAGGGCCTCTGCCCTTTAAGTCACCTCTCCCCACTGCCCAATTGCTGGCATTGGGACTTGAAGTTGACTCGCTCATGTCCAGCCCTCTGCCTCACCCCATGCACTGGGGGTGAGTAGGGAGGGGTGGACTGGAGTGATGGCTTTCCCTTAGGCCTGCACAGTGCATCAGGGCCTGGCTTCTTGGAGAGAGAGAGGTGTGATTTGCTCCACCCTAACCCAACTCTGCCCATCTCCCTGTTGCCCCCTGGTGTGGGGTCAGGACACTCACGTTACAGGCGGAGATGACGCCATCACCCCCAGCGCACACCATCGTCTTCCGGACCTTGATGAACCACCAGTCCAACTTGGAGCACGTGGCATGGCTCACTATGGGCTGCAGGCCCTGCTGGAGCACGTCAGCAATGGGACCGTTGGCTGGGGAGAGACCAGCCACACAGGGAGTCAGGCTGTGCCCTCCATTCAGCCCTAGCGCTGGCCTCCAGCCAGCAGGAGATGAGAGTGTTTGGAAGGCTGTGGGGACCATGGGTGTGCCCTTCATTGGGATGGCTCACGTCTTTGGGTTACAGTCCCTTGGGGGGACTGTGTGCCTTTAATCTGGAGTCTTAATTTTTCTTCCCCTTTCTGTTTTGCTGTGCTATGGCTCAAACCCAGGCCCCTGAGTAGGCGAGACAAGCACCTTACCACTGGACTACCCTACCACTGAACTGTATTGCTAGGCTTCTTTTAACTTTTTGTTTTGTAATAGGGTCTCCCTGGGTCGCCCAATCTGGTCTCCCACCTGCTCTGTACTGAGGCAGGGTGACCTGTGACCCTTCTGCCCCAGCTGCGATCTTGGGGGGCTTGCTAGTCATTTCCTTCTCTCACTCCACCTTTCAGGGCCATATCTAAAGGCTTTCCTCCCCAAGGGGGTCCTAAGAGCTAGCCTCTGCTATCTCCAAGTCTCAATAGTTCTAATTCCCATTTAACCATCAGCTGGCATCTTCTTGGGCATCTCTCTATCATGAGATCTAGCCTCCTACTCCTAAGGGGACAGTGTTAGTTAGTTAGTTAGTTGGTTGGTTAGTTAGTTAGTTATTTTGATATAGCTTCTCATGTAGCCTAGTTTGGCCTCAAACTCCCTGTGTAGTAACCTTGAACTCCTGATTCTCCAGCTTCCACCTTCCACGTTCTGGATCACGGGCCCACCTTTTGTATTTAGCTTATTTCTATGGCTAAGGCAATGAGCCCAACCCTGTTCTAAACTCCCGATGAGTTCTAGCCTATTTCATCCTCGTGTCAGCCACCACATTTACTTGTGACATGCTTATCACGTGGTCTGGGCTAAATAATAAATACTAGCTGTTATTATCACATGGGAGACATGCTGATCGACAGCGGTACCTCCTCCAGGAAACCTTGAGGGGGGAGGGATTTTCCAGTGCTGCTGTTACTCACTCCAGAGGCGACCCCAGCCAGTGACATAGCAAGGATAGTCCTGAGGCAGCAAGGAATCTGGCTCTGGGATGCAGGCCACCTGGATGGTGTCGCTCAACTCCACAGGCTCAGCCAGCTTGATGATGGCAATGTCGTTCCTGGAATGCAAATCGGGCAGAAGGCGGTGCTGGGGGGTCGAGCTTTGGTGGCCAGGGATCTGCCAGCAGGTAGGTAACAAAGCTGGGGTGGGGTGGGGGTGGGGGTGGGGGACTCTGGAGGACAAATGGCTCGTGTGTGTGTGTGTGTGTGTGTGTGTGTGTGTGTGTGTGCATGTGTGCAGAGGCCAGAAGACGTCAGGTGTCCTGGTCTATCCCTCAGCACTATATTCCCTGGACAGCATCTCTCACCAGGGTGAGGCTGGCAGCCAGCCATCCCTAGCAATCCTTAAGTCTCTCCCTCCCACAGCACTCGGATTACCACAGGCAGCTGCTCCTGTTAGTGCTGCGGATCTGAACTGGGGTCCTCAGGCTTGCACAGTGTGCTGTCCAATTTTATGTCCGTTTGACATGTTAGGGTCATCTGGGAAAAAGGCATTCATTGTAACTGAGAAAAAACGCTTTCATAGGATTGGCCTGTAGGCCAGGCTGTGGGGGGTCTCCTTGATCGATGATTGATGCGGGAGAACCTAGCCCATCGTGGGTAGGGCCATCCCTGGGCTGGTGGTCCTGGTGAGTAAGCCATGAGGAGCAAGCCAGTGAGCAGCATCCCTCCATGGCCTCCACATCAGCTCCTGCCTCCAGGTTCGTGCCCTGCTTGAGCTCTTGCTCCAGTTCCCTCAGTGATGGGCTGTAACCTGGAAGTCTAAGATTAAAAAAAACCTTGCCAGGTAGTGGTGGCATACAGCTTTAATCCCAGCACTCTGGAAGCAGAGCAAGGTTTTGAAAAATAAAAACAAGCTGGGCAGAGGTGTTGCACGCCTTTAATCCCAGCACTTGGGAGGCAGAGACAGGCAGATTTCTGAGTTCGAGGCCAGCCTGGTCTACAGAGTGAGTTCCAGAACAGCCAGGGCTACACAGAGAAACCCTGTCTTGAAAAAAAAAAAAACAAAACAAAAAAACAAAACAAAAAAACAAAACAAAAAAAAACCCAAAACCAAAACAAGACAAAACAACAACAACAACAAAAGATAAATTCTTTCCTTGCCAAGTTGCTTTTGGCATATTTACTATGGCCGCAGAAACCCTAAGACACACAGCCAGTGCTCTTAGCTGTGCAACTGCCTTTCCAGCCCTAAGCCACCTTCCAGTAGGTGCAGCTTTCTCCTAAGATGTGGCTTCTTCCTCATATGCCAGCTCACACCAGCTCCACAGAATGAGACCTTCAGAGCCACTGTAGGTTAGGAGCCCCTGGAAAGGAGCTGCAGCCAGCCCAATGGGATCCCAAAGTGCAGGTTCATTTAACTACTCTGTGTTGCCAGAAAGAAAATTGGTGGCCCTGGCAGACATGCACTGGACTGTGTGACTTGGACCACATTTCTGTCTCTGTGTCTTTCTGGTCTGTGTGTCGCTCTGTCTCTCTGTCTTTGTCTCTGTGTTTCTCTTTGTGTCTCTGTCTCTGTCTCTCTCCTCTTTTTAGCTTTGGTTTTTTGAGATAGGATTTTTCTGTATAGTCTTGGCTGTTCTATAGCCCAGACTGGCCTTAAACTCAGAGATCTGCTTGCCACTGCATCCTGAGTTCTGGGCTTAAAGGTGTGCACCACCACTGCCATCTGGCTGTTGTGTTGTGTTGTGTTGTTTGTTTGTTTAGAGACAGAGTCTCTTTACATAGCTCTGACTATCCTGGGACTTGTGCAGATCAAACTGCTGGCCTTGAATTTACAGAGATTCTCCGGCCTCTGCAGGGATTAAAAGCGTGTGCCACCAAGCTCCACATGGGTGTGTTTTGTAACTCCTCCGAGCTTTAGTTCCCTGTCTAAGGCTGTTGTGAGACTTAGAGGAAGGATGCCATCCCACATGCCTGTTGCAATCTGGGCATGTGGCTCAGCACTCCATAGGTGACTCTTGGCTCAGCCTCTGGCTGGGTGAATTCCGGAAAGTGTGGTGGTGGTGGCCTCAGGCATAGAGATACCTGTGTCAGTGTGAAGGACTGAGTGGTGTCACCCTGTGTTCCCAAGGACTGGGCATGCCAAGGGCTGGAGCCTGACTCTTGGTCAGGCTGCCCCATGCTGCCCCAGGGCTGGCACTTACCACACCAGGAGACGGTTCCACTTCTCATGGACGTAGATGGTGTCCACCTCGGCGTACACGGAGCCTTCCTCATCCTCCACTGTCAGGTTATACTTCCCCAGGGCCACACGGTAGGTCAAGGCATTGCTAGAAGTGGGAAAGGCATCCTATAGCCTCAGGCAGGGCCAACAGGGGACTGAGAGCTTCAGAGACCTGGTCCTCTTGGGACGGCAGGGCTTTGTGGGAAAGGGGAAGTCTGTTCCCATTGCCCGCCCCCATACGAGATTGGAGAAGGACCACGGCTTAGAGCCAGGGGCTCTGGTCAGGTCGGGGCTTGGATTTGCCGCTCTAGACTAGGAGAAGCCAAGCTGCTATTGCCTCTGGCCTTCACATGGCCGTGGGCACCTGATTGATACCTGTTTGGCTCTGTCCTTCCTAATACAAGATCCTCCTGCCCTGAGATGGTAGGCACAGCGCCATTGTACCCGTCTTCCTCTAACTGTTGAGGTGCTAACGCACATCCTGAAGCCCTTCTCACAGCTCTGTCTCTCTCCAGACAAACTTCGGTCCTTCCATATACACCCCGACTCCCCCCACCCCCACCCCC
>NW_022196900.1:98433983-98439794 GCF_008632895.1 Mastomys coucha
CCCAGGGCTTTGCGCATGCTAAGAAGGAACTCCACCAACTAGGGATAAGCCATACCCCAAGCTCCCTTATTTTACTATTTTAGTTCCTCCCTCCTTCCTTCCCTCCTCCCTACTTCTGGGCTATCTTTTTTTTAACTTGAACCAGAACCACCTTGTACCTTCCCTCTTCTTCCAGCCTCATTTTTGTTTGGCAAGTTACACATCGACTTGCTCATACGCTGCTCTGCCTGCCTTCCTTCCCCCGGAATAGCCCCAGAGGCTAGCTTTCATCCCCTTTGCTGTTTCTTGACAAACAGTAGATGTACAAGGAAGGTTTTTCAACTGAATCAACAAACAAGCAAGTTAGCAGAGGAGATCAGCTAACCGAGCCCAGTGCCTGGACTATTGGCTCCCCGCTGGTCTCCAGGTGTCACCAGTTCCACTCACTTGATGCAGTGGGCAGCAGTGAGGACGTGGCTGGTGGTGATGAGACTGCCCCCACAGGTGTGCCTCCATGTGTCATCCTTGAGATACTGAAGAGAGACCTGCAGAAGGACCACACGTCAGCCCTCCGGGGATACCCAGCCCTGCCCCTCCCACTCCTGCACCGGCCTCGAAGCATGCTTACCTGCCAAGGCCAGCTATTGGGGGCAGCATCCTCTCCTCCTACCACTCTGGTTGACAAGTTGGGTGGGAAGGCGGGGTTCCCACAGCTGGAGGCTGGAGAGAGAGGGGAGCGCAGGTGAGCAGACTGGCCCTCTGGGTAGGGGGAGATGGGAAAGCTCCAGTTTGGTGGTTCATATTCTACTTGGTGACTCGGGAGAGTCCACTTGGCTCTCTGGGCCTCAGTTTCCCTTTGTGTGTGTGTGTGTGTGTGATGTGGGAAGGATGACCTTAACCTGGGAGTCTCCCGAGAACTAAGCCACTTGACACATTTAAAGAGCCATACAGAAGAAGTGAGAGGAACAGGCGGCAACTGGTGCTCATGGGGGACTAAAGACATCTTCTGTGATCACAGTGCGAGTGTGATGGAAGCTTCTGTGGACCACACAGAGTCCCACACTGGTCTCGGACATCGTGTGGATGGGTTACGAGCACATGCTTTGAGGTGAGGCTTGTTGGAGCCAGCGTTCTGGCTGTTAGGCAGAGTGTGGTTCTCCGGCAGGGTACTGGGCATCACTGGACCTCCAAGTCCCCGCTGTTGAATGAAGACAGGGACCGACCCAGTACATGTAGGGTCCACTTCGCTTCTATGTCTAGAGAGCCCTTAGGATTCTTAGTCAAGAGCCTTCACTTGTCAAACCCAAACCCAAACCCCGTCACACCCTCAGTTTGTGATCTGGGAGAGTGTCACCAAAATAGGAGAGCAAAGAACCCCCCGGGATGGGGGTGGGGGCTCCCTGGAGTGAACCCAGAGTGAAGCGCCCACCGTGAGCCTTGTTCAGGGTCACCTGACTAAACCTTACACCCTTCTCCAGGACCTACCAATCTGGAGGAGGCTCAACCAATACACAGATGCTCAGTGGGTGAATCCACACAGGACCCCAAAAGTGCCTTTTGGGGGAGCAGAGGACACCCCTAAGGCCAGCTTGATCTTACAGCTAGCTGGATGCAGCTGGTCCCCACTCCCAAGCTTACCGCAGGCCAGGATGGCAGCGAGGACTGTAATTCCCAACATGGTTCAGGTGTTGAGGACTGTCTGGTGTCGACAGGCTGGGCATTTATAGGCGCCTGAGACAGTGGGTGAGGCCACAGGGGTCAAGGCTGAGCTAAGCCTGGGGACAAACCTGTCCTGACAAGGCCTTTTCCTAACCTTGGTAATTACTGTTTAATTTGGGCAGGCCATGTGGTTGGCTAGAAGCATGGGGTTTCTAAGGCGGAGTGAATTCACCCAGCCTCCCTCTAAACTCCAGGGCTGCTGTCTGCCTTTGTAGATGCTATAACTCAGTTTATATACATATTTTTCTACTGATTTTACTTTATTATGATTTTTTAAAAGATGTATTCATTTATTTTATGTATATGATGAGTACACACTGTAGCTGTACAGATGGTTGTGAACCTTCACGTGGTTGTTGGGAATTGAGCTTTAGGATCTCTGCTCGCTCCAGTCAATTCTGCTCGCTCAGTTCCTGCTTTCTCCGGCCCAAAGATTGTTTTATTTTATTATTATACATAAGTACACTGTAGCTGTCTTCAGACGCACCAGAAGAGGACATCAGATCTCATTACGGGTGGTTGTGAGCCATCACGTGGTTGTTGGGATTTGAACTTAGGACCTTTGGAAGAGCAGTCAGTGCTCTTACTGGTTGAGCCATTTCGCCAGCCCCAATGATTTTTAAAAATGTAATGAGGAGAGCTCTTGATGCCCCTTCAAGAATATTGGCAAGAATGATTTACATTGGACTGAGACAAGGACGTGGGCTCAGGATGAATGCAGCGGAGGGATGTGTTCTTTGTATCTTCATGGTCATAATCCCTGAGTGAGCAGCAATCATAGGACCTTTGATTATGCCTTGACTACTTTGCCCTTAATGTAGAACTGACCCTACTTTTTACATGTACCTAGAATGGTATAAAAGCAGACTGGGGAAAAAAATGAACCCACTTCAGCATTTTCTAGGGTCATACTATAATGTTGTCTAATTCTCTCTTTTTTTCTTTAATCCTCAATCCTTCCCTCGGGACCCTGTTGACTGAGCTAGCTTGGTCAATGTAAAGATGATTTTACATGTATGAGTGTTTGCCTACATGTGTCTCTGTACACTGCACGTAAGCCTGTTGCCCTGGAAGACCAGAAGAAGAGATCAGATATGGAACTGGAGTTATAGATGGTTGTAAGCTGGTGTGTGGATGCTGGGGACCAAACCTGGGCCCTCTGTGAAAACAGCAAATGCTTTGAGCCACTGGGCCACTTCTGCAACTCCACTTCCTGGTGACTTTAAAGAAATCAAAGCATTCTCTTGGGCCCCTCAAGATACCAGGGTTTTGGCACCAGTCTGAGTGTATTTAGTGTGTCTCTGAGTATTTCTCCGGAGCAGTGAGTGGGGTGGGCGGGAGCCACTTTGGCAGACCCATCCCTGGGTCTGGCACAGAGAGTGGCTGGGCAGAGGCTGCCATTGGCCTTGGACTACACTCTGATATTAGCTGGGGTGACTTCCTTTCTGGTTACCATAACAAAGACTGCGAAGACTGTCAGAAGTAGCTGGTGGGCATCTGTGAGGGGTAGGGTTGGGTTGGGAGTGTGGGTTTCCTATGACTGACAGTCAGGGCTTGATGCTGTATGTACTTGCTTATAGATGTGTGTTTTATTTAAGTGTGTGTATAACATGAATGAATGAATTACCCCAGGATTCATTAAACACCTGGTATGTGTATGTCCTGATGTCCCGTGTTCAGAAGGAGCTTTCTGTCAGGGTGATTTCTGGTTGGAGCTCTGTAGGAGATGAGATCTATTCTAGGTGGAAGCTGGACAGGACTCGGCTAACACGGTTTCTTCTCCCCCAATCCCACGTTCAGAATAAACTGGAGGCGCTGTGAATGTCACAGCCTTCCACTCTGTCCCACCATAGCCCTCATTTCCAGGGCCCACAGTGCAGCTCTGAAAATGAGATCTCAGGGCCAGCAGCTGTGATGGAAAAGTAACCACAAACGATGTGTGGGGGTGGTGGGATGTGAACAGATGATGCCCATGGCCTCCAGAGAAGCGGTGCTTAAGTTTTTTGGGGGGGAGGAAGTCAAGCAAGAGCCTGAGAAAGGAACAGGTGTTAGCGACGGGGGCCTGGGTTCTGGCTGTCTACACAAGGTGTGGTGGCAGCCATGGCCTCGATTCACTCACTCATGGAGGCTGAAGAGCTGCTGAGGTTTTGCTACAAATACCGCTGGGAAGAATGGTGGCCTTGGAGTTTGGGGGTTCACTGTAGAGCTTCAGATCAGTGAGACAGAGTGGTTAGTTCAAGGGGGAGTTGATTGTGGTCGTGTATACCTTTAATACCAGCACTCAGGAGACTGAGGCAGAGTTCGAGGCTAGCCTGATCTACACAGAGATTTCCAAGCCAACCAGGGCTACATGGTGAGACACTTCGTCTTTTTTTTTTTTTTTTTTTTTTAAGATTTATTTATTTTACTTATATGAGACACACCAGAAGAGGGTGGTTGCTGGGATTTGAACTCAGGACCTTTGCAAGAGCAGTCAGTGCTCTTAACCACTGAACTATCTCTCCAGCCACATACACCTCTTTTTGTTTTGTTTTGTTTTGTTGTTTTTTCGAGATAGGGTTTCTCTGTATAGCCCTGGCTGTCCTGGAACTCACTCTGTAGACCAGGCTGGCTTCAAACTCAGAAATACACCTGCCTCTGCCTCCCAAGTGCTGGGATTATAGGTGTGTGCCACCACTGCCTGGCTCTCCCCTCTCCCCCCTCTCCCCATTTTTTTTAAGAGTCCCATGAGAGATCTGGGAGAGCAATGGAGTTCGAGTAGCTTGAGTCTGGTTAAGAGGATTAATGAGAAGATGTGGGTCCAGGGGAGGTTTTTCATTTGTTTGGGGCCAGCCTGGTCTACAGAGTGAGTTCCAGAACAGCCAGAGAAACCCTGTCTTGAAAAAACCAAAAACCAAACCAAAACAAAACAAAAAACCCCCAAAACCAAAAGCAAACAAACCCTTAAAATTACATGTGATTATTTACGTGTGCGTATGTTTGTGTGTGCCACAGACACGTGCCACGGTGTACATGTGGAGGACAGAGGGCAGCTTGGTGGAGTTGGTTCTCTGCTTCCGCAATGGGTCCATGGAGCCGTGGCTGGTCTCACACCCTCGATCTACCGATCTCTGTCTCCTCAGCGTCTGCCTTACACACACGTGCCACCAGACCACGCTCTGGGGATGGTTTCTGGAGCAGTTTCTCTTGGGAACTGGGTCACTTGAAGCCACCTCATTTCTCCACTGGCTTTCTCTGCAGGGCTCTGAGTGGGTGGGGACTTGGCAGGCTAAAGTTGAGGTCCCCAATAGCTGAGGCTCTGGCCCCCGAAAGTCAGCCTGCTGGTCTTGGATTCTGAGGGCTCTCTGCCCACGCTCAGTGCCGGGGCAGCTGCGGCTTGAATGGAAGCGGGTTCCTTTCAATCTCCTTCCCCTTCAGTCTGCCTGACTAGCATGATGGCTCTCATGGCCCTTCCACGGGGATCAATGGACCCTTTTACAAGGCTTTCATATCAGATATCCTGCATACTTACATTATCCAGACACTTACATTAGGATTATGACAGTAGGAGACTTAGTTAAGGAGTAGCGACGAAATAATTTTGGTTGGGGGTCACCACAACGTGAGGAACTGCTTTAAGTAGTCACAGCATTAAGAAGGTTGAGAACCACTGGACTAGCCAGTTAGAGAATCCCTAGTGGATGAATGTAGAGGGTACTCGCTCACAGACAAGCACTAGAAAAATCACAGTTGCTAAACATGCAGGCTTTCAAATAGAGTCCCCCAGACTGACTCCTGAACACTGTTTCTCAGTCAATAGAACTCATTCCTGCCGGGCGCATGTGGTGGCGGTGCATGCCTTTAATCCCAGCACTTGGGAGGCAGAGGCAGGTGGATTTCTGAGTTCGAGGCCAACCTGGTCTACAGAGTGAGTTCCAGGACAGTCAGGGCTACACAGAGAAACCCTGTCTCGAAAAACCAAACCAAACCAAACCAAACCAAACAAAAAAAGAATTCATTCTCGTGGAAAAGGCCTGGAGGAGATTTTTCTGGAGATGTAGCAAAGGCATTTAGATGTAGCCTCGCCTAAAGCTTTGTAGTGGCTGTTGCCACGTGGAACCCCCCCCCCCCCCC
>NW_022196900.1:98439814-98445942 GCF_008632895.1 Mastomys coucha
CCCCCCCCCCCCGCAAGTCTTACTGTGTTAAAAATATGCAAAAACAAAATCCCTTGGCATCAGACTCCAGAGGTTTTGACACAGAACCTGCTAAGTTGTGCTCACCCGGAGTTTCATTCCTAACCTCACTTGGATTGCTTTGCTGCTGGCTGTGTCGCGGCTTGCAGTGATCCCTGCAAAAAGATACTCACGGGAGATGGCTGGCTTCAAATGCTAGTGGTGCGTGGTAGTACGTCAGGAATTGGGCAGCACATGAGGAATGCTGTATCCCAGGACAGGATAGATGCTAGAACATTGCCCTTCCCAGGCAGAACTGACCTGACAAATGAGGAAGCTCAAGGTGCAGAGACATCGGATGCTGCAGTTCCACTCATGGCCACACGAGGGCAGCAGCATCCAGACAAATCAGAAACTTCTCACCCTTGGCTTAGGCTGTAGCCGCATGGAGATCCCAGTTCAGTCCAGCAAATGAAGACTAGGATGCCATGGGTCCCACACAGGCAGTTGCTGACCTCACCATTGCAGCCGCTCCAGCACTGCAGGGGCATGGAGGATGGTGGGTATCTCTGTGCGTGCCAGGGTTGTGGGTAGGCTCGCTGATTCTGAACCTCTGTACCCATAACATCAGTCTTGTTACAGTTTCTATTAGACAGGGTCTTGAGGCATAGTCCAGGCCAACAAGATTTGAACTCTCCTTCCTCTCACCTCAGCCCCAGGCAGGCCAGGATGACAGGTGTGCACCACATCTGTTCTGGCTGTTATTCGGACAGTCTCAGTGAAATCTCAAGGCAGGCGGCCTTCTGATGAAAGCTCACGCTGTGTGTTAGCCGCCATGGACAGAATCCTGCTGCCCCAATGGGTCTGTGTGCCCACAGACCTTCAGGCCTCACTATTCTTATCATTGAAAAGAATTAGAAAACAGTGTTCCTTCAGCGAGCTCTTTTAAGGATGAAAGGAGTTCAGTGTTCAGATCAGTTATGTTTTACAGAGGCCAAGGGACAGGTTTCTCCAGCAGGAATGCTCTCCTCCCCAGGCTCCTGATGTGACAGCCCAGATCCAGAGATCTCATCCTTATCCTGCCAGCCTTTGTCTCCAGTTAGTCATCAAAAACCACACACACATAAGAATATAGAATTTTATCTCATTTTAGTTAAAAAAAATAATCGTACCACCGAATGAAGAAGTAGCTTTTTTTCTTTTTTGGGGGGGTGGAGGGAGGTGCTGAGAGAGGGAACCAAAAATAAAATGCAAACAGCCAAAAGTAAAGGGAATTTATATTCATCTGTATAAACATATCCACTAAGGCGAACACAAGCCAGGCCCACAGCTGCTGGGCTGGGCTGGGCTGGGCTGGGCTGGGCTGGGCTGGGTCCCTCCGATTCTCATAGGTTCTAAGACCGAAAAAAATAAAACCTTTGCAAGTCCCACAGGGGTCCTGGGGGCTCTTGAGGCATTGTAGTAAAATAAAGAGTTATCGAGTTTCACAAGCAGTGACACGCTGAATATTGCATAACGGTGGCCCCAGTGACCGTTCACTTAGACTGGGTGACATCACAGTTTCACGACACAGCAACGGACACTCACATACACACACACACACACACATGTGAGCAAGCACATGGAGCTATGGAGGAACGGCACAGGTTTCACTATGGCCTGTCTGGTAATGGGCTTGGGGAGTCCCCATGCGATCTACGGGTGGGCACGACAGGCTGGTGCCATCACGGGTGACAGACCCAAGGAAGGATAGTGTGAATGGGGTGCCGGCCCCGCGTCCTATTGCCAGTGCACATAAACACATCAGGCACTCCTTGGGGAGTCAAGGCAGAGTGCTGAGTGAGGTCCACCCTGAAAAGGCCAATCCCTTAGGAACCCCACCCCTCTCTCCACAGCCCCTTGGGACACTCAGCCTGCTGCAGGAGGAGGGTGTCAAAGGGTGACATTTCTGCCCCTCGACACAGAACCCTATCACTCATGTCCCCGAGGCATGCCCGGCAGAGTGTAGCCTGTGAGGTAGATTCGCACAATGGCCTTCACCCTGCCTGGCTGGGCCCCATTTAAATCAGCTTGGAGTGCTAGGGCCTAGACCTCCTCACTAATATAAGAGTCTCTCCACTTCCAGCAGAGATGGGGCCTGATTTGAAAGGAAGTGTCCTGGGGAGGGGCTCACTCTCTGCTGGACCATAGTTAAGGGTAGGTGGGTGGGTGAGTGGAGAAAGTAGCTGGTACCGAAGGCAGGGGCATGAATGGGCTGGAATTGGGCTAGAGCAGGCAGCAGAGTGGCCAGAGAACAAGACACGCAGGGATGGCCAGAGAGGATGCTGGTGGCTGGCATCACAGCCGCATGAACCGTGGGAGGGAGCAGGGTCTGGACCAACCTCTGAGGAGACTCCTGAATGAGATCCGGTCACATACAGTTTGCGTTTTTTTAGTAGTGGTCCGGGCACAGAGACCAGGACCTGGGAGCTAGTCTCCCACAGGTCCCCTGTACCCACCCGTGCCCCCAGACCACACGTGGGGCAGGGCCAGGTCTCGGCCATGGTTCCGGCTACTTGAATGTGGACTGCAGCTCCTTAAAGGCCGCCTTTCGCTGCTTCACCTCCTCAGCCTGCTTCTTCCTCTCCTCCTGTTCAGCTTTGATCTCTTCCTCAAAGCGACTGGACACGTTGATGGCCTGGACCTGGGGGTGAAGATAACAGGTCAGGGGTCTGGTCTCCACATCAGCCCCCGGAGCTGCTCTCCCAGGGATCCTTCCTGGCCCCCGCCCTTGGGAGCCACAATCACCTCTCTGCCTCAGTTTCTCCATATAGAACCCAGCACACAGAAACTGACCTTAGGGCTTTTTGGGGATGGAGAGGGGAGATAGAGCCCAGCTGGTAAAATGTTTGCCTAAGCCGGGCGGTGGTGGCGCACGCCTTTAATCCCAGCACTTGGGAGGCAGAGGCAGGCGGATCTCTGAGTTCGAGGCCAGCCTGGTCTACAAAGTGAGCTCCAGGACAGCCAGGAGAAACCAGAGAAGCCCTGTCTCGAAAAACCAAAAAAAAAAAAAAAAAAAAAAAAAAAAAAAAAAAAAAAATGTTTGCCTAGCATGGGTGACATCCTAGTTTTGAGCTGGATTTCAGAAAACCGGGTATGGTGCTGAACACTTGTGTTCCTAGCTCTGGGGAGACAGAGACGGAAGGGTCAGAAGTTCAAAGCCACCCTGGGTTATATGAGACCATTTTTCTCTGAGAGAGTAAGACAGAAGAGACACACACACACACACACACACACACACACACTGAAAGGAGAGAGAGGGAGAGAGAGAGAGAGAAAGAGGGAGAGGGAGAGAGGAAGAGAAAGAGAGAGAGGCAGAAGCAGAAGACAATGCCCTTGACATCCTGTCCTAGGTCAGGCACACAGGTCCAATGATGAACCCTGATATCTCTACCAAAGGTTGGAAGAGAGAAGGGAGGGCCTTGGTCAGCAAAGGTCTCAGCTTCGCCAGGACTCAGGAGCCACTGGACCAAATGTGTCCCCCCTCCCCATCTACACATGTGCTGACGGGAGAAGGCTGTACACACAGATGGTCTGAGGGCCCGCAGCTTCCTCCAGGCTAGGGCTGGCAAGGGTGGGGCCTCCAGGGAGCCTGATGGCCCTGCACACCTCACCTCTCCTCTGCAGCCCTGAGGGGGACAGGGAGGGACTGTACTAGTCCTATCTTAGCTGTGTCACTGCATAGCTGGACCTTGGCAGTCCCCGCCTCCTCACCTTGGCCTCGAAGAAGTTCTTGGCACCCTTAACGCCCTCTGTGGAGACATCAATCTCCGATAGGCGGGCCAGGACATGCAAGCCACTGTCTTCCTGCAACTCCCCCGCTGCAGCCTTGCGGAAGATCAGAAGGAACTGCGGAGGGAGGGCACAGGGATCAGCAAGGGATAATGGGAACGAAGTCCCTGGCCACACCCAAGCCTCAGCTCAGATCCCTCTGCAGAAAGGCCTTGTGCTCACCTGCAGGACCAGAAGTCAAGAGAGGCTGGGCTCTGGCCCCTATCTTCAGGGTCTGTCCCGCCAGGACCCTGTGTTGAAGCGTTTCCACCCGTGGCTTCAGCCTGCCTCTACTCGCCACCCACTGTTCCCCAATGCAAGTCTGCAAGCCAACACCCCAGAGGGACCATGCTCCCATTCCGCAGTAGGAAGATGGTTCGGAGACGGCAAACAGCTTCAGCACTGGAAGATTTGGATGGATGCTCTCTGACCCCAAGCCATTTTCAGGGACCACTTTGACTTTTTTCTCTGGCCTCTTGTTATCCCTAAACACTCAACTCAAGAAGCCCTTGATACCACCTCTCTTCCCTACCTTCTCTGACTCATGCCAGCTCTCTAAGGGACAGAATTATCAGGGGTACCTACCTTCCCATATCTGCAGATGCATGCTGTTTGGGGCCTAGAACCATGCCTATTTTTTTTTTTAAAGACTTATTTATTTATTTTATGTATATGAGTACACTATGGCTGTCTTCAGACACATCACAGATGGTTGTGAGCCACTTTGTGGTTGCTGGGAATTAAACTCAGGACCTCTGGAAGAGCAGCCAGTGCTCTTAACCACTGAGCCATCTCTCCAGCTGCAACCATGGCTATTTTGCTTTGAGCTTCGGCCCTTCCAGCCATCCCCTAAACAGGCTGGTCCATAAATTCAACCTCAGAGAATGTGAAGCTACCCAGCGCCATGCCTGGTCCCCTCTGCAGAGCCTGTCGCCTTCCTTCCCTCTGAGCCAAGTACTGTGTAATCCTGTTTTAAGTGCTTCCCCTTCTAATCTCCAGGCTCCATAGATCACATGGCACTCGGGAGGCTGAGGCAGGAGGACGCCTCCCTTGTAAGCCTCACATGGCCGCCCAGTGCTCAGGCGTGGCTGGCTGGGAGTGGCCCGGGGACGGACTCACCTCCCGGAAGCTGAGTTTGCTGTCAAAATCCTCATCCACCTCCTGGATCATGCTCTTCAGGCCCAGGTGCGTCTGGGGGGCCCCCAGTTTCTCCATCATGAGCTTCAGCTCCATCAGGTCGATGAAGCCATCCCTGCCAGCATCATACCTGTGGACGCAGAGAGGCACTTAAGGCTGTCCTGGCGTATGCAGAGAGGCCACAAGCCTGGGCTACAGGAAGTGGTCAGCGTCTTCCCATCAGAGCTGGAGGAGACCTGACCACGTGGTCTGGCAGCATCCTGCATTTTAAACAAGGCTAATTCTCACACAAACCCAAGGCGTGGGGGAGGAGACAACAGTCCTATACTGTGGGTAGCATGAACTTCTGGTAGCAGAAGTTCTCACATCATGCCCATGGATCCTGCTCTCTCTGGTCCAGGCTCTTCTATGGGCACTGGGAGGAGTGGGAGGGGTGGCGAGTGGGCAGGTCTTGGTCTCACCTCAGCCTGATCTGTGGCTTCAGTTAGGTGGTAGAGGGTTTGTGGGCTGGGGCTGCCCGTGGAGTGTGGGAGGTTCACAGAAGTAGCTCCTCTGGGCTATAACAACCAAATGTCTCCCAAACACTGCTAACTCGCACGCGCGCGCGCGTGCACACACACACACACACACACACACACACACACACACACACACACACACACACACACGATCATTCCCAGTAGCCAAAGGATAGCACAGATGTGGAAGATGGTCTCGATGTTTAATTTTTTTTTTTTTTTTTTAAGTCAGTGTCACTTAGCAGCCCCAGCTATCTTACAAGTGACTACGTAGCTCAGGTTAGCCTTGCGCTCACCACCATCTCCTTCCTGTCTCCACACGTCAGGACTGTCTGTGTGCATCTTTATGCTCCACTATTTCTTTTTTGTGGAGCATACTCCACTCCAACAGAGCCACATCCCTTCACAGGAGGGAGCCGACACCCTCCACTCGGGGATCGTACTTCCTGCTCCAGCATTACGCCAGGTTCCAGGAGACAGAGTAAAAAGCACCTGCTAGGGGCTCGGACTGTTGAGCGAGCGACTTGGGAGTGAATCCAGCAGCCTCTTTGGAGCACTGTGTCCCGGAGGGATGCAGAGGCAGGGCCTTGTCACAGCAGGGTGGTCCTGGGTGTGTCCAGGGAAACAGGCTGTTCTGGGGGCGCCTGCAGGGAGTAGGGGCTGGGT